>NC_137000.1:9264130-9266630 GCF_032717465.1 Coenobita brevimanus | reverse complement strand
CTTCTGCTCAGCCTAAAAGATGAACGTGTATTATAATGCTGCTGCCTGAGTTATACCTTGAGTGATGCGAGTGGAGGTTGAGTGAAGAAAGGCGATGCTGGCGAGGGAGGTGGAGAGGTGTGTATGGAGCGGTGTGCGGTGCGGAAGTGAGGTGTGTAGAGGTGTGTGGTGAGCCTTTTATTGCCACACCACCACCACCACCTCCTCCACCACCGCCTCCACATCCACCACCACCACCACACCTCCGCCAAGGTCACTCTCTATGCTCTCTCATGGTAACGTGTGGCAAATCACGTTTTGTTAATTGTAGTTGTGGTCCCGGGTTCCCAGTATACTGCAGGCTAAACTTGCCCTTGGGCGGTGGGTATTAGTGTTTAAGTGGTGATATGTGAAGTTGTGGGATTACTGGGCCTCAAGGAACGAACTGTCAAATCTTTACTAGGATGGGACACACACACACACACACACACACACACACACACACACACACACACACACACACACACACACACACACACACACCTGCCATCTCTTACGGCAAGGTCACCGCATGCCCGCTCACAGTGACGATGCAGGCTAAAAAGTAAAAATAAAAAAATAATGCGAAGGAAAGCAAACATCCTACATTCCAAGGACGAACAGCCTTGGAAAAACAGACCACTTCCTGCCGATGCTCCTTTTCCTCCTCCTCCTCCTCATTATCATCATCATCATCATCATTATCATTGTCTCTCTGCATATTAAGCGTCTGTCATCATCATCATTCTCTCCCTCCATCTTAAGTCATCATCATCATCATCATCATCATCGTCATCATCATCATCATCATGCAGTATTCTCTTTACAGTGCATCTAACCAGTCTTAACCCTCTGAGCCCCGTGGTCTCTCTCTCTCTCTCTCTCTCCTTAACAAACCCCTTCAGTACGAGAGGCTGAAGGAAATCGTCCGGAGGCAGGAAAAATACACAAAAATCTTGTTACCCTTCCTTGAGGTGTTGAGAGGGACGCCTTCTCGTGGTGGCACTGATATAATGGGTTGGTTCCGCTGCCCGGTTATACAAACGTCCCTCAACCCCCTCCCTGTCTCCCCAAAGGTGGACTGCAGTAGGAGGGGATCTTCAGCCTGCAGTCCACCGGGTTCATGTTCAGAGGAGCCTGGGGTTGCATCTACTACTACCACTACTACTATTACTACTATTACCACCACAACTACCACCACCACCACTACTACCACCACTACCACTACCACCACTATTACTAGGCCTACTACTACTACTACTGTTATAAACTACCACCACTACTACTACCACTACTACTACCACTGCCGCTACCACTATCACTGCCACTACTACTACTACTACTCTGAAAATAGCCTAAAATTGCCATCTTCCCATCTTCAGTGCTGAGTTTTACCAATAATAAGAGTACAAATGATACTGTGATCTGTTTTCTTTCATCTGACGGAACAAAGTCACTCTCACAGCTAAGATACAATAACTTCCATGACCTTTACTCATGAGGCAGTAATGAGTCTCCTTGGTTATTAGTCAAATCATCTCTCCAGTCTAACTACGCCTGGCCAAGAAACAGCTGAAACTGGTTAGTGATCTTTGTCAGGTTGGAGTAAATGCGTTATAGTCACGAAGAAGTGCTGTGGAAGGGATGGAGAGTCGTGATATTGCCTTACTCTGCCA
Organism: Coenobita brevimanus; assembly: GCF_032717465.1. NCBI lineage: Eukaryota > Metazoa > Arthropoda > Malacostraca > Decapoda > Coenobitidae > Coenobita > Coenobita brevimanus. The sequence goes on along the minus strand of NC_137000.1, from coordinate 9,264,936 downwards.
CTGAACTTCATGGAATTGGCTGGGGAAAAATGGACGAAAATCTGGGCCAAGTTAAGGTGAATAGAGTATATATTGATGTCACCCTTACTGAAGAGTTGAAAATTGATGACTCAGATAAATATAGTGTCCGAGGTGATAAGAGTGTGATATCTACAGTATGAGAGAGAGAGAGAGAGAGAGAGAGAGAGAGAGAGAGAGAGAGAGAGAGAGAGACACACACACACACACACACATTAACGAATAAGCAAGTACGTTTGCACCATAAAAACGGAATGTTGAGAAATTATTATTATTATTATTTTATTATTATTATTATTACTATTATTATTATTATTATTATTGTTATTTTGAAAACCATGGAATAAACAACAGCAATACACTGATGTTTCATATCCTCAAGGGCTGTCCCCAGGTTAAGTCCACATCCTCACCAAATTTTTGCTGCTACTACTTTTACTACTACTACTACTACTACTCCTGCTACCACTACTACTACTTGCTTTAGCTACATTATTTTCGGTGATTTATGGACGTTAACTTAAACCTTAAAGTGGCGTTAGCATGAACAAAAACACTGAAGAAAGCCATGTTAAGCATTCCAGTTAATAGAAATTAGCGCTATTTACCTCATATTAGTCAACAACAAAAATAACAATAACAATAATGATAATAATAATAATAATAATAATAATAATAATAATAACAATAATAATATTAGTAATAATAATAAAAATTTAAAATATTAAATGGCCACCCGCTTTTTTACACATTATTTCTTTAGTAACCGCCGAAAGCGCCAGACGTAA
>NC_137000.1:9234130-9261630 GCF_032717465.1 Coenobita brevimanus | reverse complement strand
AGGGATTCTCTGAAATTTAACTGCTTTCCTAATTAGTAGAAGTGGAGGTAATTGTTGACACTGTGGGATAAAGTGGACTTACTCATCTTAACGTCTTTGTTGGTGTTATTTGTATATTTATGTTGTTATTTATCTATTTATATGATGATGATTTATTTATAGCGGGGGTCTCCGAAGATGAGTAGGCTATATTTGTTGGCTGGTGGTAAGAACAGGAGGAAAATAATGTGTGTGTGTGTGTGTGTGTGTGTGTGTGTGTGTGTGTGTGTGTGTGTGTTCATATTAACGTCTTTATTGTTGTTATTTATAGTGGGGGTTTGAAGATGAATATATTTTTGTGGTGACGGAAAGAACAGGAGGAAAATTGTGTGTGTGTATGTGTGTGTGTGTGTGTGTGTGTGTGTGTGTGTGTGTGTGTGTGTGTGTGTGTGTGTGTAATTTGGCAGAGCTTCCCTGAGAGTCTTGGACCACTGCCTGGAAGGGGGGAGGTACTGGCAGCCATATTCCTCTTTATTAGGGATATCACAGCCACCTATTCCTGAACTGATAAATAAAGCTTAGTGAAGCAGTGCAGTGAGGGGTGTGTGTGAGTTGGAGAGAGGCTAGCCTGATGACGAAAAATAGATGAAATTCTGTTGTGGCTACTAGAACATGATTTTTTACCCTTTTTACACTAACTTGGCCTAAAATTGCCATCTCTCCATCCTGCATACTGAGTTGTAGCAGTAGATTAAGACTAGAGTATGATGATAGTCACGAAGAAGTGCTGTGAAGGAGGTAGAGCCATGGTATTGCCTTGTACTGTCATAGTCACGAAGTGCTATGGAAAGGATGTTGGGCCATAGTATTGTCCCTTTTCTGTTTCTGAGTTACGTAAAATAAGCTACAAAAGGACGAAAATGTGGACCAGTGTTAGGTAAAAGAACTATAAAAATACAACCCTTCAGTCGGTAAAGAAGTGGCGTTAAGGGAGGCTCCTATAGCCCACCAGAATATGACTGGCTTTGATGCAGTGTACCCTCCAAATGCAGTTTCTTTTCTGTTACGCGTTTCCATACATCCTGACAGGACCAATGCTTTACTGTGTGTGTGTGTGTGTGTGTGTGTGTGTGTGTGTGTGGTCAGACTCATTTAGGGTCGGATTCACAAACTTAGGGTCAATTCTGTGTCGTGAGGAGGACTGTATATTGGAAAATGAACATACCCTCCCTCCACTGTCCCTTAATTTTTTCTTTTATCTCTCACCCTTATCTCCCTCTCCCTCATTCTTCTTCTCTCTCTCTCCCTTATCTCCCTCCCCCCCATTCTTCTCCTCTCTTCCCTCTCTCCCTCCCTCTTCCCCTCCCTCTGTTCTCCTGTCCCATACTCTGTCTCCCTTCTCCCCCCCCTTCCCTTGTTGATCTCTTCTCCCCTTATTCCCCTCTGCTTCCCCTCCCCCTCACTCCACTCTCCCCTTCCCCTCCCTCATCTCCCCCTTCCCTATCTAGTGCCTCGCGTCTCTTTAGCCTCCCCTTCCCCCTCCCCTGCTCCTTTCTCTCCTCCCGTCTCTCCCCTCCCCCTCCCATTCTCATTCCCCCATTCCCTTCTCTCCCCTCCTCCTCTCCTTCTCCTTTCTCACCCTCCCTTCTCTCCCCTCCCCTTCCTTATTCCTCCCTCCTTTCTCCCCTCCCCTCCCCTCCCCTCCCCTCCCTTTCTCTCCCCTCCTTCTCCCCTTCCTCTTTCCTCCCTCCCTTCTCTCGCTCCCACTATACCTGGCTCTTCCTCCCACTGTGCCTACCCCTGCCTACTCTCTGCCAACACTCTGCCTCACCTCGCCTGTGCCAACACCGTGCTTACTCTCTGCCCACCCGAGCCTCACACTGCCTCACCTCACCTGTTACTTGCGCCTAACGTGACTCAGATGTGCCTATACTCTGCCTCACCTCACCATTACTCCCTGTCTCGCCTCACCTCTGCCTACCCCTGCCACACTCCTTACGTACATATTGTCCCACCTCATCTGTACTACCTGGCTCATCATTCATCTATGCCGATTTCCTGCCTGTCCTCCAGTCTTCCTACCTCCACCAAGTTTACCTACCCCCTGCCTAGCTACCCCCATCCCACCTACTTCTCTGCCTACCCCCACCCTGTTTATCTCCCCTTCTGCCTACCTCCACCCTACCTGCCTATCCTCCTGCCTACCTATTCCCCTCCCTACCTGTGTCCTCTCCTGCCTCATCCCTCTATGTCCTCTGCCTCTCCACCTGCCCACCCCTTCTTCCTTGCCTCACCATCCTGCCTTACCGGTATCACTTTGTGCCTGCCTTTGCCTGAGCCTACCAACCTGCCTCACCACATGCTTCAGGACCTACACCATCCTGCCTCTCTATCTGCCTGCCACCCTGCCTGTGCACCCATTTGGTCATCGTGTGCCTGCCTCCCTACCTTTCCTTATCCTGCCTCATCACCTATCGTCCCTCACTGTCCCGCCTCTCCACCTGCCTACCCCATCCTGCCACCCCTCCATCCTACTGTCCGCGTCCCCCCTGTTTCAACCTGCCTCACCATTTCACCTTACCATCCTAAATCACCATCCTACGTACTCCATCCTGCCTGTTCTGTCCTGTCTCACCATCCTGCCTATTCTATCGTACCTCACCATCCTGCCTACTCTGTCCTACCTCACCATCCTAAATCACCGTCCTACCAACTCGATCTTGCCTCACCATCCTGCCTACCCACCTGCCTGCCTCCCTGCCTGTGTACCTGGCTAGCTATCGCCTGCCTGCCTCCAGCTCTATGCTTTAAGCTCGCCCCCCTCTCATCCCCTTCTCCCCCCTGCCCTTCCCCCTTCCCCTCCCCCTCTCTTTTATAACCTTATCGATTTTTCCGTCTCCCACCCGCCATGTTGAGTGTGCTGGTTGTGGTGATGTGTGGTGGTGTGGTGGAGGTGTGGTTGTGGTGGTGTGGTGATGGTGTGGTTGTGGTGGTGTGGTGACGGTGTGGTTGTGGTAGTGTGGTGGTGTGGTGACGGTGTGGTTGTGGTGGTGTTGTGGTTTTGTGGTATAGTGGTAGTTGTGGTTGTGTGGTGTGGTGGTGAGGTGCTGCTGGTGGTTGTAGATGAGGTAGCCTAATGAGGTAGTGCAGTAGTGTGGTGGTTGTAGATGAGATAGTACCGTAGTGTGGTGGTTGTGGTGGTGGTAGTGGTAGTGGTGGGTGGGATTGTGGTGATGTTAGAGTTAATGGGTATTGTGGTAGTCATTGTGGTAGTTGCGCTTATTATTGATCTTGTTGTTGTGGTAGTGATGGTGGTTGTGGTGGTTGAGGTTGAGGTAGCATTAATGGAGTTGGTTGTGGTGGTGGTGCTTGTGATGGTGAAGGTAGTGGTGCTAGTGGGTGAGGTAGAATTGATAGAGCTAGTTGTGGTGGTGGTGTTGGTGGTGGTTGTGATGGTGAAGGTAGTGGTGGTATTGGGTGAGGTAGCATTTAAAGAGCTAGTTGTGGTGGTGGTGGTTATGATGGAGAAGGTAGTGGTGGTAGTGCGTGTTTTTAATTTTGCTGATGTAGTGGTAGTTGTGGTTGTGGTAGTAGTGTTGTGATAGTGCAAAGGCTGAGGTTGTGGTAGTGGTTGTGGTTGTGATCGTGATAGTTGTGGCTGAGGTGAGACACTGGTGGTGGTAGTAAAGTAGTGGTTGAGGTGGTAGTGGTGGTGGTGGTAGTAATGTTGTGGATGAGGTGGTAGTGGTTGAGGTGGTAGTGGTGGTAGTAGTGGTGGTGGTGGTGGTGGTGGTGGTGTGGCTTGTTTTGATGTTGGGTTTCATGCTGGAGAACAACAACAACAACAGCAACAACAACAACAACAACAACAACGAGGAGAAGGAGGAGAAAACGCTGAGTCGCTAGAAAGAGAGGAAGAGGAGAAGGTGATGATGATGAAATGGTGATAGAGGGAGAGGAGGATGAGAAACAAGAGGGAGAGATTGTTTAGGTGCCAGAGAAGGAGAAGACTGATGATGATGTTGATGATGATGATGAAGTGGGAGAGAAGGATAAGGAGGAAGAGAGGATAAGAAGAAGAAAAGGAGGAGGAAGAGAGGATAAGAGGAAGAGGGGGAGGAGAAGGAGGAAGAGAGGATAAGAAGAAGAGGAGGAGGAGGAGAGAGAAATTACTGTGACGCCTGAACAGGAAGAAGATGAGGAGACGCTAATGATGATGATGATGATGATGGGTGTGAGGTGGAGGTGAAGAGGGAGCAGGAGAGTGGAAGTTGTTTTGGTCGTTGTGGAGGTGGGGGGGGGGGAAGGACAATGATAGATGGTGTTAGTGGAAGTGATGGTGGCGGCGGTGGTTGTGGTTGTGGTAGGGGGTGTGGTGGTAGCGGTGGTTGTGGTTGTGGTGGGGTGTGTGGTGGTAGCGGTGGTTGTGGTTGTGGTGGGGGTGTGGTGGTAGTGGTGGTTGGGGTTGTGGTGGGGGTGTGGTGGTAGGGATGGTTGTGGTTGTGGTGGTGGGGGTGTGGTGGCAGGGATGGTTTTGGTGGAGGTGATGGTAGTTGCGGTGGAAGTGTTGTTTTGGTAGTAGTAGCAGAAGTAGTAGTAATAGTAGTTATGGTATTAGTGGTGGCAGTAGTAGTAGTGTTGGTAGTAGCAGCTATTGTGTGGGTAGTGAAGATGATGTCAGTACTGTGGAGATGGTGAGTGGAGGTGGAGGAGGGTGGATGTGGAGGTGGAGGTGGAGATGAGTGGATGTGGAGGGTGGAGAGAAAGGGTGGTGTGGAGGTGATGGGTGGCGGTGGATGTGTTGAGTGGAGATGAAGGGTGCATAGACGCGTTGAGTGGAAGTGGAGAGTGGATGTAGGTGTGGAGACGGTGGGGTGTGTGTAGAGGTGGATGACCCTGTGTTCTTACCTGGCGTGTGGGTGTTGGTATAATCAGTCAGACAGGTAGGGGAGATTGAATCCTGGAAGCACCAACACCAAATGACCTACCGTACTTCCCATACCACACCATAACACCACCATACCACACCTGTCCCATAACACCGCCATACCACACCTGTCCCATAACACCACCATACCACACCTGTCCCATAACACCACCATACCACACCTGTCCCATAACACCACCATACCACATCTGTCCCATAACACCACCATACCACACCTGTCCCATAACACCACCATACCACACCTGTCCCATAACACCACCGTACCACACCTGTCCCATAACACCACCATACCACCTACCAAACTACAACGCTTGCATTCCTCCCACACTACACTCTCTCACCATACCTGACCACACCACACCACACTACATCACACCTCATCACACCAAACCATGTCACACCACACCTCATCACACCACACCATGCCACGCCACACCACACCATCACCACACCTTAACATTTGACTTACGTAACATCACTTTTGTCCGAATTAGGAGAGCGTATAATTTTAACAAGACTGACTTATGTACTGGTTACCTAACAAAAATTGTCCATTAGAAATTAGATAGATACATAGATAGATACGGTAGATAATTAGATAGATAAATACCAGTGTATACGAGTATATATATATATATATATATATATATATATATATTATGTATGTGTGTGTGTGTGTGTGTGGAGAGAGAGAGAGAGAGAGAGAGAGAGAGAGAGAGAGAGAGAGAGAGAGAGAGAGAGAGAGAGAGATCCGTCCTCCTTTAATATAAATACTTCCAGAATATATTGGTTTATTTCCCTTCACTCCCATAACCATTTTTTTTTTTATTTTGGTCATTTCCAGAAGATTTCATTCAGCTTGGGAGAGACGTAATCGAACTGAAGGGGTTAGATACAGCCTTCATTAACCCCTTCGCTATATGGCACTCCTTAAAGATGGATAAAACTGTGAGAGGAGGGGGAGACCGAGGATGCGATGGAGGTATGAAGTGCATGGAGAGGTATAGGAGAGAGGGGGGGGGGTGAGTTGGGAGGAGGGAAGCGTACCGGTCATGGCGGGGGGCAGGGCTACATGGAGGCGATTTGTTTGTGGCCACCCCGTACCGGATTAAGGCATCTGGCAATAGATAAAGAGATTGATAGATAGACAGACAGATAGATAGATAGATAGATAGATTATAGAAGTGCTTAGTAGTCTTAATGCATTGTTTCAGGTGAGGAGTGATGACACAAGAACCTAATTTATGTAGCATGCTGTTTATTTTAAAATATTCTGCTAATTTGCCTGTGAGGTGACGTTTTGCCTGGGGGGACAAATTAAGTTCTTTTTTCGGAGAGGCTGAATGCCTTTTGTTGACTCTCGCTGCACTGACTCTAATATATATCGATCTGTCGGTCTATCAGTCTATTTATCTGTCTGTCTATCAATAGCCAGACGCTCTAAACCGATAAGGGGTTGCCACAAACAAAACGCCTCCATGTCGACCTGTCCCCTGGCATTTCGCTGCCCTCTTCCCAGCTTACATCCCCTTTCTCATGGTTAATCTATCTATCTATCAATTGCCAGACGCCATAATCCCATAAGGGGTGGCCATGTGACTTTGAGTTATTTGTTTTACGGGGAGGGACACTAACCCTCCACCAACCCACTTGTTGACACGTAGGGAGCACGTATGGTTTGGTTATATGGTTACCACCCAGCGTTGTAAATGGTTTCTTGCCTTACAGGAAACCATTTGGCATGTCACTCAATGTAAAGCCACCTGTAAAGGAAAGAAAAGCAATACAGGAAAGATGGGAGAAATAGGACAAGAGGAGGGCAGACACAGAAAAAGAATGATAGGCTAAGGAAGAAGTAGGCAGCACTACATCAAGTGAGTGGATGATGGTCGCCACCACCTACCACTAAGATAATATCCCTAAATGGAGATTAGAGCTTTACAGGGTGGAGATTGGATTTGATTTAAGTGCAGCGGTGTTTTAATGTTGTTAAGTTGACAGAAGGTTGTGTTGTATTCCCAGTCCCAGAATTATGTTTGCCTTCTTGTTTGCTTTGTTACATCTTGAGAGACTGGGGAGATAATGCGAAGATCCTTTACAGGCCTGTGGTGGAAGGAATTTGTTATTTATTTATTTATCTACATTGCGCGTCCACACGTGTGGGGGAGCAAGTGCTGAAACATGTAAACAGCACAGTAACGAACAACCTACATGCATGCTCGGAACACCAGCGTCCAGAGCATGTTGGCAACATCACGATTAAGTTTCAGCTGCCTCGCATGGACATTCTTGTCACATCACCTCTGCTGCCAGTAAGTTAGAAGCTGCACTGAAACATATGTGTATACATCTGTCCAAATACTGCTGCATACACATATCCAAACATGTTGCCAGCTGTGTTGTCAACACACGTTCGAGGGCATGTGTGGACGCACCCTTACAGGATTTATCCGTCTGTCTGTCTGTCTGTCTATCTATCTGTCTATCTATCTATCTGTATCTATCTATCAAACTACCTTTGTCTGTCAATCCATCCCCCCCTCTCTCTCTCCCTGTCTCTCATTTATATATATACCGTTATATATATACCAATATATATATATATCCATCAACCTGTCTATTCATTTCTCTATCTGCTATTCCCTCATGCCGTCTTGATATATTCCGAAGATGCTCTATTTGGAGACCGGCTTTTCTTAAACCTTCAATAGCTTCTTTCAGCGTATTAACCATTCAGTGATGTTATTTACGTTTTCCTGTGGGCGCCGTCTGGCTCTCACAATTTATCATTGCTCTGCCTGTATTGCTATCAGCGCTAAAATTAGATGCAAGTTCATGGAATGAAGCATGAATGTTTTACCTGTCTATAAATATGTCTGTCTGTCTGTCTATCTGTCTGTGCCTCTCTCTATCTCTAGCTGTCTATCTATCTTTCTGTCTATCGGCCTACCTGTCTATCTGTCTTTTTTTACGCAGGGAAGAAGGAACCAAAGGCCAGGAGCCCGCAAACCGTTCCTTCCAAGAAAAAAACAAAGACAATATAACAGAGCCAAATTCAAGATCTGTCTGTCTTTGTCTGTCTACCTATCTGTCTATCTATCTCTGTCTTTGTCTGTCTATCTATATCCCTCTTGTACATATCCTCGGACAGACCACTATCAGCCTTACTCCTTGGTGATCGTATCGTATCGTTTATAAAGGCTCCAATATGCTTGCATGTGTCGGCCTTGGTCTCTTAATGGCGGCTCTCCACGCTGCTCGATCTCTGGCGGCCTCCCTATTCAGTCCCTTATCCCTGAGGTCACACTCTATGACCTCGTCCCAGGTCTTTTTCGGTCTGCCTCTCAAACCATACCCCCGACTTTACATTTCTCATTTTGCGTACCCAAATGTCATGCTTCATCCTCTCAACATGCCCACACCATCTCAATCTGCCCCACCTCATCACGGCACCATGACATTCCAGTCACTCCTTCCTCTCAACTCTTCAATCGTAAACCTAGCCCCCTCCTCCCACCTCGCTTTCAAAGACGCATTACACAGCCATGTAATCTCTGTAATTTCTGTACGTTTAAGTCTACGAATATCCTCTTCCTTTACTGTCCAGGTCACACTACCATACAACATTACACTCGTAACACATACCGCATACAAAGATTCCCTAGCACGGAGGGAGAGCCCTCTCATCGTCAGGAGAGGCAACAGCTCTCTGAACTTCCCCCAGCCACTCCTTGCACCAGCCACAGAGCTAGCTCAAGCCCCATCTCCAGACCCTAATATGTCCCCCAAATGACAAATCTCTTCCACACACTCAAGAGACTAGCAAGAGCAGTCTTTTTACGGCTGACAGTCTTTATATGCTCTCCCAGACACACCACACACGTAATCAGCATTATCTCGCAGTCTGCCTTTAATACCATTACATCTCTTACGCACCCACTTATCACAAACACTGCACAAAATGGAATTACATCCCACGCCCTTGTGGCGAACCGCGCATGGCGACTCTCCCTCTTCTTTTCATGTGTAGTTTATTCCTATTACCGGTATCTTACTTTTTTTTCTTTTTTCATTTTTCTAGCTCAATATTTTAGTAGCAGAGTCAATGAAGGCCAGATCTAAAGCCCCCATTTCGAAAAAGTGTCTCCGAATCTGAGTAAAATCGTCTGGAGGATAGCAGGAATGGAATGCAGAAGACGTCCTTGGGCTGAAGGGATTTAAGCTGCCTCAGGCCTCTTATTCATGTCAGTTGAGGAGGCCTCTTATTCATGTCGGTTGAGGAACCTCCCTAACACATTTTCCCAGGCGATTTATTTGGTTTATTACGCCCTACTGTCCTCTTCGGTGTTACATAAATCCTTCCAGTATCGCCGTACTGTGCATAAATAACAAACGGTACTAAAAGATAACATACGGTACGAGGAGAGTGTACAGTGTGTGAGTGAGGTGGAGGGAGAGAGAGGGAGGGGAAGGCCAAGGATGAGATGGAGAAATGGATTGGAGAGGTATATGAGAGAGGGGGATGTGAATTGGGAGCAGGGCAATGAAATGGCGGGGGACAGGGTGACGTGGAGGCGATTTCTTTGTGGCCACCTCGTATAAGGGATTAAGGAGTCTGGCAATACGTAGATAGACTAAAAGAAAATTAACCAGCCGTATACACAAATAAATCGCTAAGGAAGAGTTGTTAGGGAGCTTCCTTAGCATGTGTGTTTTCCTAAAGAATGCAAGGATCGACGAAGGAAGAGACTGTGGCAAGAGAGAAAGACAGACAGACAGACACACAGAAGAGAAAAGGAAAAAGAAAGAGAGATAGACAGACAGGAGTGAGAATGGTAAGGAAATGAGAGGGAGAGAGAGAGAGAGAGAGAGAGAGAGAGAACAGGATTTGGAGAGAAAAGAGAATACAAAGCAGGATTTGGAGAGAGAGAGAGAGAGAGAGAGGGGGGGGGGTCATAGCGCCCTAAATATCACCAGCGACTCTGCATCCCACCAACACAACTTACCTCTCTCTCTCTCTCTCTCTCTCTCTCTCTCTCTCTCCTGTCTTTTCATTTTCTGTAACTTCTTCGATCCTTGCTTTCTTCTCTGATCCTCTAATCTCTCTCTCTCTCTCTCTCTCTCTCTCTCTCTCCCTCTCTCTCTCTCTCTCTCTCTCTCTCTCTCTCTCCTGTCTTTCTTTTCATATTCTCTTCCTTCGATCCTTGCTTTCTTCTCTGATCCTCTAATCTCCGTCCCTCCCTCTCTCTCTCTCTCTCATTTTTCTTCCCTGCCCCTCTTTCTCCAGCCTTTCCCATCTCCCTCCAATCACTGTCTCTCTCTCCCTCTCCCTTCCTCAATCTGTGCCTTCTACTCTCTCAACTCCCTCCCTCTCTTCTCCCGCGCTCTCTTTCCCCTCACTTCCCATCCCTCCCTCTCCCCTCACTCTCTAGTTCTCTCTTTCCCCCCCTCTCTCTCTGGTCCCCCCTCTCCCCTCACTCTCTTTTCTTCCCCCCCTCTCACTTCCCTCCCTTTACTCTCTCCAGACTCCGCCCCCCGCTCTGACGTAACCGCCTCCCATTGGCTAAGGGCTGGACCAACGGCGACGCGCGGGGGAGACTCCGAACCGACCAATCCGAAATCTCCCACCGCGCGACGGGTTGGACCAAAGGGCGGGAACATGCGTGGCCGCGACCGCACACACATCTCCCCGCCCAACCTCCCTCCCAGCCTCCTTCCCTACCAACCGACAGTGACCGCCCGCCCTGCAACCGACGACACGCAAGTAAGTACTGTGAAAATCCTGTATCTGCCACGATTTGGGCCTTTCCCGGGATTTTTTAGGCGGTCGGGCGGTGTTCAGGCATACAGGGCCTTTGTTTACATCCCCCCGGCCGCGTTGTGGTTCCCCGGGCTCGTTTTGTTGACCCCATCTTGGCGGGAGTTGGCGTTATTGGGCTGTGATTTGAAGGCTAAGATTTTTTTTTTCTAACGTATCCATAATATTTTCCCTTCATTTGGTATGCTGGACTAATTTTTATCTTGATTTCTGCTGGATTTGGTTGTTTTTTTTCGTAATTTTGGGCTTTTGTTTTTGCCTCTTCATGTTTGCTTCATGTATCATGTCATCATCATCCTTTCCGGCGTTTCTGTTCGTTCCCCTGTTGTATGATGTATACCGCCATCTTGTTTCTGTGGGAAGGAGGATGGAGAGATGAAGAGAGAGGAGAGAAGGTAGAAGGGGAAGAGGAAAAGGAGGAAAGAGGAAGAGTGGAGGAGAGGAAGAAGATGTGAAGAAAGAAGGGAGGATGGCAACTAAGGAGGAAGGAAGGAAGGAAGAGACGGAAAGGAGAGGAAGGAGGAAAGGGAATCAAGAAAAAAAAGCAGAGGAAGAAGGAAAAATCAAGAAAAAAAAGGGGGGAGGAAGAAGGGAAAATCAAGGTAGAAAAGCCCTGATCAAAACCCCCATTAACGTCAGTACACAAATCGGTTTCAGTTTGGAGTTTCAAAATTTGATTAACTGTTGGAGATTTCGACGTGCCAAAGTGATGAGTGCATTTTTTTTTCTTTTCGTCCATAATTTTGACACTTTTCGTCCAGTCCTTCATTTACCCTTATTTTTATTTATTTATTTTTTGCTTTAATTAGGTTGCTGGTCTTTTTTTTCTCGCCCTCTTGCTCCTTTCTCATCGTCTTTATAGTTTTCCTCGTCCACCTTCCCTCTTCCTCCCCCCCCCCTTTCCCTCATCTCTTCCCTTTCCTCTTCCCCCTTCCCTCTTCCCCACCCTCTCAGTCCCCCTTCTCTTCCTTTTCCCCCACCCTTTTTCCTCTTCCACATTTCTCTTCTCTTGTCCCTTCCCTTCTGCATTTTCATCTCCCCTTTCTCTTCTTTCCCCTTTCTCTTCTCCCTGTCGTCTCCTCCGTTTCTCCTCGTCGTCCTCCCCGTCTCCCCTCTGATTTTCCCTTTTCTCTCCTTCTTCTTCCACCCTTTCTCTAGTCTCTTCTTCATATCCTCTCTTCTACTCTCATTCCCCTTCCTTCTCTTTACCTTCTCCTCACTTCCTCTCTTCATCCTGTCTTTGCGTTTCTTCAGTTTCAATTCTACCTTGTATGCTTTTCTCTTCTCTTCCCTCCTCTCCTCTTCTCTTCTCCTCCCCTGTCTCTTCCTTGTCCTCCTCTTCCTCCTCCTCTTCATCCTCCTTTTCCCTCCTCCTCTTACTTTTTTCTTTCTCTTTTCCTGTTTATTTTTGTGTGTATCTGGGAATTAAGCCATTAAGAGAGAGAGAGAGAGAGAGAGAGGAATCAGTATAGATTTTAAAGGGAAAGGGGGATAGGGGGAGGGAAGGGAGGTAGGGGGAGGGAAGGGAGATAGGGGGAGGGAAGAGAGAGAGGGAGTGACGGAGGGGGAGCAATAAATGGAGAGATAAAAGAAAGCAAAGTTAGATAATTAGAGAAGATATATGTAGAGGGAGGTAAGGAGAGAGAGAGAGAGAGAGAGAGAGAGAGAGAGAGAGAGAGAGGAGTGGGAGGGGGGAGGGGGGAGAGGATACAACTGGGCATGTGCAAATCTAACTGTTCAGGAGTGTGTCAATATTAGAGAGAGAGAGAGAGAGAGAGAGAGAGAGAGAGAGAGAGAGAGAGAGATTTTCGTAATTGAGCCATGGAAAGAGAAAGAGAGAGATTCAGAATGCATTTCCCAAGCCAGACAACGAAATAGATAGCAAGGCAGATAGATAGATAGGCAGATAAACGTATATAGGTAGGAAGGTAGGTGGATGTAGGTAGGTTGGTAGGTAAGTAGCTGGGTACATAGATAGGTATTGTAGGTAAGTAGGTAGGTGGGTACAGTAGGCAGGTAGTTGGATACATAGGTAGGTATTGTAGGTAGGTAGGTAGTTGGATACATAGATGGTAGGTAGCCAGAGTTGGAGATATAAACGTGGGAATGGTAGGTAGGTATGTAGGTAGGCAAGTAAGTATAGCAGACAGATTGATAGATAGATAGATAGACAGCCAGAGATAGACACATTAACAGACATTTAGAAAGGTCACCCCTGCCATGAGAGGTGAGTGGCTAATGAGTCCCAGGTGAGGCAAGGTGTTACAGGTGAGGCAAGGTGTTACAGGTCTGGATAATTAATTTCCTCGGGGGTCGTAACTGTATGAAACGTGAATCCTGAAGCTGAACGAAACTGTCTGATATATTGTGAAACCTTTAACCTCTTCATTACGAGAAGATTCCCCAAATTGAGTAGTGTTTCTCTCTCTCTCTCTCTCTCTCTCTCTCAAACATTGGCTAGTCAAGGTTTTCAGTTCAAAAGTCTGTGAACAGTCTATTCCCGGAATTATCGTAAAAGTTAAAAGACTATGGCAGCGTAATAGCAGAGGTCATTGGCGATCGTTTAAACTAAGGAACGTCAAAAACAAATAAATAAATACCTAGACTGGGACACAGTAGAGCGCATACCTCCACCAACGCCCAGTCTCGCTGTGTTAAAGTGAAAAAAAAAAAAAAAAAAATCCTGGATCAGCACCAAAATTTAATGGAGTGTATTCTGGGCCAAGGCCCATTCTTCTACCATGTTTCGTGGAAATCTACAGTAGCTTTTGTGTAATCTTGCTTACAAATCAACCAATGAACAAACAAACGGACAGGGGTGAAAACATAACCTCCTTGGTTGAGGTAATAAATAAAATGTGTGGATGGTTGCGCCTGTTAAGTGGGGTCACAGTATTTCGATAACTTGAATTTTTTGCGATTGAGTACGGGGCCCATTTTCCTATACTCCTTTCACACGTACTTGGCCTAGATTTTCGTCGTTTTGCAGCTTATTTCACTTAAGTCAGTGGTAGGAAAATGGTACGGCTCTGCATCCGTTCCATAGCACTTCTTCGTGACTAGCATCATATTCCTGTTTTAATCCACTGTTACATCTCGGCATTCAAAGTGGAGAGATGGCAGTTTTAGGCCAAGTTAAAGTGAAGAGGGTATAGGCATCTCGGTGATAGTTCTCTCCCTAAGTTCTTTTTCTTCCCGGTTTTTATAGAGCTAGATCCTCAGGTGGGTAAGAGGAGTGAGGATAATGATGATGATGATAGTGAGGATGATGATAATGATGAGGATGAGGATAGCAGTAATGATGGTGATGATGATGAGGATGGTGACTGATGTTGAGGATAAGAATAGTTGTGATGATGATGATGATGAGGTGGATGATGATGATGATGGTGATGAGGATAAGAATGGTTATGATGACGATGACGATGAGGTTGATGATAATGAGGATGGTGATAATGATAATGATGATGATGAGGAGGAGGAGGTTTGTGATAATGATGATGATGATGAGGGTGGTGATAATGATGAGGATGAGGATAAGGATGGTGATGATGATGATGAGGATGGTGATAGTGATAATGATGATGAGGATGGTGATAATGATGAAGGTGAGGATGAGGATGGTGATGATGAGGATAATGATAATGATGCGGATAAGGGTGGTGATAATGATGATGATGAGGAGGATGGCAATAATGATGATGATCAGGATGAAGATGGTGGTAATGATGATGATGAAAAGGGTGTATCAGTTCCATGGCCTGGATTCTCGTCGGTGAAGGAGGCCCCTAACACCTTTTCCTAAGCGATTTCTTTTGCATATCACACCGTATTGTCCTCGTTTATAATCAGAGCCTTCCATTATCGCTCCCTAACACCTCTTCCTTAGCGATTTATTTTGGGTATGGCTGGTTAATATCCACATGTACGTTATTTATGAAATGACGATATTGGAGGGCTTTATGTTACACAGTAGAAGATAGTGGGGTGTAATAAACAACCTAAATCGCCCAGAGAAAAGTGTTAGGGTGCTTCCTTAGAGTGACTACCCGAATGGCGAAACTGAGTCAGCTAAAGAATAGTTGGTTTTATAATTCTCTCTCTCTCTCTCTCTCTCTCTCTCTCTCTCTCTCTCTCTCTCTCTCTCTCTCTCTCTCTCTAATAAACGGGTAATTATTCGTCGTTAATCGATTCAGGCAACAAAATTTCGATTAATATATATCCGTTTATTTTACAGGTTAACCATACAATATTCCGTTTACATGCATATAAAAACAGCCATATCCCCACCTTGAATGCTGTGCTATAAGAGATTAACACCAGATTATGATGCTAGTCACGAAGAAGTGCTGTGGAAAGGATGCAGAGCCGTTGTATTGCCTTTTTAACATTAGAATATGATGCTAGTCACGAAGGAGTGCTGTGGAAAGGATGCAGAGCTGTTGCATTGTCGTTCCTCCATTTTGTTTACTGAGCTATAACAACTGATTAAAACTAGAATATGATGCTAGTCACGAAGAAGTGCTGTGGAAGGATGGAGACCCGTAACATTGTCTTTTTAACACTAGAATATGATGCTAGTCACGAAGAAGTACTGTGGAAAGGATGGAGAGCCGTAGCATTGTCTTTTTATCACTAGAATATGATGCTAGTCACGAGGAAGTGCTAAGGAAAGGATGGATAGCCGTAGCATTGTCTTTTTAACACTAGGAAATGATGCTAGTCACGAAGAAGTGCTGTGGAAAGGATGTAGAGCCGTAGACTGATAGATAAATAATGAACAGATAGGAGGTCACGTCAGTACATAAATATATATATGGATTCTGAATGGATAGATAAATAGGTTGGTATAGATAGACAGTAGATTGGAAAGTTGATAAATTTAGATAGATGCATAAGTGGATAGATATAAAGTGAGAGGAGGGCGAGATGTCCAAGATGGCGGCCGGAAATGCTATAGACGGGCAGCAGAGACCTGAGAGAGAGAGAGAGAGAGAGAGAGAAGAGAAGAGAGAGAGAGAGAGAGAGAGAGAGAGAGAGAGAGAGAGAGAGAGCTGTGTGCTGTTTCCTGCCTTCAGCCGTAGTGAAATAGGGAGCACAATTTCCTGCCTTCCACCCTCTTCATTCCACCCCACCAGTCCACCTCCACCAGAGAGAGAGAGAGAGAGACTTGAGAGAGCCCATAGCAAGGGACTGATGGAGGGAAGGTGGAGGAGTGCTGGAGATACGGGATGGAGAGAAATGGTGGAGATATTCAGTGGTGAGAGGGAGTTTGGTGGAGTGTTGGAGATGCTGGAGAGAGCTTTTGGTGGAGAGGTGTGTGGTGGAGGGAAGTAGAGGAGTGGTGGAGAAGCGAAATGGAGATAGGGTGTAGAGTAGTGAAGGGGAGTGATGTAGAGGTGGAGGGAAGAGGGTTTGATGGAGAGAAAGAGAGAGAGAGAGAGAGAGATTGTGCTTGGAACTTTCTTTCTCCTGAGATTCATGTTCTGAAAGAACTCTGAGCTCCGTGGGAAATGATGATGATGATGATGACGACGACGATGGTGGTGGTGGTGGTAGTGAAAGTGAAATTATGATGATGATGGTGATGATGATGGTGGTGGTGGTGATGATGATGATGATGATTTTGATAATGATGATGATGATGATGATGGTGGTGGTGGTGGTGGTGATGATGATGATGATCTTGATGATGATGATGATGATGATGGGTTGGCGGGGGAGACTGAGGTAAATAGAAGCTCACCTCTTTTATTGCATGATTTAGGCGGGGAGCGATCTCAGGGTTTTCTTGCCTTAGATTTTTGGTTGAAATTAATGGTGTGTGTGTGTGTGTGTGTGAGGGAGAGAGAGAGAATATCGGTGAACGGGAGTGTGTACGTGAGAGTATGTGTGTATGTAAGAAAATGTACGTGTGTGTGGATGTGTGGATGTATGTGACTGTGTATATTTGACCATGTGTAAATGTGACTATGAATGTGTGTGTTTATGTATGCATGTATGCTTGCGTGTATGTATGTATATGTTACCTGGAAAACTCTTCAAGGATACTCTGTCTGTCTGTCTCTCTCTCTCTCTCTCTCCTCTCTGTCTCTCTGTCTCTGTCTGTCTGTCTGTCTCTCTCTGTCTCTCTCTCTCTCTCTCTCTCTCTCTCTCTCTCTCTCTCTCCAGAACAAGAGAGTGTGTGGGTGGAGCATTAAGCTTTACCTCCCTCCCTCCCTCCTTTTCTCTCCCTCCCTCCCTCCCTCCTTTTCTCTCCCTCCCTCCCTCATCTTTAACTTGTACAGAAAGGGTGCTTGAGGGGGATTATGGACGTTTTCTCTCCCTTCCTCCTCTCTCTCTCTCTCTGTCTCTCTCTTTCTCTTTCTCTCTCTCCTGTTTTTCTCACTATTTTCTCTTCTTTCCGAGCCTGTCCTTGCCTCTCTTCACCACCTTTTTCTTCCACATTCTTCTTTTCTTTCCTTCCTTCTCCATCAGTCTTCTTTCCTCTCCTCCATCATCCCCTCCCCCTCCTTCCCTTCCTCTCTCTCTCTCTCTCGGCTTACTAGAAACCATTCATAAACCTCATCAGACCGAGAACGTCTTTTCCTTATTATGTAGGGTACTTAAGATTTTTTCAACGATATATACAATATATATATATATATATATATATATATATATATATAGAGAGAGAGAGAGAGAGAGAGAGAGAGAGAGAGAGAGAGAGAGAGTGAGAGTAACTAGGCAACCACTTGGTATGTTGGAATGACAGAACCACCTCTCCCTCTCTCTCTCTCTCTCTCTCTCTGTATATAATATATATATATATATATATATATATATATATATATATATATATACAGTACATACAGTATATATATCCATTTATTTTGTTCTTTCCAGTAGCCCTGCTTTACTTTGTCTAATTTCCTCTTCTTCCATCTCAACCCCTCTCCCTCTCCCCTTTTCTCTCCTTCCCTCCTCTGTTTTTCACAGGTGTTGTGGCAGGACAGGTACGGTAGTAATTATTATGACAATGGTAGTGAACAAGGAGGGGAAAACTCTGCGGTAAAGATGAACCACATTTCACCACGAGTATGTAACTTAATGAAGCTATCCTAACTTGAGAGAGAGAGAGAGAGAGAGAGAGAGGTTGTATATGGCCGCTGATGTGTTTTTTAGACGTTATTTTTCCTCACTGACGAGATCGTATACCATATTATCACCATGAATGAGATGCCGTGTCTGTCAGTACTACTCATGTGTGTTTTCCTGTATTGTAACAACTTTGACAAGGAGCTACACTACAACCAGTAAAAATGTAGTTAGTTAAAAAAAGTTTGTTCTCTGATATTACAGAAAGGTCTAGAAATGATTGCGAATATTTTACAGATCACAGTCGAAGCTTGGCCCTGTCACCTCTTGTTAACCATTACTGTAGTGACTTATTCTGTCTTGGTTGTAGGAGACACTGAAATAGAGGGATTTTAAGTATCCATCATTAGCTGTTTCTGAGTTACTTGGGGACTAATTTAAGCTGAATATTTTCGTCTGGTACTAGTAATGAGAAAAAAAAAACAAAGGGTATCGGAGACGTTAAATTATGATGTTCCCTCCCACCTATGTTATGATTTTCTTTCTCTCCCCCGCAGGCAACCTCCACTACCCCCCTCTACCACCACCACCTTCACCACAACAACAACTACCATCATCGGATCCCTCACCAACTCCAAATTCAGTCAAATCCAATAAAAATCTCCAGTCCCGAAGAGACATCCCGCCGCCGAGACAGCCCATCGTTGCCTGGTGACGTCAGCCGCGGGGGAAGAGGAACCACGACGGGGGAAGAGGAGGCAAAGGACGGTCATCACTCAAGATCAGCTTAATTCTTCAGTAATTCACACCGTATCGTCAATTCCCCATCTCTATTCTCCATTTTGGACTGAAATCTGGGAGGCAGGGATATATGAAACGAAGGTAGCGGGAAATTACGCTGGGAAAAATAAAAATCCACACTCACAGTTGTAACCGTTCGTCAGTTTTGAAGGCGCTTGAAACCGGATTATGAGCGAGTGTAAACAAGAGCACATTTTCCACCTCCCGCCTCTTTTCAAGCCCTTACCAAGTGATCCTCTTCCCCCCAAGCGAAAGTCGGCGGTGCAGGAGTGATCAGGAAGGCGAGGAAGAATAATTTAGTGCCCGATTAACGTACTGTAGTGTTGTTTGAAAGTGTGTAGCGTGTGAACGGGAATTCACCACCACCACCACCACCATGCCCGGCTTGGACGCCCTTATCGCCCTCAAGGACCGTGCCAAGGAGGTCAGGGAGAGGTTTAACATCAGGTCAGTCATTCAAACAGTTTTTTATGTTTGCACGAATCTCTCTCTCTCTCTCTCTCTCTCTCTCTCTCTCTCTCTCTCTCTCTCTCTCTCTCTCTCTCTCTCTCTCTCTCTCATTTTCATCTGTTGACGTATGTAATTGTAATCCTACCGCCATATTTGTTTTGACGTGCAGTTCAAAATATTACTTTTCTTATTTTGTTTAGTGTGTGTGTGTGTGTGTGTGTGTGTGTGTGTGTGTGTGTGTGTGGTCATAACTTTCATGCCTAAAGTGTATTACAACTATTTTCAGTATTTTTGGCAGACAGAGAAAGTGGTTTTGATAATTTGACCTGGACTGATGAAATGAAAAAGAAACGTAGATAATTGACGAGTGATAATCAAGGAAATATTTTAGTTCACCTTATGAGCTTGTGTGGACAGAGAGAGAGAGAGAGAGAGAGAGAGAGAGAGAGGTGCTTGGGGATAAGTTTTAATGAAGAAAGTTAATCAAAAAGGTTAGGGAGGAGTGAAATGAAAAGAGAACAGATGGGAAGGGAAGTGGGAAAGAAAGAATACAAGAAAAAGGAAATAAAGGAGGAAATAGGGAAAGCAGATCAAGAAAAGGAATAAAGGAGAGTGTAATAGGGATAGTAGATTAAGAAAAGGAATAAAGGAGAGTGTAATAGGGAAAGTAGATTAAGAAATGGATTAAAGGAGAGTGTAATAGGGATAGTAGATTAAGAAATGGATTAAAGGAAAGTGTAATGGGGATAGTAGATTAAGAAATGGATTAAAGGAGAGTGTAATAGGGAAAGTAGATTGAGAAATGGATAAAAGGAAAGTGTAATGGGGATAGTAGTTTAAGAAAAGGATTAAAGGAGCGTGTAATAGGGATAGTAGATTAAGAAAAGGGAATGAAGGAGAGCGTAACAAAGAAAGGAAGATACGGAGAGGGAAGGAATATTGAAGGAAAAATGAAATAAGTAGGATTGAGAGGCACCGTATTGTATTAAGAAAAGGAGTAACACTTAAGCTGCAATGAATCAGTTAAAAAAGATTGTGTGACTGTAGATGGAAAAGAAAACTAGAGTTGTCCCGATCATAAAAAGGTTAATGGTACCACCAATTTAAAGTTAGGTTCATGTAACTTCCTCAGCTAAAATAATAATAATAATAATAATAATAATAATAGTAATAATAATAATAATAAAATCGTCTGAAGTTAGATTAATTAGAACGGAAGAGCTGTCTCGACCATAAGAGGGTTAAGGAAGGATAAAGTAAGGGGAGAAATAGGCTAATAAAGAAAGTAGAAAAGGTTAAGGAAGAACAAAGAGAGAAATAAAGAAGTAAAGAAGGAGGCAATGGAAAGGAAATGGGTATGTGACGGAGGAAGTATATTAAAGAAAAAATAGAGAAAACTTTAAATAAGAGTTAAATGGCACAAGATTAAGGAGGAGAAAAATAAAGTAAGAAATAAGGTAAAGAAAGAAGGAATGGCGTAGCTAGAGTATAAAGAGATAAGTGTAAGAGTTGAAGGATGTTGTTTTTCTCAGAGTTAATTAAGAAACACATCAGGGGAGAGGAAAATTAAGGAAGAGAGGAGAGGAAGGAGGGGAAGGAATGGACTATGTCTCTTCTTGTTATTTTGGTTCGTTCTTAACCAGTTTCCTTCCCTTCTTCTGTTTTCCTTCCTTCCTTCCTTCCATCTTTACTTCCGTCGTGTCTTCCTATTTACATACCCACCTACCTACCTGCCTGCCTGCCTGCCTGCCTGCCTGCCTACCTACCTACCTACCAGCTATTCTTTCTTCCTTCCTCCATGCCGAGTCTTTTCCTCTTGCCATTCTTTCCTTCCACACCTTTTTGCCCACCTTTCTCGTTCCCTTCCTGTTCGCCTGTATACCATCCCCTTTCCCTCCCTCCCTTCCTTTCATCCTCTCCCACTCGCCCTTCCTCCCTCCCTATCATCCTCTCCCTCCCTTCTTGCTCTCTCAGTCTCCCTTCTTAGATGCTCAATGTGAAACGTGGAGAGCAGTTCCCCTAGAGTTTTTTTTTATTTTTTTTTTTTTCCCCCATTGCGGTTACCATGGTGATATATTGTGTTTAGTTCCCTGTGATGGCCAGTGATTTTGGTTTTATAGGCTTAATATTTTTTTTTTTGCCTGTATATCTAATTAATCTTTCTCTATATCTACTTTTTATTTTTTTAGTGTTGTGTGTTTAGGTTGTCTTTATTTTTAGTGAGAATACCTGTCTTTTTTCTTTCTTTCTCTCATTTTCTTTCGTTTTTCTTTCTTTCTTCCTGCTTGACGATTTCGTTCACCTGAAGGGATTATTTTTTTTGTTCATGTTACTTAAATATATATGTGTGTGAATGTGTAACTGTTAAGGTAGTTATATAGGGTGCTAGAAGAGAGAGAGAGGGAGAGAGAGAGAGAGAGAGAGAGAGAGAGGGGGGGGAGGGGAAGGGTGAGGGAGAAAGATTGAATCAGGGTAGTGGTGGTGCAGTTTAAAACGCCCCTCTAAATGTGATCAGAGAGAGAGGGAGAGAGAGAAGCGTGGTTACAGGGCTTTCAATATCATCCAGTGGTGTGGTCGCAATATTTTTTTTTTTTTAACGTCGGTGAGTCGCAAGGAAGAGCGATGAAGAATATTGACGAAATTTGGCTCTTAATCTGTTTCTTCCTCAACTGGATTAGATTTGCAGCCTTATCATCAGCAGTCCCCTCCCCTACCACTAAGCCGCCATCTCCCTTGCCTTCGTCTTCCTTCATTTTTTCCCTTATTTATTTATTTTTACCGTCCAGTGTTTTCCTCCCATATTGTCCAGTCTGCCTTCCACTCATTCCCCCTTCCCCGTTGCCTCCCTTCATTCCTCTCCCCCATTCTCCCTACTTTCTCTCCCTTCCGTCTTTCATTCCCCGTCTCCTCTCTCTTGGGCCACTACTCCATCTCTCCCTGTTTCGTCACTCCCTACCTCCCTACTTACCGTAATACCTACCTACTTACCTACCGTCCTGCCTACATATTTACCTGCCTTCCTACTTACCTACCTTCCTGCCTACATATTTACCTGCCTGCCTACTTACCTACCTTCCTGCCTACATATTTACCTGCCTGCCTAGCTACCCATGTCACTCCCTCTGTTTAACTGTTTTCATTTCTCCTTCCTTCTGCTTCTCTTCTGCCCCCTCATCTCTCCCTCCCCTACCTGTCTTCTTCCTTCCTCTCTCCCTCCATCTGCCTCCATCTTTCCCTCCCTCAACGCTGTCTGTATCCTCCCTTTTCTCTCCCTTATCATCTTCCTTTCACCCCCTCTTCTCCCTCCCAAACCATCTCAACCATCATCCTTTCATTTCTCTCCCAGTCTCTCCCTCCTCTTACCTCTTTACATCCTCCTATCTACCTCCCTTCTTTCCTCCCTTCCTCCCTCCCTCTTGTGGGGTGTAGGGGAGGGGTAGGGGTATGGGGGAGAGGTAGGGGGTGTGGAGGGAGGGATGGTGGGAGGGAGGGGTGTGTGTGATGAGGCGGTGTAGCGTGCCTTTGATCACCCCTCCCATGGGACTCTTACCAATTTGTCCCGAACCACCCAACCCACCCCACCCCATCCCAGGATCATCTCACCCACCCCACCCTCTCTAGGATCATCTCACCCACCCCACCCTCTCTAGGATCATCTCACCCACCCCACCCTCTCTAGGATCATCTCACCCACCCCACCCTCTCTAGGATCATCGCCCCACCCCGACCACTGCATCCCCTTTCCTCCCCACTGTCTCACCTCCCCCATCCTCCCACTATATGCACCCCGCCCCTTATATATAGTCTGCTTCCCTTTGCTTTCTGTTGTCTGTCCGTCTCTCTGTCTATCTATCCATCCCTTTTTACCTTCCCTTGCTTGCCTACCTTCCTGTCTGTCTGTCTGTCTCTGTCTCTGTCTGTCTGTCTGTCTGTCTGTCTGTCTGTCTGTCTCTGTCTCTGTCTGTCTGTCTGTCTGTCTGTCTGTCTGTCTCTGTCTCTGTCTGTCTCTCTCTCTCTCTCTCTCTCTCTCATTTCCTGCCACCCACCCCTCCTCACCTTACACATCCCCCTCCTTCACCTCCGCGTCATCTCACCCACGCTGCCAATCATTTCCTCTTCTAGTTCGCCCCTGGATCCGCGGTGGCTTAGTCTGTAAGGCCTCAGACTCTCCGTTCTCGGGATCGTTTGTTCTGGGTTCGATTCCCTTATACGTTGGTCCCTAACTTGATAAAAATGATAAAAAAATCGTGTAGGTGAGGTCGCTCACCATCCACTCACTTGATGTAGTGCTGCTCTCGGGTGTCTGCCTTTTCCTCTCCTCCAGCCTTCTTTCCTTCCATCCTCTTCTATCTTCCTTTCCTTCATTCTTTCCTCGTCCTTCTCCCTGCGGGTGACTTTGCACTCCCTTTTCTGTCTTTCCTTCATTCTTTCCTCTTCCTTCTGCCTGTGGGTGCCTCTACACTGAGTGACAAGCCTAATGGTTTTCTGTACACCAGGAAACCATTTACTGCGCTGGGTGGTAACCATATAACCAAATTTTGGCGCCTGGTGGTTTAGTGGGTAATTGCGACGCTCCAGTCGGATTGAGCCGGTGAAGGTTTATATCAAAGGGATGGTTGGGGTTTATTGCTCATGTAATGCCACTCAGGGATGAGTGAGGCTGGTCACTCATCTTAAATGTCAGGACCAACTTGCCTAGCCCCGGGCTTCTACGCTCCTCATGGGACAATGTAGGATTGGATGATGGATGGATAGATTTTTTATATAATTGAAATGGAAAATGGAGATGATTTGTTACTCCTCCACGGTGAGAGGCCTTCCACCCCTCCTTCCTTTCCTCCCTCCTTCCCTCCGTTTCTCCCTCCATTCCTTCCTCCCTCCTCCCTCCCTCCCTCCTTTCAGTCGAGTGACCGGAGGCGTCTTAGTTTAAATACATGACAGGCTTACCTCCCTCCATCCCTTCCTCCCCCTCTTCTTTCCTCTTCCTCATTTTCCTCCCTCTCCTCTTTCCTCCCCTCCTCCCCTCTTCTTTCCTCCCTTCCTCCCCTCTTCTTTCCTCCTTTCCTCCCCTTTTCCTTTCTCCTTTCCTCTCCCCCTTCTCTCTTTCCTTCCATTTTTTCCGTTTCCTCTCAATCCCTTTCTCCCTCTTTCTCTTTTTCTCTTCCTATCTTCCTTACCCACTCACTCACTCACTCACTCACTCACTAACTCACTCTATTATTCATTTGCCTTCTGTGCTTCCTCCCTCTCTCTCTCCCTCCCTGTCCTTTTTGTCTCCAATTTTTCTCTCCCTCTTTTCTCTCTTCCTCCCTACTTTTCTCTCTTCCTCCCTACTTTTCTCTCTACCTCCGTACTTCCCTTTCACCCCCCTCCCTCCTATTCTCCCTTCCTCCCTCTCTCCTTGCTCCTCTTTTCCGACCCTCCTTTTCTCCCTCCCTGTCCCCCGATAAGCTCCCTGGAAGATACTGATAAGAGGATACTTTACTGGAAAGGAGGGAGAGAAGAGGGAGGAAGGGAGGGAGGAGGGAGGGAGAGAAGAAGCATATAAGGGAGGGAAGGAGGGAAGGAAGAAGAATATAAGGGAGAGAAGGAGGGAGGGAGGAAGAATATGAGGGAGGGAAGAGGAATATAAAGGAGGGAGAGAGTGATGGAGGAAGTGGGAAAAGTTTAGGGGGGGGGTGACGAAATAGACTACAGGAGAGAGAGAGAGAGAGAGAGAGAGAGAGAGAGAGAAGGGAGCGAGACAATGAAGGGAGAGGGGAGAAAGAGAATAGAGAAAATGATTAAAACTGGTTATTAAGGACTTTGGATTAATTGACAGCATCTTCCAGTAATTAGAGAGAGAGAGAGAGGGTGAGTGAGTGAGAGTTTGCAGTTATTACATGTACAAGAAACAGTTAACTTTGATTAATAGATTGATATATAGACAGATAGAGTGACATTAATCGATACTGAGATAGGATGAGAGAACTGTGTGTGTGTGTGTGTGTGTGTGTGTGTGTGTGTGTGTGTGTGTGTGTGTGTGTGTGTGTGTAATCAAAAGTTTTCATATTTCCCGCGAAACTCCTTAAAAAACGTAATAGCTTCCCCTTTTTTAAAAATCCCCCGACATCAGTTTTCTTTGATGAGGCACCCACTCCGTTTTCTTTCCATTTTAGGTCCTTCAGTACGAAATATTTAAGTATAGCAAGATTAATGTATTCTTTCTCTCTCTCTCTCTCTCTCTCTCTCTCTCATTCGTCCATTTCTCCATCTTTTTTTCCCTTTCATCTTTTCTCTTTCCCTCATTTTCATTTCTCTTTTTTCCTGTCTCTTACTCTTTCCTTTCCTCACTGGTTTTCTTCCTTCCCTACCTACTTTCCTTATTTCGTTTCTTCCTTCTCTACTTCCTCTTTTCGTCCCTTCCTGCGTGTGTCCAT
Organism: Coenobita brevimanus; assembly: GCF_032717465.1. Taxonomy (NCBI): domain Eukaryota; kingdom Metazoa; phylum Arthropoda; class Malacostraca; order Decapoda; family Coenobitidae; genus Coenobita; species Coenobita brevimanus. Next base: position 9,236,138 of record NC_137000.1, on the reverse strand, counting down.
CCTTCCCTTCCTTGCTTCCCTCTTTCTTTTTTCGGTTCCCACATTCCTCCCTTCATTCTTTCCTACCTCTGCACAACACCTTCCGCTCCTTTCTCTCTCTACCTCCTTCACAACCCCTTTCTCCTCCTCCTCCTCGCACCTTGCTGTCTGTGTTTGTCCATAACATTGCAGTGATACACGGAATTTCAATTTTATGCCTTCAGCTCCTCCCATTGGTCTTCTTTCCTTCGTTATGTTTCTCCCTTTCTCCCTTCCTTCCTTCCTTCCTCCATTCCTTTAGTTTTTTTCTCCCTCCCTTCTTCTCATCATCTGCCTACCTACCTATCTATCTACCTACCTACCTCGTTCTTCCCTTCCTGTCCCCTTGTCTCTCCCTGTCTACCAGTCCCTCCCTCCTTTCCTTTCCCTCCCCCTCCCCATGCCGTACCGTCCGTGTCCGTGCGTACGTACCGGCAATACACGGAACCTCAATTTCACGCTTTTAACTCCGCCACCGCCCTCCTTTTGACGCCCCTCTCACGCTCCTCACGCTCATACTGGCGGGTGCTGGCAAGTGCTGGAAGGTTGCTAGGTACCAGTGCTGAGTGCTAGGTGCTGAGTAGTATTGGCGGGAACGGTTAAGGAATTGCTGACTGCTGCTAGGAAGGGCTGGAGAGTTGTCAGGTGCTGGGAGTAAGTGCTGAGTGCTGTGTGGATGCTATGTGTTGGTGCGAACAGTTGAGGAATTGCTGATTGCTGCTAGGAAGTGCTGAAGGGTTGCAGGGTGCTGGGAGTAAGTGTTGCAAAGGAGTATAAAGGAGAGCAGACAGCAACAGACCTGCTAGTCCTTTCTTGGCTGTTTGGTATAGGGAATATTGTAACTATACCCTTTCTCAGGAAACATGAATGCGAGAATTTTACAAAGCCTTTGCCAAAATCGGAACACGAGTGACCGTGTGAAGGATTAAGAGGTCCCCTCGGGATTCTGGACCTTCCTCCTTCCCTCTTCCGTTTTCTTTCCTCTACACACACACACACACACACACACACACACACACACACACACACACACACACACACACGACGCTTAAATAATAAAACAATGTGTAGCCTCTATTTATCTGTCAGTGTCCTGATATCGGTCCATATGAGGAGGGATGGAGGATGGGAGTGGCCCGGGTCGGAATGTGGGGAGGGGTTGGGAAGCCATGAAAGATGAAGAAAAATTATTTTATTTTATTTTATTGTTTTATTACTATTCTTTATGAAAAAACATAAAGTGCTTTACAATAGTATTACTGATCGAAGGATCAACAGTAGCATTTCCTTAATAAATATTCATTATATTCTAAAATTTACATTGAAAATACAATCTCTCTCTCTCTCTCTATCACTCGATATTCATGTCTCCCTCATCTAAACCTTCTTCTTCACTGGTGGAATCCCCCTCACCCCATCCCGTTAATCCGATCCCTCCTCTTCCCTATAGGTTACTCAGCTATCACTATGAAAAAACATACACACACACACACACACACACACACACACACACACACACACACACACACACACACACACACACACACACACACGACGCTTAATTAATAAAACAATGTGAAGCCTCTATTTATCTATCAGTGCCCAGCAGGGGCACACCAAGGAATTTTCTAAGGGGGGGTCCCCATTTGCCAGTTTCCTGAAGTTTACATATAAGTTTTATAGTTCTAAGTTGTGTGTGTATATATATATATATATATATATATATATATATATATATATATATATATATATATATATTCTGATAGAATGATAGATTTTTTGGTAGGTCGTCAGTTATTTAAAAAAACGTGTTTGTTTATATATATCGTTTTAACAAAGTAACAAAGAACAAGCCATTCAGTCTCAACCCTATTCTGTCCAGATTTCTAATCACGGCACAAAGACGGAGAGAAACAAGGGACAGGTGAAGTGGGAAGTCCTTAGGGATAGGGAAGGAATTTTGGGTAAGGAAATAGAGGTCACAATGGGA
>NC_137000.1:9224130-9229130 GCF_032717465.1 Coenobita brevimanus | reverse complement strand
TTATATTCTGATAAAGCAGCTCTATGTACACCTCATCTGTCTGTTTTTTTATCTGTCTGTGGAATATTTGTGTGTGTGTGTGTGTGTGTGTGTGTGTGTGTGTGTGTGTGTGTGTGTGTGTGTGTGTGTGTGTGTGTGTGTGTGTGTGTGTTTATCATGTGAGATATGTTGACAATTAACAAGGTTTGAGTGAGTGAATAAATGGGGTAGTTATTTTTTTCTTTGTGATTCTGTTGGTGCCTTTTATGTTGTGGTGATGATGATGATGATGATGGTGATAGAACTACTCAGACATTTATATAGCAGTTTATTCTTATTCACCCGGAGAGAGAGAGAGAGAGAGAGAGGGGGGGGGGAGAGAGAGAAGAACCAGGAGAAATTAAAGTTGGGCTTATAACCAGAGAAAGAAAAAGAAGGAAGAGGAAGAGAGGAAGGGGAGGGGTGGGGGTGAGGGAGGAGGGGGGAGTGGGGGGATGAGCGCTCCCTTACACCCTAATATTGTCCCCATGTAAACACTGACCCCCCTCCCCCTCCCCCTCTCCCCCTCCCCTTTCCCCTCCCCCTCCTCCCCCTCCCTCTGACTGCACTACTGATGGAGTGGTCAAGTGGCTGCTGTGGTTCTCTCTCTCTCTCTCTCTCCTTCCTTCCTTCCTTCCTTCCTTCCATCCTTTTCCTCCTCTAATGCTCTTCCTGTTTCCCATCCTCCGTCCTTCCCTCCTTCCAAACTTTCAACCTTTCCCTGCCTCCTTTCCTTCAGAGGGAGAGAGAGAGAGAGAGAGAGAGAGAGAGAGAGAGAGAGAAAGAAAGAGAGAGAGAGAACCTGAGGCCACATCCTGATTGTTCTGATTGTCTTTCTCTTTCCCTCTCATGTATTGTTCTTATTTCCCCTGTCTCCTTTCTCCCTTCCCCCCTCCCTCCTCCTCCTCCTCCTCCCCCTCCTCCTCTTTTTCCTTTTGCAGCTACTTCTCCTCTTTATCATCATCATTCTCTCTCTCTCTCTCTCTCTCTCTCTCTCTCTCTCTCTCTCTCTCTCTCTCTCTCTCTCTCTCTCCCCTAGCGCCAATCAGCACTTCAATATTCATGTGATTTGCTGGGTTATGGAGCTGGGGGGGAGGGGGGAGAGTGGGGGGAGTATGGGAGGGGAGGAGAGTGAGAGAAGGGAGGGATGGGGGAGTATGGGAGGGGAGGAGAGTGAGAGAAGGGAGGGATGGGGGAGTATGGGAGGGGAGGAGAGGGAGCGAAGGGAGGGATGGGGAGGGAAGGGAAGGGGAGAGGGAAGCCAGAGGTGGGGGGAGCTAGAGGGAAGGGAGGGGGGAGGGTTGTGGGATGAGGAAGTGAGAATTATTTTATGATAGTTATTTGTGTGTGGTAATATTGATCATGATAATTGATAATAATAACATTAATAACAATTAATAACGATACAGCTACCACTACTACTACTACTACTACTACTGTTACTACTACTGTCACTACTACTACTACCACCACTTCTCATTCTTCTTCGTATTGTTAATATTAAGAACACAGAATATAGAGTTCTTGTTGATATTGTAGATTTTATTTTATTATTATTATTATTATTTATTATTTTTTTTTTTTTGGGGGGGGAAGACCTAGAAGGCTGGCATTCCAAGACCGTTCGAAATAAGACTTGAAATTTATAGGAGTGATGTATCTTGGTTGCAGGCTTCTTTTGGCACAGGAATATTTCTCCCAGCACTAGCGCCGCCACTGGAGCCCTCTGTGTTATGTTTTCAATTTTTGCCCTCCCGTGCAGCAAAAACTACAGAATCGATTGCTTTGAAAATGTTCCAGTATGTCGTCAGCATATACCAGTGCACCTGCTATTGATACGGAGATCCAACAAATATTTTTTGAGATACTGAGGAAAATAATAATGGTCGCCTCCTGCCTGAAAATGCTAAATTGAAAAGTGTGTAGCCCAAATTGACCAAACTCGGTGGAAATGTAGTGGGTCATGGGTGAACATGATTTGCTTAATATGAATGACATTGACCTGATATCAAGGTCACAGGTCAAAATCCGTAAAAATTTTTTGGTCATCACAAGTCCCCTAATTTTAGGTCTACAGTGATAAAAGTATTTTCATCTGGAATGTGGAGTTCTTTGAATATTGCTTCAGCAGTTTCAGAATTCTTGTTATTATTATTATTATTATTATTAATATTATTATTATTATTATTATTATTGTTATTATTATTATTATTATGATATAGTTATATCCTGCAAAGGTGAAACCATTATAAATTACAGGTAACCTCCTATCTACGTGCTTCCCTCCCTCCTTCCCTCTCCCTCACCATCTCTATCAACCTCTCTCCCCCTCACAGAGATAGCCTAGAAGGAGGGAGAGTGGGAGAAAGAGGGAAGGGGAGGGAGGGAGCAAGAGAAGGAGTGGGAGGAATATATATGGGAGAGAAGAGGAGGGGAGAGTAATAACAAAGGGGAAGAAATGAATAGGAAGGACTGAAAGAAGGAGGGAGAGGGAATGTGTGATGGAGAGAGAAGGAGGTTGTGTGATGGAGAGTGAGAGTGAGACGGAGGGAGGGAGAATGGGGGAGTGTGGAGGTGGAGAGGGAGAGCCAAAGTTGGGAGTAACCTGAGATATTGAGAGAGAGAGAGAGAGAGAGAGAGAGAGAGAGAGAGAGAGAGAGAGTAGGGGACTGACAGGGAGCCGAGTTGGTTGAATGAGGTGTGTATGTAAAATCACGTCAATTGATTTTTATATTTTATTTTAAAACACACACACACACACACACACACACACACACACACACACACACACACACACACACACACACACACACACACACACACAGATGAATGTGAGGTGGAGACAGGATTCCATGGTCTTCTTTGATGTGTGAATGATTGTGTGGCCCATATCAATTTTCATGTCGACAATTCTTCAAAGTTCTTGTTTTTTTCATTTCATGTTTCTGGATCTTTCTTCATCTCATTTTTAGTGAGAAAAATGGTCGGGATGATGATGATGATGATGGTGGTGATGGTGATGATGGTAGTGATGATGATGATAATGGTGATGTTAATGATGATGATGATGATGATAGTGGTGGTGGTGATGGTGGTAATGATGGTGATGATAATAATGGTGATGATGATGATGATAGCGGTTGTGGTGATGATGGTGGTGATGATGATGATGATAATGGTGATAATGATGATGATGATGATGAACGTATATAGGGGATGCTCCGAGAGAGAGAGAGAGAGAGAGAGAGAGAGAGAGAGAGAGAGGCGCAACAATAAACAACCTTCAATGAGAACAAGGGGAGGGTCGCTGCCTAATGGAGGGAGGGAGAGAAGCGAGGGAGGATGGGGAGGAAGAGGGAGGGGGAGGGAGGAAAGGGAGAAAGACAAGTAGGAAGGGGAGAGGGAGGGGATGGTATGTGGGGGAAGGAAGGAAGGAGGGAAGGGAGAAAACAGGGAGGGTGGAAGAAAGGAAAAGGAGAGATAGATAGGTAGGTAGGTAGGTAGGTAGGGAGAGAGAGAGGGAGAGAGAGCCTAAGGGTGAGAGTGGCCCCACAAAGGGAGTCAAGTAGCCAGGAAGTAAGGGGGGTGAGAGGTAGAGAAAAGAGCGTAGAGTAGGGAGAGAGAGGGAGAGAGAGAGGGAAGGGGAGGGGATAGGGGAGGTGGGGAGAGGGAAGGTGGGGAGAAAAAGGCAGAGAAGCTGAGTTGATGGTTATGTAAAGATGGAAATAGACTTTGAACATTATATGTATGTCTATCTATCAGTTTCAGTCTCTCTCTCTCTCTCTCTCTCTCTCTCTCTCTCTCTCTCTATCTGTATATCTATCCTATCCATATGTCTTTCTAACTATCTATCTGTCTGTCTGTTTGTGTGTATGTATATATAATGAAAGAAAAAACTCGTTCTTCTCTGCTTTCTTGTCCTTCCTCCTCCTTTTCCTTTGTCTCTTTGTCTCTGTCTGTCTGTGTGTCTGTCTGTCTCTCTCTTCCCTCTCACCTCTCCCCCCCTCCCCCTCACCCCCCTTACCTTCTTCAGCAGGATATTAATCTAGCTCACAACTTGGATCTCTCTCTCTCTCTCTCTCTCTCTCTCTCTCTCTCTCTCTCTCTCTCTCTCTCTCTCTCTCTCTCTCTCTCTCTCTCTCTCTCCCTGAATGAGTTATATCAGGTTACTCACAACTTTCCTCCCTCTCATCTTCTCTTCCACCCTCTTCCATCCACCCTGCTACTCCTCTTCCACGCTTTCTCTCTCTCCCATCCACCCTGCCACTCCTCTTCCACCCCCTCTCTTACACCCTCCCCCCACACCCCTCTACCCTCCATTTCTCTCTGTATTCATCCACCCTTCCATCCACCCTCTTTCTCTTCCACCCTTTCACCGTTTCTCTTCCACCCATCTTTTCTTACCACAGTCTTTCGCGTATTCTCTTCCTCCACCCTCTCTCTCCACCCTTCCACCCTCCCAGTTCTCCCAGGAACGCATTAGGGATCTGTATAGAACATCGATGGTTGCGTGACGTATTGTAGGGGGAGAGTGAGACGGAAGGAAAGTAGGAAACAGGAAATAAACAGAATTGAAGGAATAAGGAAGGAGGGACGGGAGGAAGGAATGACTTACCGTAATTAATGAAGGGAGAGAGAGAGAGAGAGAGAGAGAGAGAGAGAGTAGGATCATAAAATAGTGAGACATCGGAGAGGCGGGGCTTTCTCCTGTCAGCCCCCCATCTCTCTCTCTCTCTCTCTCTCTCTCTCTCTCTCTCTCTTTCTCTCTTTTCCTTCCTTGTCGAAGTTTTGTTATTTTACTATTCTCTAATTTTTTCTTATCCTGTTTCTTTCAAATTCATTAGCTTGTTTTTCATTATTTTGCGTGTGTGTGTGTGTGTGTGTGTGTGTGTGTGTGTGAGGGGGGGGTTTGAAAGTAAAATTAGCTTTAAACTGAATATGGTAAAAATTAGCAAAAAGATGAATAGTTATAAAGTAGCAAC
>NC_137000.1:9211630-9219130 GCF_032717465.1 Coenobita brevimanus | reverse complement strand
ACACATAAAGGACTGAGGGTATCGGGTGTATTGGAGAGGTGGATAGGAAAAGGGGTGAGAGTGTGTAGCCAGACGGGTGCTGCAGTAGAGAAGGGATGCAAGAAGGGACAGGAAAGGAGTGAAATCGGACAGGGTAGCGCTGGTGGAACTGAGTTTTTCTTTACAGCATGAGTGATACCTGTACTCTCCTCAGACAAATGAATCTTGTACCCCAGTCTGTCCCAGGATAAACAAGGGACACAAGGAATGAGATGGGGCGAAACGGGGCAAACAGGAGTCGAACCAGGATGAGGCGAAACGGGACGGATGAAACGAAACGGGGCAAAAAGGAGTCGAACCGGGATGGGACGGACGGAATGAAATGGGACAAAGGGAGCTGAACGGGATGGGGCGAAACGGGGCAAATGGAGCGAAACGGGGCAAAAGGGAGTCAGGATGGGGCGAAACGGGGCAGAAAGGATCGAACCGGAATGGGGTGAAACTGGGCGAACGGAACGAAACGGGGCGAAAAGGACTCGGACCGGCATGAAGCTAAATGACGCGAGATGCACCGGTATGGAACGTGTCGGACCGGAATGGAACGCAGCGGACCGGGACAGCGCTGGCAGAATCGGTACGGGAGGTGGGGTAGACACGTGCTGGACCGCGCTGGACCGGGCCGGGGTGATAATGGGGTGTTTCTGGGACTCCATAAAGGGGTGATGAGGGCGGGGTGAATAATGAACCCCACCACGTGACCTCCATGTTGAGAGGGACACACACACACACACACACACACACACACACACACACACACACACACACACACACACACACACACACAGAGGGAGAGAGAGAGAGAGAGAGAGAAGGGAGGAAGAGAGGTTTGGATATGAAAGAGAGAGAGAAGAAAAACAGGAGAGACAAGAAGAAAGAGGAGAGGAAAAAGAGAAAGAGAAGTGAAGAGAGGAAAAAAATGGAGGGAGAGAGGAGAGGAGGGAGACTTGTGAAGGAGAGAGAGAGAGAGAGAGAGAGAGAGAGAGAGAGAGAGAGAGAAGAGTTGAGGAAGGGAGGAAAGGAGGAAAACTTGTGGAGAAGGGGGGAGGAAGGGATGGAGGAGTGAAGGGAGAAGAAAGGGAGGTATATCACTTTCCCTCCAGGGGGCCGGAGGGAGAGAAAGAGAGGGGAAGGAAGTAAAGCCTTGGGATGGAGGGAGGAGGGAGAGGGAGGGGAATAAAAGAAGTGAGGGAAGGGGAAGGGTGGAAGATAGATAGATAGATAGATAGACAGAAAGAAAGAGAGAGAGAGAGGGAACTTTCGTAGTGAGGAGAGAAAAGGAGGAGGAGGGAGAAAGAGCAAAGATATGAAAGAAAGAAAGAAAAAGAAAGCAAATTGAAGAAAGCTAACATTTAAGCCTATTATATTCCTAGCTAATCTTAAGACTTTGGAAAAAAAAAACTAACATTTCCTAGACTATATATTAAAAAAAAAGAAAAAAAAGTGTGGCAGTAGGATATATATATAAAAAAAAAGTAATTTTGAGATTGAGAAAAAAAAAATCTAACCCTTTCAGTACAAGTGTGTGAAAGAAAATTGGAGGTGAGAGAGAATAAAATAAGACAATTGTGATGTAGCTGATGGAGGCCTTGTAACTCTCTCTGTCTCTCTCTCTCTGTCTCTCTCTCTCTCTCTCTCTCTCTCTCTCTCTCTGTGTGTGAGAGAGAGGGGGGGGGGGAAGGAAAGCTGGTGGATTGGGTGACCGTGAGGTGTGACTGGAGAGAGAGAGGGAGAGAGAGGTATGTTTCTCTGACCATAGATGATTCTCTGTAACAGTGCGACAGAGAGGATAGTTACGCACGTTCCCTAAGTGTAAAGTAGACGCAGTGGAAGTGTAAACGAATTTTTGACCTTTTAGTTAACATGGAAGGATGGATAAGTAGAATGCATGATGGAGTGTGGCGTGTGGTGGTGGGAGGGAGTGGAGAGTGGGTGGTGAGAGTGTGGAGGTTGAGGGAGGGAGTGGAGATAGGGTGGTGAGAATGTGGAGGTTGAGGGAGGGGGTGGAGAGTGGGTGGTGATAGTGTGGAGGTTGAGGGAGGGAGTGGAGAGTGGGTGGTGATAGTGTGGAGGTTGAGGGAGGGAGTGGAGAGTGGGTGGTGATAGTGTGGAGGTTGAGGGAGGGAGTGGAGAGTGGGTGGTGAGAGTGGAGGTTGAGGAAGGGAGTGGAGAGTGGGTGGTGAGAGTGGAGGTTGAGGGAGGGAGTGGAGAGTGGGTGGTGAGAGTGGAGGTTAAGGAAGGGAGTGGAGAGTGGGTGGTGATAGACGAGTTTGAGGCGTTATTGTTGCACCGCTGAGGATGATAGATAAAAAATAGATAGATAGATGAATGGATGGGTGGACAGATAGATAGATAGATAGATTGAAATAGAGGCGTATATATAAAGGTATAGATAGATAGTGATTAGAGAAATGAAGAGGTAGATAAAGATAGATAGACGGAAATAAAAGGGTATACAGATATGGATAGATAGAGAAATAGATACATAGATAGATATACAGAAAGATACCGACAGCTGCTCGATAGATAAATAGATCGATAGACTGAAAACTTACAGCTTGGATTAATTAGCGATTCTGATTTGAGCAATTATATGCGATTGAGGGTTAGGGTGGGGGATTAGAGAGAGAGAGAGAGAGAGAGAGAGAGAGAGAAGATATTAAAAAACAAATAGTATGAGAGAGAGAGAGAGAGAGAGAGAGAGAGAGAGAAGATATTAAAAAACAAATAGTATAAGAGAGAGAGAGAGAGAGAGAGAGAGAGAGAGAGAGAGAGATTAAAAAAACCAAAAAGTATAAGAGAGAGAGAGAGAGAGAGAGAGAGAGAGAGAGAGAGACGACATGAATCAAGGTAAGGGAGAAAGAAAATGAAATGGAGAAAAGAGAGAGAATAAAGAGAGAAAGAGAGCGACCCCCCCTAAAAGAGCGAGACCACTTTACCTCAACCAGTCAGATTTACACTCAGACCCTCCCTAAAAGACCCTAAACCACCCCTTTTACCCCAACCCTTATTTTGACCCTTACGCCAGCTTTCCATAGAGGTGAAAATAGGGGCGGCCCTTTGGGTGTGGGTTAGGCCCTTTGTGTTGCGTGGCTAGAGATCGAGAGGGAGGGAAGGGGGTGTACTTCAGTTTTCCTCTCTCTCTCTCTCTCTCTCTCTCTCTCTCTGTCCGAAAAATATAAACAATGAGTGAGTTTGGAGTGTACCAGGGAGAGAGAGAGAGGGAGAGGGGGGGGAGAAAGGGTGAAACAGAAGGGGAGAGGACGAAAGGAGGTAGGAAGGAAAGGAGAAAGAGAGAGGAGGGAGAAAAGGAAGAAAAAGTGAGAGAATGGAAGGTGGAAATGGAGGGAAAAAAGAATAATGGATGGGAGGGATAAATGGGAGAGAAGAAGAGGGAGAGGAGAGGAAAGGAGTGGGAGGTAGAAGAGGGGAAGAGCAGAGGAGGAAGGAAGGGAAATGAGGAGGAAAATATGTGGAAAGGAAGAGAGGGAGAAGGTGAGAGAGAGAGGAAGAAAGAAGTGGTGAGGAACACAAGTGGAAATAAAGGGAAGAAGAGAGGAAGAAGGAGGAGGAGGTAAGGGAGGAAGGACAGAAAGGGGTAGAGGAGGGAAAGGTGGGAGGGTCTAGGGGTAGGAGAGGACGGAGAATGAAATAGGAAGGGAGAGAGGGAGAAGCAGAAGAGGTGAGGGGGGAGGAGAGGAGGAAGGAAGAGGGAAGAGAATGGGAAGACAGAGAGGGAAGGAAAGAGGGAAAAACAGAAGTACGGAGGGAGGGAGAAAGGGGAGAGGAGGAAGGAAGAGAGGAGGGGAGAGGGAGGGGTGCGATAGAGGGAAGGATGGAGGCGAACGAGAGGGAAAACGGAAGTAGATAGGGAGTAAGGGGAGAGGAGGAAGGGAGAGGGGGAGAGAAAGAAGTAGGAGAGGAAAGGGAGGGGGAGAAGGAGAGAAAAATGAAAGAGAGGAAGGCAGGAGGTTAGAAATTGAGGGAAGGGAATGGGAGGGGGAGTTACAGAGGGAAGGAAGGAGGGGAAAAAGGAGAGGAGAGTGGAAGAGAGGGAGAGGGAGGGGAGGGAGGAAGGGAGAGTCGTGTGGTGAATGTAAAAGACGCCAAGTCCATTGTTGCGTTCTGCTGCCCTACCACAACTACCACCATTACTACCACAATTGTTAAAACCTCATTACCACCACCACACCTCCGTTCCAGCCATTTGGTGATTAAGAAGGGAAGCCTGTAGTGGTGTTAACTGGAGACCTGCTGTTATTAGTACTGGTGGTGGCTGTTCTGGCTTACACCTTCGTTGGGATGATGATGATGATGATGATTACGCGTGAACCATAAGTGATGTGAAATGATTAAGATGACGACGATGATGATGATGATGATGATGATGATGATGATTACGCGTGAACCATAAGTGATGTGAAATGATTAAGATGACGACGATGATGATGATGATGATGATGATGATTACGGGTGAACCATAAGTGATGTGAAATGATTAAGATGACGACGATGATGATGATGATGATGATTATTATTACTATTATCATCACCATTGTTTACCCTGTCCTAGTTTGTCTTTCGGTGATGTTTTATATTCCTTTCACCACACTGAGAGAGAGAGAGAGAGAGAGAGAGAGAGAGAGAGAGAGGATACGAAATGATAACCGAATAACTAAAGTAAAAAAAGAAAGAACAGAAAACTTGCGAGTCCCCCCAGATTATAGAAGTTAAACTCGATTACATGATTATGACCTTTTACTCGCAGTCTTTTGAACTTAGTCTTATCTCGGCATAATACTGATACCGGTATGATACGTGAATGAGGCTGGGGCACTTTTATTTTCATTTTTTTCTTTATTCTCGCCCTTCCCCTTTGTTCTCCTTCTGTCGCAGATTTTCATTTCCGTTTCATTTTAGTGTTATTAAAAAATACGAAAATAATATATCTATCATCGTTTATTTTCAGCCCCAAATAAAAGTTGATATCCATGTAGGGTCACTTCGACTCTCTCTCTCTCTCTCTCTCTCTGGATTAACCTTCTTACTTCACCCCTGACAGCATTAATATTTACCAGGTCCTTCTAAATTCCGTAATCTCTCTTATTTTTTGCTATTTCAGATACTTAGTTCTCTCAGTCCCCAAACTATATTCTTTCTATTTGAACTTGGCCTAAAATTGCCATGTCTGTCTTGAAAGCTGAGTTGGAACAATAGATTAACTCAGGAACATAGCGCTGGTCACGAAGAAGTGCTGTGGAAAGGTTGCAAAATCAGTTACGGTAAATAAGCTGCAAAAGGACGAAAATCTGGCCCAAGTTAAGGTGAAAGAACTGTAGCCAAACCTTTAACTCTTACTATAATTCAAATATACAGTAACTGTCTCCTTATTAAACAGCTTCCAAACGTATTTAATGATAAAAACATCACTCACCCCGTTGGCAACAGCGTCCGCATCATAAGTTGTCAGACGTCACCATACTTACCTCCCCACCCCCCTTCCTTTTCCCCCTCCCCCTCTCCCCTCCCCGTAACCCCGCCTTTCAAACTGTTAGGGAAGTCTGGAAAATGTCTTAATGCCCTTGGTTTTTGAGGCTGAGTGAGGGAGCGAGTGTGGCTTCTTGAACTTTGTCGTGATGGAAGGTGGGGAGCAGAGGTTAGGCTCGGGATCTCACTGGGATCTGGGGAGCCTGGGACGTCACATGTTTTGGCACAATTTTCTGTTTTTGGCGCGATTTTCTTTGCAATTGGTATAACAAGTCTAAATTCATAGTTCATATCTGTCTATCTGTCTGTCTGTCTATCCCTTCGTCTGTCTGTATAATGTCATAGATGCAGACATGTAAGTTTATCCAATTCCTGTGTTAAGTGATGGGCGTGTGTCATATAGGTCCACGCAGCGTCACTACGGCAATACATTTTACTAGGTCGAAGGGCCAGTGATCCAGCATGGTTACATTTTAGAGCTTCGCTCAGACACCCCGAGTATAAAATCATTTCTTTACATTTGACGGGAAAATTGTAAAAGTGTACTGAGTATTTACAAGATCTCAGGATTCTTTTGTTGGTAGAGATGATGTGCTTGTAATGTTTGAGGTAACATTGTTATATCTGTTTCTGTCCAAATATATCTATCTGTGTCTGTCAGTCTATCAGTCTCTTGTGCCACGTTTTCTCCTTATCTATCTGTCTGTCTATCTGTCTGTCAATCTATCTTGTGCCACGTTTTTCCTTACCATTTGTGTGGAGTGTGTATAATGTATTGCTTTCCTACATCACAGCAGTCATGATGTGTTGCTGCCCCACAGGACTTGATGTCTTGGTATAGTTCCTTCCCTTTACAGGTGATGTGGGAAAAATTAATTACCACTACATAATATATATAGGCTTTTCTGCAGTCCTTCCACATGCTGTATTATATTCCCGTCACTGAAATAACCTAAGTTCATTTTTATATAGCTATTACAAGACGCTGCTGTTAAACGTATTTTTTATCAAGATGTAAGATGCTTTTATTCATCTTAGGCAGGACCTGTAATTGTGAATGCGTTATTGAAGGTTAAATGAGACACCTTGAGTTGGAAGAGTTTCTCCTTGATTGAAATCGTGTGGAGTAACGAAGGAAAAAAAAAAACTTACTGGTAATGAAGGGGTTAAGTGGCCCTTTGAAACAGTTGTGGCTTCCTGTTAAAAGTTTCAGGAATACTTGGCTTGTTTCAAAGTTTCATGAGAGAGAGAGAGAGAGAGAGAGAGAGAGAGAGAGAGAGAGAGAGAGAGAGAGAGAGAGAAGAAAAGCCACACCTAACCTCGACCGACAGAGCTTTTAAAGTTACATGAATTTTCTCAACTGACATCTAGAGAGAGAGAGGGAGATAGATAGATAGATAGATAGAGAGAGAGAGAGAGAGAAAGAAGGAGGGGAGGGGGAACCATACCTAACCTCGACCGACAGAGAAACTATGACTACAACTTTTTCAGACCTGTGTCCTCACTTAGGGCAAGAGTTCACCCAACTTTTAATGTGGGGATTTATTGCCATTAACCTAAGAAAAATAGATACAGATAGATGGAAGGGATTAACGCAGGAAATAGATACAGATATGTGGAAGGGATTAACAGGAAAATAGATAAAGATGAAAGGGATTAACAGGAAAATAGAGAAAGATGAAAGGGATTAACAGGAAAATAGAGAAAGATGAAAGGGATTAACAGGAAAATAGATATAGATAGATGAAAGGGATTAACAGGAAAATAGATAAAGATGAAAGGGATTAACAGGAAAATAGATATAGATAGATGAGAGGGATTAACAGGAAAATAGATAAAGATGAAAGGGATTAACAGGAAAATAGATATAGATAGATGAGAGGGATTAACAGGAGAACAGATAAAGATGAAAGGGATTAACAGGAAAATAGAAACAGAAAGATGGAAGGAATTAGGCGACAAAAATAATGTATTCAA
>NC_137000.1:9206630-9209130 GCF_032717465.1 Coenobita brevimanus | reverse complement strand
AAGGATGGAGAAAACCTGGAAGAAAGTAGCCTGTAAGAAGATATGAAGGGAGAGATGAAGAGAGAGAAAGATGTCTTGTACGTCATACTCCGGTTGAGAGCACACACACACACACACACACACACACACACACACACACACACACACCGATCATGTGTTTATTAAGTATTCTGTATTTCTCCTTCAAAACACCTGTATATGTATTTTATGTTTGTGTATCTTGTCTAATATATGTTTTTTTTTCTCCCACAGTCGCATCAGCTCCGACTTGCCACGAGACAGGTAAGAGAGAGAGAGAGAGAGAGAGAGAGATTTGTTTCGTGTGTGTGTGTGTGTGTGTGTGTGTGTTTATGTTTATGTACGCGTTAAGGACCGTATTTATGTATGAAAATAAATCACTTGGCAATACGTGATTCATATAGGTACTGATATCTAGTGGAAAAAGAAAGAAAGAAAAAAGAAATATCTCCAGCACTTCCTTGTACCTACATCTTGAGGAGAAATATTGTCTTTGTTTTTCTGTTAGTTTACCGTCTTCTCTCGTCTCTCTCTCTCTCTCTCTCTCTCTCTCTCTCTTCTGCTTTTCACCCTCTCCTCCCTTCTCCCTTTCACCTTCCTCTATCTCCCATCTCTATCATCTCCCTTCCTCCCTGCTCCCCCCTTTTCTCCCTCCTTCTATCCTCCCCGTCTTTCCTTACTGCTTTCTCCTCCTTCTTCCCTCCTTCCTTTCCATTCTTTCCTTTCCTTCCTTCTCACACTCATTCCTTCCATTCCTTCGTCCTCTCCCTCTTCCCGTCTTTTCCTTCCTTATCCTGTCCTCCTTCCATTTCATTTTTCTTTCCATCCCTCCCTTCTCTCTCACTCCTTTCTTGCTTTCATCTTTTCTCTCCCTCCCCTCCCCTCCCCTCCCGCGGCGACCCCCTCCTTTTGAGAGTTCATTTACCACGTCAAATATTGGAGGGGGGAGTCGAAATATCTTCCCCCCCCCCTCTCTCTCTCTTGTTTCACTCACCCCCAATATCGAAGGAGTTTTGTGTGTTAAGGCATTTGTTGTGGCCAGACCAAGCCTTCCTTCATTTCCTCCTTCCTTCATTTCCTTCATTCCTTCATGCCCTCTTTCATTCATCCCTTCCTTCACTCCTTGCTTCTTTACTTCCTGTTTTGTTCACTGGTATTATCTTCATTTCGTATTTCCTTCCTTTGCTTTCCTTCCTCCATTCCATTGTTCCTTCCTTCATTTCCTCTTGAAGTTTTCTTAATCACTTCCTTCTTTACTCCACAGTGCCTTTTTCCCTTATTTGTTTCCTTCATTCCCTTCCTTCCTTCCTTCCTTCCTTCCATCCATCCATCTATACATCCATCCATCCATCTATCTCATTTCCTTCGTTCTACCCTCTGTCTGTTTCCCTTCTGTTTCTCCTCTCTCTCTCTCTCTCTCTCTCTCTCTCTCTCTCTCTCTTCCTCTTCCTGTCCCCTCTGTTTCATTCTTATCTTGATGTGCTTTTCCTTTCATCTTCCCTCATCCCTTCCTCTCCATCACCCTCTTTCACTCCCTCCCTCCCTCCCTCCCGTATCTTCTCCCTTTCCCTCCCTGTCGCCTCTTTTCTTTCCCCTCCTGTCTTTTCTTCCCTTTCTTGTGTTTTTTCTTTCTTCCTTTCATATTTTCTTTTCTTCCTTAATTCCTCATGTTTTCCGTCCCTTCCTTCAGTCCTTCCTTCCTTCCTTCCTTCCTTCATTCATTCATTCATTCATTTATTCATCCATTCCTTCCAACCTTTCATCCTTCTTTCCTTCTAACCTTTCATCCATCTTTCCTTCCTTCACTCTCCTCAATCATTTCCTTCCTTGTTTCTTTTATTCCTTCTTCCTCCTCCTCTCCTTCACTCCCTCCCATACTTTCCCTCTCCCTCCCTCCTACCCTTCTCCCCATCTTCCCTCCCTCCCGTCTCCCCTTCTTCCCATCCTCCCTCCCTCTCTCACTCGGTTGATCAGTTCTCTCTCCCTTCCCCTCCATTACGTTCCCTTTCTCATATTTTTATCATTTCACCCCAATTCTTTTATTTCCAGGCTCTACCCCTCCCAGTGTGTGTGTGTGTGTGTGTGTGTGTGTGTGTGTGTGTGTGTGTGTGATTCCCCTTTCTCTTTCGTTTCTTTTATACTTTCATTTTTGTTTTCCCATTTTTTCTCTTATATATATATATATATATATATATATATATATATATATATATATATATATATATATATATATTAATTCCGTCTATATAATTCCAGTTCAATAAAGTTTAAAGAACCATAGCATCCCACTCCTTCCCCATTCCTCTTCCTCCCTACTTCATCTCCTATCTATCCCCCTCCACCAAACCCCATCTCCCCTTCCTCCACACCTCTCTCTCCCATCTACCCTTCCTTCACACCTCTCTCTCACCCTTCACACCTCTCTCTCGCCCCCCATTACCATCCCCCTCACATCCCCATTACCATCCCCCCCTCACCCCCA
>NC_137000.1:9196630-9201630 GCF_032717465.1 Coenobita brevimanus | reverse complement strand
CTTCTCTTACATTTCTTCTTTGTCTCTTCTCTTATGTTCTCTTCTGTTCTCTTCACATTTCTCCTCTCCTCTTCTCTTCTCTCTCCTCTTCTCCTCTCCTCTCCTCTCCTTTCCTTACACTTCCTTTTCATTCTCTCCTTTCTTCCTCTCCTCTTCACTTCCTTCCCTACTTCTTATTCTTCTCTGCGTCCTCACTTCCTTCGCCCCTCCACTGCCCCCCCCCCTCTAATCCCCTCTCAAAGCCTCCGACCCAAGTTACCCCCCACCCCTCCCCCTCACCTCATCTTCCCCCACCCCTCCCCCTCACCTCATCTTCCCCCCTCCCCTCCCCCTCACCTCTTCTTCCCCCCTCCCCTCCCCCTCACCTCCCCTCCCCTCTCACTCACTTGTTCTTTTCCTTATTTTTGTTTTCATTTTTTGTTTTTTCCGTCACCCCTCATAACCACCATCGTCATCTTTCCCCTCCTCTCTCTCTCTCTCTCTCTCTTTCCACCCCCCCATCCTGACTTCCTCATTGACCCCCACTACTGTCTCGCTCGTGCCACCCCCTATATGTCCACTCCATCCCCTCTCCCTCACCCCAACACTCATGTCCCCCCCACTCCATTCCCCTACCTCTGTCACCACCCTTCCCTTTTCCTCCTTACCCTTCCTCCTAACACTTTCGCTTTCTCCCCCTCCATACCTACCATCTTCCCCCGTCCCTTCCTTTCCCCTTCCCCCCTACACCCCTCACCCTTCTAGCATGGCTCCCCCACCCCCTTTCTTCCTTCCTCCCCCCATTTCCCTCACGTTCCTCTCCTTTCCTCTTTCCAACCCCTTACCATCCCACTTTTCTCACCCTCAGTCCTTCCCCCTCTCTGTTCCTGCCTCTTTCCCATCTTCCTCCCCATCTCCCATCTCAAATCTCCCTTTCTTCCATCGTCCCTTTTCCTCCCTCCCTTCCTTCGTCCCTCTCCCTCCCTACCTTCCTTCTTCCATCTTCCTACTTTCCTCCACATCTCCATCAGTTCATCTACCTGCTCTCTTCTTTTTCTCCCTTTGTCTGTCTTCTTCCTTTCCTCCCTTTTTTCCTTCTTCCCTCATCATCCTCGCCTCCTATTCTCCCTTTCTCCACCCCTCCGGACTCCTTACAGCATCCCCCAACCCCCTCCGGGTTCCCTCTCCCCCCTCCTTCCTCCCCACCCTCACTCCCTCTTCTCCATACCCTTCTTTCTCCCTGCTTTTCCTCTCTTCTTCTTTCCTCCCTCTCCCTCTTTTATTCCCCCTCCTCTCCTTCATTAACCCTACCTTATCCCTCCTCTCTCTACCTCTCTTCCTCCTTCTCTCTCTCTCTCTCTCTCTCCACCCTTCCCTTTTCACTACGTCTTACCCAACTCACTCCTTGCCCACCCCACCACAGTCTCTCCCTCTCCCCCAGTCACCTCCCCACCACAGTCCCTCTCTCCCTCTTCCCCAGTCACCACCCCCACAGCCTCTTCCTTCCTCTCCCCCCTCTTCCTCTCTCCAGTTACTTCCCCCACTCCTCACAGCCTCTCCCATATTTTCCCCCCTCTCCCTTCCCCTTTCCCCTCTCCCTTCCTCTCCCCCTCTCCCTTCCTGTCCCCTGCCCCCTCTCCCCCACTGCCCCCCTGCACCCCCCTCCCCCCCAATATCGACCCCCGGTTTTAATATTTGGGTCATGAGCTCCACCATCTCCATACTTCATTTTTCTTCATATCCACCCTCCCTCCCTCCCTCCTTCCCTCCCTACCTCCCTCCTTCATTCTCACGTCTTCACACCCTCCCTTACTCTCACTCTGCATTCCTTCTTTTGTTTCAGTCCTTCAGTTTTCTTCGTGTGTACTCCTCCTTCTTCATTCCCCCTCCCCTCCCTCCTTCACTTCCTTCACTCCTTCTTTCCTTCCTTCCTTTCGCTGGTAGTGCCGTAATTTCTTAACTCTTCTCTTTGTTCCTTTTTCACACTCCTTGCTCTCTTTCTCTACTTCTTTCCTTTCTTTCTTCCTTCCTTTCATCGGTCATGCGATTATTTCTCTCTCTCTCTCTCTCTCTCTCTCTCTCTCTCTTGGTTACTCCTCATTTAGTCATTCCTTGCATCCTAAACTCCTTCCCTCCCTCTCTCCATTCCTTCCTTCCCTCCTTCACTTATGACCTCTACCACCTCCATACTTAATTTTTCTCCATATAGACCTTTCCCTCCTTGATCCTTCTCACTCTCTCCATCCCTCCTTCATAATTTCCTTCCCTCCTGCACTCCTTCATTCACTCCTTTACTTCTTTCTATCTGGCTTCCTTCCTTCGTTACTTTCTTCCATACATCGTTTCCTTCATATGGATCCACTCCCCCCCCCTCTCTCTCTCTCTCTCTCTCTCTCTCTCTCTCTCTCTCATAGCATTTCCTCCTTCACTCTTCTTCAGTAGTCTTTCCTTCATCTCCTCCCTACTTCCTTCCTTCACTGTCCCTTCCTTCACCCTTTCCTATTCCTTCACCCTTTCCTATTTTCTTGTCTTCCTTCTTACTTCACTATTCATTTTCCGTATTCATATCACGCCTGTCTTGATCTCGTCTCTCCTTCATTCACTCCTTCCTTCGTTCACCCCTTCACTCTCTCCACTCCTTTCCTTTCATCATTCCTTCTTTCTTCTACTTCCGTAGTTCCCCCTTCCTTCATTCCTTGTTTCTCCATATGGATCCCCGTCTTCTTTCGTCCCTACTTCCTTCACTCCTTCCTTCTCTTCTTTCTTCACTTCTTTCTTCATTCCTCCCACCTGACTCTTTCCGTCAATCCCTCCCTCCCTTACTCTTTCCTTCCTTCAATCCCTCCCTCTCTTACTCTCTCTTACCTTTCAGTCCCTCCCTCCCGTACTTTCTCCTTCACCTCCTCCTTCCTTCCTATTTTCCTTCTTCTTAAGGGCCCCGTTTGGCCAAAAAATCGTACTGAAGGGGTTAATGAAGGCTCTAACTCATCCCTTTCCTAAAATCTACCCAGTTTTAAGATTAAGAGATTGCAATTTCACGCCTACAGTTTCTTCACCCCAACTTGGCTCAGATTTTCGTCCCCTTGCACTTTACTTCGCGTAGCTCAGTGGCAAAAGTGGACAATGCTGCGGCCCTACATCCTTTCCCTAGCACCTCTTCGTTACTGGCAACATAATCCAGCGTTAATCTTACTCCACAACAACTCAGTGTTTAAGATGGAGTTGGCAGTTTTAGGCAAAGTTAGGGGACAGGATCTTGAATTTGGCTATCTCGTATTTGTTTATTTATTTTTATTTATTTATGTTTTTTTTTTTCGAGGGAACAGTCTTGAGGGCTTCTGGCCTTTGGTTCCTTCTTCATTGTATAAAAAAAAAGTGGTGGAAAGCAGGAGAGTATTGGAGTGAAGAGTATGTGTGTGTGTGTGTGTGTGTGTGTGGTCTTTATTTCTGGTGCTTGTGCATCCTTATATATATATATATATATATATATATATATATATATATATATATATATATATATATATATATATATATATATATATATATATATATATATATATATATATAAGCTTTGTATTAAATTTCATAATATCTTTAGCTCTTTATGTCTGATGCTTAACGTGGCCTCCTATAGTTCAATTTTTTTACGGTTAAATTGTATGAAATTCCATAAGAACAATGGCATCTTCTTCTTCCTCATCTTCTTCTTCTTATTATTATTATTATTATTATTATTGTTATTATTATTATTATTATTATTATTATTATTATTATTATTATTATTACTGTTTCTTTAATGAGACGATTTTAAACACCTCACGAGGAACTTTTCGAACTGGCAGGACAGATAGAGCCATCATTAAGCTCATTAGTATTAGAGTGTGGTGCTTCCCTCAGCTGGATAGACATGTCCGATAGATAGATCTCTTTAGTAAGATAGATAGGTGTCATTACTGTTACGATGCTCCTCTAAACTGAAAGGAAAAAAAATCAATTAATAGTAGTAATAACGACCTCCAAAGAAAATATTACTGAAAATAGTATGATAGAAGTAAAATAAACTCAAAATAGTAATCATGGGTAGTTAAAGGTCCAAACTATCCCCACTGACTATCTATCTTGGCCTAATGGTTCCTTTAATTGCCCTCTGTGCATTAACCCGACCAGTGACCTTTGCAGTGTGTGTGTGTGTTATTCCAGTCATCCACACTGTTGGCCAAATGGTCCTTTTAAGTGTCCTCTGTGTATCCTGTGTACGAGTGACGTGTGTGTGTGTGTGTGTGTGTGTGTGTGTGTGTGTGTGTGTGGGTTTATTGTCTCTCCAGCATTTTTTGAGCTGTCTTTGTAAAGGAAAATGTTTAACGAGTAGCGAGGGAGATGATCGTAAAGCGAGGAAGATGATCGTAGAGTGAAGATGATTGAAAAGCGAGGAAAAGAGTAAAAAGAGGGAGATAAAGTGAGGGAGATGATCGTGAAGTGAGGGAGATGATCGTAAAGTGAAGGAGATGATCGTAAGTAAGGGGAGATGATCGTAAAGTGAGAGAAAGTGAAAAGAGGGAGATAATCATAAAGTGAGGGATGATGATCGTAAAGTGAGGGAGATGATCGTAAAGTGTGGGAAGATGATCGTAAAGTGAGGAAGATGATCGTGAGATAATCGTAAGTAAGGGAGATGATCGTAAGTGAAGATGATCGTAAGGCGAGGGAGATGATCATAATGTGAGGTACGGTGTTTGCTGTTGAAAGGGACGCAGGTTCGATCCCTAACTGGACTCTGCAACAGTTTGATATGTGAATTTTGGTAAGACAAACTTTCTTTTTTCTTTAATCTCCCAACTGACCGACATAGGATAAAGAGAGAGAGAGAGAGAGAGAATAAGGGAGGAAGGAAAGAGAGATGGGCAGATCCCCCTCTAAGTCTCCCTGGGATTACCTGAAGAATGCCCCCCTCCTCTCTCTCTCTCTCTCTCTCTCTTTTCACGGAGTTGAGGGAGAGAGAGAAATAGAAGTGAAATGAAAAG
>NC_137000.1:9136630-9191630 GCF_032717465.1 Coenobita brevimanus | reverse complement strand
TTACACAGAGCCACAAACCACACAGACTTTCCGGTCACTTGGTCATTTGGCATAATATTAATAGAAAGCCTTAAGACTCTAAATGCACACGGTTAAGTCTCACAAACGTTTGATAACAGGCTAGCGAAAATGAAGGCTCTCGTCCACCCTCCACCCCTCCCGGAAATGAGGCACACTTGAGACCAGATAGAGGCCAAGCTTTGAAGAATTGATGTATATGAAAAAAATATGTGAACGGTGCCAAACAGTAGTAATTACGATGATACTAATCGTGTTTGGCAAAAATAGTACTAGATGTCACAGTTTTATTACGTTTATAGAGTAAATGCACATTAATTCGCACATACGAAAATACCGGAGATACGTCAATAACTAATCTGTGAATAGATAGATATACCCGTATCCTCATCCACCTTCACTCATCCCACTCCTATTCACTAACCCACGCCACAACCCCTTCTGCCTTTACATCCCTCCCATCCTCCATCGCATCCCCTTTCACCATCACTTACCTCCCCCTTTCACCATTCATGTCTTATCAGTCTCCCTCCTCATACCCGTCTCCCCTTATCTTTTATCCCTGCCTCATACGCCTCTCCCCTTATCCTCTCTCCCCTCCTCACACACACCCCTGTCCCCCTATCCTCTCTCCCCTCCTCATACCCCTATCCCCTCATCCTCTCTCCCCTCCTCATACCCCTCTCCCCTTCTCATACTCCTCTCCCTTATTCTCTCCCCATCTTATATCCCTCTCCCCTTATCCTCACTCCCCCCACTCGTATTCACTCTCACTATTTCTTCCCTCCCTCACACCTACTCCTCATCCTTCCTCATACATACTTACTCAACCTCATCCTTCTCCCACAAGCTTCCCCTGCTCATTCTCCCCACTCATACACTTCCCCCTCACACTCGCCCTCCCCCACCATCATCCCCCAACACATTCTAACCCCTCCTCATCCTCCATCCACAAACTACCCTTCCTCATCCTCCCCCTTCATACACCTCTTCTCCCCCGCACACTCCCCTTGCCCCCCATCCTCATCCTCCCCTTTCATACATCTCTTCTCCCCCTCACACACACCCTGCCCCCTCATCCCCCCTCCCCCTCAGTGTGTCAGGGCGTTGGTAGGGTAATGGATCTCTTTGACGGCTGTGACGTTGGTAAACAAAAGGGGATGTTGGCCGAGGAACAGCTTTTAAAACACAAACAGAGACAGAAAAAGAAAAACAAACAAATGCTCGTAGATAAAAAAGAGACAGATCGAAGTATTAGGACACCTTTTAAAGTAAACAAAGCAAGACAGACAAACAAAAAGACACAAACAAAAACAAGTCAATAAACAAGGACAGACGGACAAAAGGATTACGACAGCTTTTACGCTGAGAAGACATTTTTTAGGTGAAACAAGGAAACTAAGTTGAAGAAAAACTTTATACCAAAAAATTACTTAAATTCATGGCCAGGTTTTGAAGCAAAGATACACACACACACACACACACACACACACACACACACACACACACACACACACACACACACACACACACACACACACACACACACACACACACAGACTGGAGGTGTTAATTTTTATAGAATGGTGGTGGATTGTGCAGACGGAGAGAGAGAGAGAGAGAGAGAGAGAGAGAGAGAGAGAGAGAGAGGTACTTGAGGAGGCCTGGGCTGAGTGGATATAATTTTCCCTGAGTCTTGAAGTAATCTGCTCAAGGGTCTCTCTCTCTCTCTCTCTCTCTCTCTCTCTCTCTCTCTCTCTCTCTCTCTCTCAATACATCATCTCCATAGACAAAAAATAAATAAATAAATAAAATACATAATTCAGGTGTATGCTAAATAACAGCATAATTGATAGGATTTTTTATAGTCCTACACCATAGTTCTATTTTGATCTATAGAAAGTTAGAATATATATAGACTAAATACGACCAAAACAGGTGCTAAGGATACTCTTCTTACTCTTCTTTCTTTAACTTGAGTAAGACAGTATACTCTTCTTGCTGTTCTTTCTTTAACTTGACAAAAACAGTACTCTTTTTCTTCTAGCTTTCCCAAAATAGCCACCTCTCCTTCTTAGATGCCGAGTTTTAATAATAGGCTAAGACTAGAAAATGGTGCTAGTCATGAGGAAATGCTGTGGAAAGGATGTAGCACCATAGCATTGTCCTCTGCCATTGAGCTTTGCAAAATAAGCTGCAAAAAGACAAAAATATGAGTGAAATTTAGCTGAGAAAAGCATACCATTTTTTTTCTTCCACGTACATAAGCTAATAATAATGTTTCTTTTATTTTCATATAATTAGTTTCTTTATTTTTGGACCTACTTTCTAGCGTTCCTGTAAAATTTCCCTCCTGCATTTCCATTGTGTTAAGTGTTGCTTCTCTCTGTTTTCCTGTACGGCTGATGGCTGCGGGGACTCTTGGGGATGGGGGACTGACTTCTGCCTTGCCATCTTATCCTTCAGCTTCCGTAATGAAAGGATATAATAGCATCAGTATAGGATCTCTTTGCAAGGACCGCTAGGTGTGTATGGTCTGTGTATTCATGTATCTGTCTCATGTCTGTCTACTTTTCTATTTAATTCATCTGTGTATCATCTGTGTAAGAGAATGACGGAAGTTAAGAAGGAAAGAAGAGGGAAGTAGAAGTAGGGAGGGAGGAAGTGAAATAGAAGGAGGGAAGGAAGGAAGAAGGAGGGAGGGAAGAAAAGAATACCGGGTAGAGGAGGGGAACAGCCAAGAGGGAGAGGAGGGGAGAAACGGATGATGGAAGGGAGAGAGTCTATGAGCCGGGAAGGGTGGAGGGAGGGAGTTAAGGGGAGAGAGAGAGAGAGAGAGAGAAGCAACAAATGAAGAAAGAAGAGGTCTGGGAATGCATAGAAGAAGGGAGAGAGAGACAGGAAGGAAAGGACAGTGAGAAAGAAAGATTAGGAAAAGAAGCAATTATTTGAGAGAGAGAGAGAGAGAGAGAGAGAGAGAGAGAGAGAGAGAGAGAGAGAGAGAGAGAGAGAGAGAGAGAGATTACATTCAGACAAGCGTAAAGTCCTGGTATCATCATATTTCCACTGATTGATGCACCCCCTCTCTCTCTCTCTCTCTCTCTCTCACACACACCTGGATGTCTTACTAACTTTCTTGGATCTCTGTTACTGGTGTCCTGGGTTCGCATTCTCGTCGGTTGAGGAAGCTCCCTAACACCTTTTCCTTAGCGATATATTTTGTGTTACACTTTACACCTTTTCCTAAGCGATTTATATTGTTTATGACACCTTACACCACTTTTTAAGCGACTTATTTTGTTTTACATTTCTTCTCAAGCGATTTATTTGGATTATAACACTTTACACCATTTCCTTAGCGATTTATTTTGTTTATCACGCTTCACACATTACTCTCCTCATCTGTGTTACATAAATCCTTCCACTATAGGCATACTCTGCATAGACAACTTACAGAGGGATATTCACCAGCCATATCCTAAAATAAATCGCTAAGGAAGAGGTGTTAGGGAGCCCTAGTGGATGTCCTACACTCGGTGTGCTTTCATCTGACGGAACTGGGCATCAGGGTCAGTACTTTGTAGTGGTTGCATGAAAATCGATGATCCTTAGTTTTGAGGTAGGAATGAGTCTCCTTGGTTACTTGTTAAATCGACCCTGTAATTTGCTAACACCTGGCCATCACCTGAGCTGGAAGGGGTTACGTATCCCTCACAGGTGAAATAAAATCAAGTAAAATGATGCCATATACAGAACGTGTTATCTGTTCATTTTATTTTATTATTCATTCCTTTATATATTTTTGTACGTATTAGTGTATTTTATTTACTTTATTATTCATTATTATTTTTATTTTTAATGTTCTTTTTATTTTATGTATTATTTCATTTTATTTGTTATTCATTCATCTATTTCTTTTTATGTATTGATTTTATTTCATTATTTTTAGTATATGTAATTGCTGGGGTAGTGACAGGAACCCCCAAGTGGCTTCATCGCCCCCCTCCCATTGTTTTTAGTTGGGGGGGGGGGCAGTCCCTGTGTACTGCTCTGGGGTTTCTGATCCGTATCGTACACGTGCCAACCCCATCCTCTATCCACAAGGTGTTTACAGGGTCACTAGAGGTCAGGCCAAAAAGAGGACGAGAGAGGGGTTAAAGAGAGAGAATGAAAAGGCAGGGGCGAAAAAGAGTACGATATTAGTGTTAGAACGTACGCTAGCCGTGTCAGAGAGTACAATAGCACTCATACAGTACGATAATGTGTACGATAAGTTTCAAAGTATGGTAATAATGACAGAACACGATACCAGTGTCAGAATGCGATAACTGTCAGGGAGTACGATAGCCGTGTCAAACAACAAGTGTCAAAGAGTACTAGACAATGAAAGAGTACTATAACTGATGGAATGTACGATAACACTGCCAGAGAGTACTAGGACAGTGTGAGGAGGTACTGGTACTGTGTCTGGCAGTACGTAGATGTGTGAGAGAGTACGGTGATGGGGAGAGTGCGGAAGCCAGTGTATGTAGGACTTGCCCGGCGTAAAACAGCACTTCGATGTGTGTAGTACAGCTGCCCGCCCTGGAAGAAGGCATGTGCAAGCAGGCGGCCATCATACGTACATACATACATAAACAAACATACATCTACCTATACACATACATACATACTTAAATATACATACATGCTGTACAACTACCATCACCCCCACAACCATCACAACTACCATCACCACCACCACCGCGACTGAGAGAGAGAGAGAGAGAGAGAGAGCGGCGGAAGTAATGTGATAGGGTGATCAGAATCCTAAATTGAGTCTAGTGATCCTTTTATATGGTGTGAAGATTTGGTGCCGGGGTGAGGGTGGGGTGAGAATGAAGGGGTTGGGTGGGGGTGTGTGGGGTGAGAAGTGGGGATGGGGGTGTGAGAGGAGGTGAAAATGAGATAGGAGTGTGGGGTGAGGTGACTGTGGTGGGTGAGGGTGAGGATGTGGGGGTGTTATGAAGGGGTGAGGTAAGGGTGACAGTGAGGATGGGGTGAGAGTATGGTAGGAGTGTGGGGGGAGGTGATGGTAGGGTGTGGTGGTGTGGATGGGGGATAGGGTGGGGAGGAGGGTGTGGGGTGAGGTAGGGGTGGTGTGGTAGAGTGGTGTTAGGGTGGGGGTGGATAGGTGTGGGAGTGGAGTGAGGGTAAGGTGGTGTGGTGAGAGTGGTGTTAAAGGTGAAATTGATATGACGGTGGTATGAATTTGTTATGAGAAGAAGAGGGTAGGGTGTGGGTGGTGGTGGTGGTGGTGGTGGTGGTGTGATGTGGTGTGACTATGGAGTGGAGGTGGTGTAGGAGTGTGGTGTTATGGTGTGGTATGGAGTGTGATGATGATGGTGATGATGATAATGATGATGAAAGCTTTGACAGTCAGTAGGTGTGGGGTGATCATCATTACCTTCCTTCTTTCATTCACCTTTCACGCTCTTAGCTTTACTTTATTCCACGCATCTCTCTCTCTCTCTCTCTCTCTCTCTCTCTCTCTCTCTCTCAATTCATATCCATTTCAACTTTCACTCCCCCTTCCTCTCCCTCTCACTCCCTTTCCTATTTTCTCTTCCATCTCTCTTCTTTTCCTCCTTTCCTCATGTCTCCTTTCCTCTCTTCTCTCCTCCTTTCCAATTTTTATCCCCTTTCTCTCCTCTCCTTTTCAGTCTTTCTCCTCCCTTTTCTTTTCACTTTTTCACTTCCATTCCTCCTCCTCCTCCTCCTCCTTCTCCTCCTCCTCCTCCTCCCCAGATTTACTCTTTAAGGAACAAACTTTTTCTCTCCCTCCCCGCGTTCAATTGAGACTGGAGGGAGGGAGAGGGTTCCTCCTCTCTCTCTCTCTCTCTCTCTCTCTCTCTCTCTCTCTCTCTCTCTCAATTTACCCAGAGAGGCATTACCATAAGTCATCAACATCAATCATCATCATCATCATCATCATCATCATCATCATCATCATCATCATCATCATCATCATCACCACCACCACCACCACCACCACCACCACCACCACCACCACCACCACCACCACCACCACCACCACCACCACCAGTCCAAGTGTCGGTAGGGATCAAGGAGCAGTAACAGTGAGGCACAAAAACACAACAACTACCATCACAGTGACCGTAAAACCCCACTTAAATGCTGCCTGAGGAGGGGTTCGTGTCCAGGCACTCAAGGTCTCATTTAACCCTTCACTACAACGACTTCTGGGCTAGTCACGAAGAAGTACAGTGGAAAGAAGGTAGAGGTATAGTATTTCTGCCTCTGTGGTACGCGAAATAAGCTGAAAAAGGACGAAAATCTGGGCCAAGTTGATGTGAAAGGAGTATAGCGTCTTCAGGTGTGTTTATAAGATGCTGACAGGTAAAAAAAAGACTGACTTGTATTCTCTCTCTCTCTCTCTCTCTCTCTCTCTCTCTCTCTCTCTCTCTCTCTCTCAGGCTATTAAGATCTTTCTCCCCATGCTACTCCTCCCCTCTCTCCTTTTTACTTCCCTCTCCCCCCTCTCCCTCCCTTCCTACCTCCCTCTTTCTCCCCTAGTTTTTTCCATTTCTCCTGCCCTCTCTCATCTTCCTCTCCCTCCCTCTCGGCTTTCTCTCCCTTCCTCCCATCTTTCTCTCCCTCGCTGACATCTTTCTTTCCCTCCTTCTTGGCTGTCTCTCCCTCTCATCTTTCTCTCCCTTGCTCTCGTCTTTTCCTCCCTCCCTCCCATCCCTCTCCATCATCTTTCTCAGTATCTTTCTCATCTTTCTCTCCCTATCATCCCTCTCTTCATCTCTCTCTCTCTCTCTCTCTCTCTCTCTCTCGTTTAGTGGTTAGCACATCCAGCCTCCAGGTGATAAGACCCGAGTTCGATTCCCGCGCCGGTCAGACTCATGGATAAAGTTTGTTTCCCCTTATTCCCGTTCACCCAGTAGTGGAATTGGAGACCTTGATGGACTTTTGATGGTTGCTTGACATTCTAGGGCAAAATTTGGACCTTAGAAAAATACCATCCCCTTATATGACCTCGTGCAGTTGATAGGTGGTAGGTCCCGTGTTCTAGGAGGCATTGGAGTCTTAACACCTTCTCATTAGCGATTTATTTTGCATCTAACACCGTAGGATTTTCCCTTATGCTGTGTTTTTAAGGATTTTAGTATTTTTTCGTGTGCTATTTTTTTCGTATACTATTTTTCCGTGTGCTATTTTTTCGTGTGCTATTTTTTCGTGTGCTATTTTTTTCGTATGCTATTTTTTTCGTATGCTATTATTTCGTGTGCTATTTTTTTCGTATGCTATTTTTTTCGTATGCTATTTTTTTCGTGTGCTATTTTTTTCGTATGCTATTTTTTTCGTATGCTATTTTTTCGTGTGCTATTTTTTTCGTATGCTATTTTTTTCGTATGCTATTTTTTCGTGTGCTATTTTTTTCGTGTGCTATTTTTTTCGTGTGCTATTTTTTCGTGTGCTATTTTTTCGTGTGCTATTTTTTCGTGTGCTATTTTTTCGTGTGCTATTTTTTTCGTATGCTATTTTTTTCGTGTGCTATTTTTTTCGTGTGCTATTTTTTCGTATGCTATTTTTTTCGTAGGCTATTTTTTCGTATGCAATTTTTTTCGTGTGCTATTTTTTCGTGTGCTTTTCTTTCGTAAGCTGTTTTTTTCGTGTGCTATTTTTTCGTGTGCTATTTTTTCGTGTGCTATTTTTTTCGTGTGCTATTTTTTTCGTAGGCTATTTTTTCGTAGGCTATTTTTTTCGTAGGCTATTTTTTCCGTGTGCTATTTTTTCGTGGGCTTTTTTTTTTCTGTTTAATTTTGACATAAGGAGGACATTGAGGCGTTCTGTGCAGATTAAATCGCTAAAGAAGAGTTGTTACGGTATCTACTTATATTCGAAACCTTCTTCTTTCCTCCCCCCCTCCCTCCCTCTTTCCCTCCCTTTCTACTTCTCCCTACTCCCTCCCTCCATCACTCTCTCTACTTCTGTCTACTCCCTCCCTCTCCCTCCCTTCCTATCCTCATTACTCCCATCCTCCCTCTCCATCTCCTTCTCCCTTCCTCCCTCTCTACTTCTCACTATTACCTCCCTTCCTCCCTCCCTCTCCCTCTTTCTCACCACCCTCTCTTACTCTCCCTCTCATTGACTTCCCATCTGTCTGGCCAATTTCGCTCTCTCTCTCTCTCTCTCTCTCTCTCTCTCTCTCTCTCTCTCTCTCTCTCTCTCTCTCTCTCTCTCTCTCCTTATTTAAAAACATATCCTCTTGGGGTTTCTTGAAGTTCTCTCTCTCTCTCTCTCTCTCTCTCTCTCTCTCTCTCTCTCTCTCTCTCTCTTATCTTAGTATTTTCTCCCTTTGTTTTTCCCTCCCTTACTCCTCTCCCACGTTTCTCTCCTTCCCTCCCTCATTTTCTCCTCCTCTCCCTTTCTGCTTCTCTCCCTTCCTTTCTGTTTCTCCCTTTCTTGTTCTTCCTCTTCCCTTCCTCCCTCCCATTTCTCTCCATCCCTCCCTTTTTTTCTACATTTTTTTCTCTCCCTTCTCCTGTTCCTCCTCCATCATCTTCCGTCACGTCTCCCTCTTCCTCCTCCCTCATCTCCTTCTCATTCCCTCTTTCCTTCCCTCCCTCCCTACCCCTCGTCTTCCTCCCTCCCTCCCCCTCAGACAAGCCATGTTTTGTCCCGCCACCACACAATAGAGGGAGAGAGAGAGAGAGAGAGAGAGAGAGAGAGAGAAGATAAAAGGAAGGAGTGGAAAGGAAGGGAAGAGAGAGAGAGAGAGAGAGAGAGAGAGAGAGAGAGAGAGAGAGAGAATTGGAGAGAGGGCAGCCTGATAGCGGATGGCAATATAAATAAATAAATAAATAAATAAGTCAAGTTTAAAGGCCCATACTTGCGTTAAGAAAGCTCCCTAACACCTTTTCTTAAGTGATTTATTTTGCTGACTACTTACTGTCCTCTTCTGTATCATTAAATTCAAATGCCACTACACTTGTCTTGAATAATAAAGCTAATATTACGCAACCGAATGCAAAAATAAATCGCTAAGGAACAGGTGTTTAGGGGTTGAACGAATACAATACAGGTCATCGTACTGAAGGGGTTAAGAATGGGAGAGAATACAGGAGGATGTGGATGAGAGAGAGAGAGAGAGAGAGAGAGATGAAAGAAGGAATTAAGGAAGATGAGAGTGAAGGAGAGGATGAAGGAAGGAAGAGATTAGTAGAGGGAGGGAGGGTGTAGGGAATAGCTGGAAAGGAGGGATGATGGATGGAGAGAGGGAGGGAGGGAGGGAGGGAGCGAAGATGAGAGAAGGGAGGAAGGGATAGAAAGAAGGAAGAAGGGAGGTAGATTATTGCTGAAGGAGAGAAAGGAGAAAAGAAGTAAGGAGGGAGGGAGGGAAGAAGGAGGGAGGTTTGAGAAATGGAGGGAAGCAAAAAAGGAGAGTGAAATGGGAGGGAGGAAAAGAAAATAATGAAGGAAGGGATGGTAGGAAGAAGAGGAGAGGAAATGAAGGAAGGAAGGCGGGAAGGAAGAAAGAAAAGAGAGAGAGAGAGAGAGAGAGAGAGAGAGAGAGAGAGAAGAAAGAGAGGAAGGGAGACAGAGATATATGGAAGAGAGAAAAACAAGGAGGGAGGGAGGGAGGTAAGGAGGGACCTATTAGAGGGAGGGAGGTGGAGAGAGAGAGAGAGAGAGAGAGGAAATCATGGGAGGGGAGGCATAAGAGGAGGGAAAGAGCCATAAGAGGTAGGGAGGAAAGACTAGGAGGGAGGGAGGGGAGCTGTAAGAGGAGGGAGGGAGGGAGGAAAGATTGAAATAAAGGAAGAAATACCTAAAATAAAGGAAGGGAGATAAAGAGTGACGAGAGAGGGAAAGAGGTATAAGAGAGGGAGGGAGGGTGGAAGCTATAAGAGGAAGAAAGGGAGACCTAGTAGGGAGGGAGGGAGTGGGAAGGAATGATTTGGTAGACGTGGAGGAAGGAGGAAAACAGGGAGAAAGGGAGGGAGGGAGGAAAGGAGGGAAACAAGGAGGGTGGTTGGTAGGAAGGGAGGAAAACAAGGCGGGAAGGGGGAGAGGAGGGAGAGAGGTAGGTAGGGAGGTGGGGAGAGGGTAGGGAGGAAGGGAAGGGGAGAGGTAGTGAGGTAGGTGGGGAGGGAGAGGGCAAGGAAGATGATGAAGTTATAAAAGGGAAGATCATATTACTGGTCTACCAGATGATGAGGTTAGGAAGGGGGAGGCAGGGGGACAATAGGACCGGAGGGAGGCAGGAGGAAGGCAGTGAAGAGGCAGGAAGGCAAGGAGGGAGGCAGGGTAGGCTGGAAGGAGGACTGGAGAGGCAGTTTAGGCAGAGAGAAGGAGGAAGGGAGGTAGAGAAAGGGCAGGGTAGGCAGGAGGGAGATAGTGGAGGCAGGAGGGAGGCAGGGTAGGCAGGAAGGAGGCACTGGAGAGGCAGTTCAGGCAGAGAGGAGGGAGGGAGGTAGAGAAAGAGCAAAGAAGGCGGTGGAGAGGCAGTTTAGGCAGAGAGATGGAGGAAGGGAGGTAGAGAGAAGAGGCAGTTTAGGCAAAGAGAGATGGAGGAAGGGAGGTAGAGAGAGGGCAGGGTAGGCAGAGAGAAGGCAGTGGAGAGGCAGAGGTGAGTTGGGAGGGAGGGAGGGTAGGAAGGAAGGAGAAATAGAAGAAATAAGACAGAGGGGAGACGAAAATACGAAGAGGAAAGCAGAAAGGTGAGGCAGGCAGAAAGCAGGTGGAAAGCAGTGAGGCAACAGTGCGGAGATGAGACGTAATTAACAGGTGGGCGGCAGGTAAGCACAGGGGCAGGTGATGGTGGTTGAGTGGTAAAGGAACAGACTGCTGGTTTTAAAGTGGCGAGATATGTAAGTAGGTAGGCTGTTTGGTTGAATGGTCAGTAGGTAGGTAGATGGGTTGATATAAATGTAGGTAGGTAGGTAGGTAAGTAGGTCGCAAGCCACTGATCACCTAGAGTTAGTATGGTTAGGTAGAAAATTTGGCCTTCTACGCGTCCAAGGTGATGATGATGATGATGATGGTGATGGTGATGATGGTGATTGTCGTTGTGATAGTGATGATGGTGATGTAGGTTTTGGTAATGATGATGATGGTGACACTAATAATTATCAGTGTAGAAAATAATGATGATAATGATGATGATAGTGGTGATGGTTACTGATGATGGTGATGATGATGATGATGAATATGATAACATCTGTGTGAAAAAAAAATTGATAATAGCTTCGGAAATCTATTGTAAAAATTATGAGAAAAGGAAACATTATTTTTGTCATTATTTTTATAGCTTAGTTTATTGTATTATTATTATTATTATTATTATTATTATTATTATTGTTGTTGTTATTATTATTATTATTATTATTATTATTGTTGTTGTTATTATTATTATTATTATTATTATTATTATTATTTCTTGTGTTATTACTGCTATTGTTATTATGTGCAAAGACTGTTAAATAGAGAGAGAGAGAGAGAGAGAGAGAGAGAGAGAGAGAGAGTCGTTGTGTGGGAATCGATCCTGTGAGGCGTCTTTTGTGGTGGCGAGTAATAGTTCCCAGTACACACACACACACACACACACACACACACACACACACACACACACACACTGGAATACATACATGGCCAAATACACTCATGGAAAACGAGACGTATAGTTACACACACACACACACACAAGAATACGCACACACAGACCTACACGTACATGATCATATCCGTACATGGAGTTACGGTCACACGTCCATTGTAGAGGCTCTTTAGCATTTATGTGCACATGTAGACTGTTTGACGTGTGTGTGTGTGTGTGTGTGTGTGTGTGTGTGTGTGTGTGTGTGTGTGTGTGTGTGTGTGTGTGTGTCACCCTGAGGTCCAATTTACCAGTGGGTGGTTTCCTCGTCACACTTTGAGCACGAGAGAGAGAGAGAGAGAGAGAGAGAGAGAGAGAGATTACGGTGATGGATAGAGAAGGGAGATGGAGAGATACCTTTTCTCTCTCACCCCCTCTTTCACAGCTGCTCTCTCTCTCTCTCTCTCTCTCTCTCTCTCTCTCTCTCTCTCTCTCAACATTGATTTTTCCAACAATATCGATGTTTTTCTGTCTTTTTCCTGCCGACCTTTTTATTATTATTATTTTTTTTTTTTTTCGGAGGGAGAGGTGGGTGGGGGAAAGAGAGCCTTTCATCTTTACTATCCTTGTCTTATACACGTAGCTTCGTTCTTTTAGCGACTTAGCCGTGTTAATTTTACTTCATCCATTTTTTTCGAAATTGGTCTCTTCCTATTCGCTGTATTTTTGTATGTATGTCTATCCATTCCCTGCCTGACTCTCTGCCTACCTCCTTGCCTCACCCTGCCTCACCCCTCGCTTGCCTCCCATTCTTTCTACCTACCTGCCTCTCTCCTTCTCTCCTTTCCTACCTCCCTCTCTCCCTTCCTTCCTACCTACCTACCTACCTACCTACCTACCTACCTACCTACCTACCTACCTACCTACCTATCAACCCACATGCCTACCTACCTACCTGCCTACCTACCTACCTACCTACCTTACCTCTTGCCTCACCTAATCTCCATAGTTCACTGCCTGCTTCCCTCCATCCCTCCTCTCCTTACCTCCCTTCATCCCTGCTTACCTTCCTGCCTCCTTCCCCACCACTTTCCCTCCTTCCCTCCCTCTCTTCCTCTCTATCTCTCCATCTCTTTACCTCCTTCCCTACCTCTCTACCTCTCTCCTTACCTTTATGCCTCCTTCCTACCTCTTTCCCTCCTCCTCTGCCTACCTCCCTACCTCCTTGCCTCCCTTCTTACCTCCCTCCCCCTCTCCTTCTCTCCCTCCCTCCCCTCACAGGCGGTGGTGTTAGGAATGTTAAATAATTCAGGAGAAGTGAAGATCAGGGAGTGGTGATCTGGCTGTTATGGCCCCTCCCCCCCCTCCTCTCTCTCTCTCTCACACACACACACACACACACACACACACACACACACACACACACACACACACACACACACACAAGACTCCCATTTAATAATAATGCTCCACCCATTAACCACGCTCTTACGGGACCCTAATAGCCTTTGAATACTGATTGAAGGGGAAATGGGAGAGAGAGAGAAAGTGAGAGAGTGAGAGAGAGGGAGGGAGGGAGAAAAGAGAGAAAGCATTACCATATCAATTGACTACCGATGACCTCTCTCTCTCTCTCTCTCTCTCTCTCTCTCTCTCTCCTTTCTCACCCTCTCATTTTCGTTCCTTCCTTTCCTTTTTACTTCGTCCCTCTCGTCTTCCTTCCTTCTCCTTCCCTCC
Source organism: Coenobita brevimanus (assembly GCF_032717465.1). NCBI lineage: Eukaryota > Metazoa > Arthropoda > Malacostraca > Decapoda > Coenobitidae > Coenobita > Coenobita brevimanus. The sequence goes on along the minus strand of NC_137000.1, from coordinate 9,178,267 downwards.
TCCCTCCCAGAATCTTTCTCTCTCTTTTTCTCCCTTCTTCCTTTTCCATATATTTCCCGTTTGACGTTCCTTCCTTCCTCTCTCCCTCCCGTCATCGCTCCCTCCAGTTCTTCCTCTCCCTTCCTCTTTCCCTCCTTCCTTTCCTCCTCCTTTTCATTGGGGGGAGGCGGTGGCTCAGTCGGTAGAGAGGTGGCCTGCAGTCCTACCGAACCCAGGTTCAAATCCCGGCTGGGGCAGGGAACAGTTTAAGGATTTGAATTTCACTAAATCAGACATTACTGATCTACCAGAAGACCCGCTGACATGTAAAAATACCCCCGCTAATACCAATACACCAGTCCTGTATGAGACAGCCCTAGCATATACTCAATATGGACGGTGGGTGTTGGCGCCGAAATGGTGACGTGTAGAGGTGTATGGCATGTAGGACTACTGGGCCTTGGGAGCAGCTGTGAAGCATATGCCCAGAGTCGGACACATAAAAAAAAAAAACACGTTCACCCCTTCCTTCCTTGCCTCTCCCTCCTTCCATTCCCTCCCCCTTCCCTTCTCTCTCTCTCTCTCTCTCTCTTTCCCATCCTCTTTTCTCTCCTTCTCTCCCTCCCTCCCTCCCTCCCTCCTTCCTCTTCATCTGGCGTGCAACGACTCCATTTAACACCCAAAGTTTTACTCGTATGGGAGGGAGCGAGGGAGGGAAAGAGGGAGGGAGGGAGGGAAGGGGAGAATAAGAAAGGATGGAGGAATACAGGGAGGGAGGGAAAAAGAGGATAAGAAAGGATGGAGGAATACAGGGATGGAGGGAAAAAGAGGATAAGAAAGGATGGAGGAATATAGGGAGGGAGGGAGAAGTGAGGGATGAAAGGGAGGAGAAGAGGTGGAGGAAGGAAAATTGAAACAGGAGAGAAGAGTGAGAGGCGAAGGAAATGAGGAGGCAGGGAGGGAAATGAGAGAGAGAAAGGAGCTGGGTTGGAGGGAAAAAGTTGAAGGAGGAAGAAGAAGGATTTTATTGTGGGAAGGAGGAGAGAAGGAAATAGGGGAAGGAAATAGGGATATGAAGGAAGAAGTGTGTTATGATATGGAAGGAAGGAAGGATGGCAGAGAAAAGGGCTGGGAGGGAGGGAAAAAAATCTGTGAAGGAAGGAGAGAAGAAGGAAGGAAGGAAGGATGATAGAGAGAAGGACTGGAGGCTGGAGAGAAAGAAAAAAGCTTATGAAGGAAGGAGAGGAGAGAGGAAGAACAGAAGGAAGGAGAAAATTACTTGAAGGGAAGGACGAAAGGCAGGAAGGAAGGAGTGATGTGTAAAGGGAAGGAAGATAGGAAAGAGGATGAAGTCACAAAGGGAAAAAGAGGAGGGAAGGAAAGAAAAGTTAAGGAAATGACAAGTTAGGAAAGAAGGAAGGAGGGAAGGAAGAGTTCGTGAAGAAAAGGAAAGAAGGAAGGAGAAGTAATTTATTATGGGAGGGATAGAAGGAAGGGAGAAGTTTACTGAAATAAGGAAGAAACTGGGTGAAGGAAGGAAGGGAGGGAGGGAAGGAAGGAAAGGAAGTATGGTAAGGAAGGGAATGAATGAAGGAAGGAAGGAATGGAAGTGTGTTAAGGAAGATGAGTTTGTGAATGAATGAAGGAAGGAAGGAATGGAAGAATGGTAAGGAAGGGAGGGAAGGAAAGAAGGAAGGGAGGGAAGGAAGGGAAGAAAATTTGTGAATGAAGGAAGATGTTTTTATATGCAGGAAGGAAGGAAAAAATAAATCGCTGAAGGAAGTAGTTAAGGGAGACATCTTGTGACTTACCCTTCTTGAATTAGAGATATTTACATGTCCCTCCCCCCCATCACCCCCCTCCCCCATCCCCCCATCTTCCTTCTCTCCCTCCCTCTCCTCTCCTCCTCTCTCTTTCTATCCTTTCCTCTCCTCTCTTCTCCATTACTATACTCATCTTTCTTTTCCTTTGCCCTCTCACCTCCTTAGTCTTTCTCCCTCCCCCTCCTTTATCCCCGCTCTTCCCTCTCCTCACCTCTCTCACCTCTCCTCTCCTCTCCTCCCCTCTCCTCTCCTCTTCCCTCACCTCCCCTCCCCTCTACTCTGCTTTCCTCTCCTCTCGTCTCCTGTTCCTCCCTAACTCCATCCCACACCTGGAGAGAAGAGAGAGAGAGAGAGAGAGAGATGAGATGAGACAAGGAGTAGAGACTATGACTAGGAAGAAGGGCGAGGTAGAGGGAGGGGAGGGATGGGAAGGGAGAGGAGGGGTAGAAGGAGGGGAGGGGAGAGGGGAGGGGAGGGGAGGGGAGGGGGGTTGATGTCTTTATAATGAATAAGATCGTCAATCCTCATTAGGTGACACGGGGTAGTACACACACACACACACACACACACACACACACACACACACACACACACACACACACACACACACACACACACACACACACACACACACACACACACACACACACACACACACACACACACACACACACACACTCTCTCTCTCTCTCTCTCTCTCTCTCTCTCTCTACTGGAGGGGTTAGATATAGTCTTCATTGATATCTTTACTGTCAGGGGGGTTTAATTTGAGGAGTATAATTAGAGAGAGAGAGAGAGAGAATATACCGTGTTCTTACTCTTTTCTTCCCTAACTCTCAGCTTAATAAAATCGTCTGGCATAATCTACAATGAAATACTAGAGTTATCCCGACCATTGGAGGGTTAGTGGAGGGGGTGGTAAATATTCTCAGTATTCTCAGGCATATTCTTCGCTCAGCTGAATAAAATCGTCTGGGTTAAAGGGAATAAAGCGCTAGAGTTGTCTTGAGCGTGAGGGTGTTATGGAAATGTGCAAAGTCGGGAATCGATATCGCGGTCTTACGATGAGCAGTCCACTTCTTTGCCACTCAGCCACCACCTTGAAACTCGGGTACGTGAAGGAGGGGGAGGGGGAAGAGGAATTGGGGAGGGGGAGAGGAGAAGGAAGAGGATTGGGAAGGATGAGAGAGAGAGAGAAGGAAGACAGGGGGAGAGGAAGGGAGGGGAGGGGAAAGGGGGGAGAAGAGAAATTGGGGGAGGGGGAGAAGAAGGAGGGGAGAAAGAGGGGACTGGGAAGGATGGAAAGGGGAGAGATGGAAGAGAGAGAGGGAGGAGAGGGGAGCAGAGGGAAAGGGAAAATAGGAAGGGGAGGGAAGGAACAGAGGGAGAGGAAGGGAAAGATGCGTAGAGAGGGGGGAGAGGGGAGGGAAGGGAATGGGTTGGGGTTGAGAGTGGAGGTGGGGAGGGGAGGAGGAGGGGAGTGGAGAGTAGATGTGAGGAGAGGGGAGAAGAGGGGAGGGGAGGGGAGATGTAAGCCCTTGAATCATCGCCATTATGCTGTTCTTAGCGATTCGATAGACCTGAGAGAGAGAGAGAGAGAGAGAGAGGAGGGCGACGGCCATCTTGCAACATCAGCAACCTCCAACCCTTGACGAGAGAGAGAGAGAGAGAGAGAGAGAGAGATTTGGAAGTAGATATGAATGTTAGTAATAGATACATACCAATACATATAGATAGATCCATAGATAGATAGATATAGACCTCTGACCACTGCACGAGAGAGAGAGAGAGAGAGAGAGAGAGAGGGGTAAACTGGCTTCACTCAATATTGTCGGATTGAGTTGTCGATAACCTAGTGCTGCTCTCTCTCTCTTTCTCTGTCTCTGTCTCTGTCTGTCTGTCTCTCTCTCTCTCTCTCTCTCTCTCTCTCTCTCTCTCTCTCTCTCTCTCTCTCTCTCTCTCTCTCACTCATCTATCTATCATTCCTTCCGTCTCTTCTGAATTCCATATATCGATCTATCCGTTCTTCCTTCCTTCACTTATATATTCATTCAGCTATCTATCCATTCATATATCTATTAATCCTTCCTTCTTTCCTTCTTTTCGTCCATCTTCTCCTCCTTCCTTTCTGTCTTCCTTCATTTTACTTTCTGTCATTCTGTCCAACCCTCCTCTCACAACTCGATACCCGGATGACAGAGAGAGAGAGAGAGAGAGAGAGAGAGAGAGAGAGAGAGAGAGAGAGAGAGAGAGGGAGAGAAGGGCTGTTTATCATGGCACATCAAAGCAGAGAGCCAGGCAATGATCCTCTCTTTCTAATCTCTCTCTCTCTCTCTCTCTCTCTCTCTCTCTGTATATATGTAAATGTGTATATGTATTATAAAGATATAAAACATATTCATACATACATAGAGAGAGAGAGAGAGAGAGAGAGAGATTCCCAACTGATACTTCTCTTTCTGTCCAGATGTGTTTTTTGATGAATAAAAAGTTCATTGCATGTGTGTGTGTGTGTGTGTGTGTGTGTGTGTGTGTGTGTGTGTGTGTGTGTGTTTCGTGTTGGTAGATTGGTAGATGGCAGATTGGAAAAATGAGTAGAATAAAGGATAGATGGAGGAGAGGAGGGAAGGAAAGAATGAATGAGGGACAGACGGATAGAAATGAAGGATGAGGGAGAATGAGAAGGAAGGGCGGAAGGTGAGAAGGAAGGGCGGAAGGTGAGAAAGAAGGGCGGAAGGAGAGAAGGAAGAACTAAAGAAGGGAATGAATGGCGAACCGAACGAAAGGAGGAAGAAGGATCGAAGAAGGGATTAAGTGATAGAATATTATGTATGTGTATATATGTGTAAAATATTCGTGCATATACATACATATCTGGTGGGTTGGATGGAGAGATGACCAGGTAGAGGGAGGAAGGAAGGAATGGGAAGGGAGGATAGGTAGAGGGAGGGGAATAGGAGGCGCTGAAAGAAGGGATGGGAAGATAAAGGGATGAGGACAGAGATGGAGAGAGGTGGCTGGTAATAGAGGCAGGGATGGAGAGTGGGAGGGATAGATGGAGGAGAGAGATAAAGGGAAGGAGAGATGAATGGAGATGGAGGTGAGCAGGGATAAAGGGATGAAATGAAGACATAGAGGGATGGAAAGATAGACGGAAGGAGCGATGGGGTCGTGATGGAGGAACTGATATAAGAGTGAGGGATGAAGGTAAAGAGATAGAAGGAGAGGAGATAGAGGGATGATAGATGGAGGGATGAAGATAGATAGAGGGAGAGAGAGATGGAGGGATGGAGGAATTAATAAGAGGTGGGTGGAGTGAAGCGTGATAAGAGTCAACACTAGAGTCGGATATTGCTGTATGGAGGGAGGGAGGGAGGGGGAGGTATGTAAGGAAGGAGGGAGGGATGGGGAGGGATATATGTAGGGAGGAAGGTAGATAGGCAAGGAGGGAAAAAGGTAGGGAGGCAGGTGAAGGGGGGGTGTATAGGGAGGGAGAGGACAACACACACGCAGAGAGAGAGAGGGGGGGAGGGAGAGAGAGTAATAAAACCCCTCCCCTAATCCCTCCCCTCCCCTCAACCTGTTCAAAACCGGTATGCAAATGGGAGGGAGGGAAATCTGATGACGTCACCTAAATACAAAAATACCTGCACCTTAATTGGCTGACGCTGAGGACCCCTGGCCAATTACCGTGAGGGGAGGGGAGGAGAGGAGAGGGGAAGGGAAGGGAGGGGAGGGGAGGGAAGGTAATGAGAAAGAAGATATGAAATTGGGAGACGAGAGGGAAGGATGGGTAGTAAGAGGGGAGGAATGAAGGGGAGGGGAAGGGAGGAGAGAGGGGAATAATGGAGAAGGGAGGTGAAATGGGGAGAGGAGAGGGAAGGATGTGTAGGAAAAGGGGAGGAGGGGAAAGGGAGAGGAGAGGAGGGAAGTGGTGGAAGGAAGTGGAGAGATGTGGGGAAGGGAGGGGAGGGAAGTGGGGAGGAGGAATGGAGGAAGGAAGAGTATGTATATTTGCCCAGACATAATATTTTTGTTTTTCTTATTTTTTGTTGGGGTGTGGGGAATAATTGGGTGATAAATGGGGGGCCAGACACCCAATTATCACCCTCTTATGGCAAATTGGACGCCGCAAATTGGTCCCCAGGGCGGCAATATGGCAACTCTGGCCCTCCCGTCCAATTAGGTTTGAGATGTGTGACGTCACGGAGTTTCAGCCAATCAGCATCCAGAGTTTTGTGACGTCATTGAATTTTGGCCAATCAGCGTCCTGGTTTTTGTGACGTCAGTGATTTGTTTTTTTCCAAAGATGTTGTCTGTTCTATAATATTAGTGGGAAATAGTGATGATGATGATGATGATGATGATGATGATGAGGAGGAGGAGGAGGAGGAGGAGGATAATGTTGGTGATAAGGAGGAGGATATTGATGGTGGTGGTGATGATGAAGGTGGTGGTGGTGGTGGTGGTAGTGATGATGGTGATGATGACAGGAAATAGGATACAGGAAAGGAGAATGGGAGTTTGTGACGTCAGAGTTACGTCATCAACGGGGATGAATGGTTGTGGGGTTTACATAAGAGAGAGAGAGAGAGAGAGAGAGAGAGAGAGAGAGAGATTTACACCCTCCTCTCGCATTTACATATGACAGTTTGAATATCTTTTGGCATTATTATTATTATTATTATTATTATTTAGTATTTTTCTTTTTTAATACGTTTTATTATTATTATTGTTATTATTATTATTATTATTATTATTAGTTATTGTTGTTGTTATTGTTGGAATGATAATGATGATGGTGATGGTAATAACGTTGATGATTATGATGATGACACTAACGTTGATGATGATGGTACTGACGTTGATGATGATGGTAATAACGTTGATGATGATGATGGTAATAACGTTGTTGATGATGATGATGGTAATAACGTTGATGATGATGATGATGATGGTATTAACGTTGATGATGATGATGGTAATAATTTTGATGATGATGATGATGATGGTAATAACGTTGATGATGATGATGATGATGATGATGGTAATAACGTTGATGATGATGATGATGATGATGGTACTAACGATGATGATGATAATGATGATGGTAATAACGTTGATGATGATGATGATGATGGTATTAACGTTGATGATGATGATGATGGTAATAACGTTGATGATGATGATGATGGTAATAACGTTGTTGATGATGATGATGATGGTAATAACGTTGTTGATGATGATGATGGTAATAACGTTGATGATGATGATGATGATGGTAATAACGTTGATGATGATGATGATGGTAATAACGTTAATGATGATGATGATGGTAATAACGTTGATGATGATGATGATGATGGTACTAACGTTGATGATGATGATGATGGTACTAACGTTGATGATGATGATGGTAATAACGTTGATGATGATGATGGTACTAACGTTGATGATGATGATGGTACTGACGTTGATGATGATGATGGTAATAACGTTGATGATGATGATGATGGTAATAACGTTGATGATGATGATGATGATGATGGTAATAACGTTGATGATGATGCTAATTCTTTCTCTCTCCCTACAGCGGCGTTCAGTATGAGGAGTTTGAACTGGAGGCTTCAAAAATTGGACATCTTAGGGGACAGGGGTGAGTATGTATGTATGTGTGTGTATGTGTGTATTTATGTATGTATGTAATTACGTATCTGTATGTATGTGTTGGCGTGATATTGTGTATGGTGTGTATCTTTTGATGTGATGTGGTGTTTGTATGGATGTGTGTTGGTGTGATGTGGCGTATGTATATGTGTGTATGTTGATGTGTATATATTTACGTGTATGAATGTTCATATGTATATATTTATGTATGTGTGTGTCAGATATATGTATGTATGTTGATGTGATGTGGTGGTGTGGTTTTTGGCGGTGATGTGGTGAGGTAGTGTGGCGTGGTGATGGTGTTGTAGTGGTGTTTGTGGTGAGATGGTAGTAGTAGTAGTAGTAGTAGTAATAGTAGTAGTAATAGTAGTAGTAGTAGTAGTAGTAGTAGTAGTAGTAGTAATAATAGTAGTAGTAGTAGTAGTAGTAATAGTAGTAGTAGTAGTAGTAGTAGTAATAGTAGTAGTAGTAGTAATAGTAGTAGTAGTAGTAAGGAAGTTATGGGGATAGTCTTGTGTATAGCTTTTTTTTTCTCTTCAAAATTACCAATAGTACGAGTAGTAGTGATAGTAATAAGAATAGTGGTTGTGGTAGTTGTTTTTGTGGTGGTGGTAGTAGTTGTAGTGATGCTGGTAGCTGTGTTGGTTGTCGTAGATATAGATGCTAAGATGATGGTGGTAGTTGTGGTAGTTATAATGGTGGTAGTTGTGGTAGTTATAATGGTGGTAGTTGTGGTAGTTATAATAGTGGTAGTTGTGGTAGTTATAATAGTGGTAGTTGTGGTAGTTATAATAGTGGTAGTTGTGGTAGTTATAATAGTGGTAGTTGTGGTAGTTATGATAGTGGTATTTGTGGTGGTTACAATGGTGGTAGTTATAATGGTGGTGGTTATAATGGTGGTAGTTATAATGGTGGTAGTTGTAGTTATAATAGTGGTAGTTTTGGTAGTTATAATAGTGGTAGTTGTGGTAGTTATAATGGTGATAGAAGCCCTTGGCCAATTAGTGATGTTGAACAGTAGCCCGGAGGGAGGCTATTCTCTCTCTCTCTCTCTCTCTCTCTCTCTGTCTACATATATCTGTCTGTTCATGTCTGTCTGTCTCTCTTTTCTCTGCCATTCCATCTGTCTATCTATCTATCTGTCTGTCTGTCTCTCTCTCACTCATCGTCTATCTATCTAATCAGTCTATCTATCAGTTTCCCTCCCACTTCAGACACCCTTTCCCTCCACATCCATACTAATCTCTCTCCCTTCTCTCCTCCCCTCTCCTCATTCCCTCTCCATATCTCCTCCCCTCTCGTCTCCCCTTCTTCCCTCCGTCTCTCACCCACCCTCTCCTCCTCCTCCTCTTAATCTTCTTCCCCATATATCCCCTCGTCTCATTTTCCCCTCTTCCCCTCTTTAATATATCTCCCTCTTCCTCTCTCCTCCTCGTCTCCTCTCCTTCTCTCCATTTCCCTCTTCTCCCCTCACATATTTCCCCTTTCATCTCTCTCCTCCTCTTCTCTTCTCTCCTCTTTCCGTTTTCTATCATTTCACCTTAAAATCTCCTCTCCTCTCCTCTCCTCTCCCCTCCTCTCCTCTCCTCTCCTCTCCTCTCCTCCTCTCCTCTCCTCTCCTCTCCTCTCCCCTCCTCTCCTCTCCTCTCCCCTCCTCTCCTCTCCCCTCCTCTCCTTTCCTCTCCTCTCCTCTCCTCTCCTCTCCATATTTCCACCTTCTTCATTCTTGTAATCCTTTCACTTCCCCACCTACCCTCATCTCTCTTTTCTCTCCTCTCACTCCCTCTCATTTCCTTTCACTACCTTCCCTTTCTTGCCTTTCCCGCCCCTTCCCTTTCCTTCTCTTCCCTTCCCTGTCTATTCCCTTCCTCCCCTTCCTTCTCCTTCCTCTCCTCCTCTGTTCCTCTTTCCCGTCCTTTCTCCTTGTTCGTATTTCCTTCCTTCTTCCCTTTCCCTTCCCTTCCCTTCCTCCATCTCTCCTCCTTTCCCTTTCTTCTCCTCGCCCCCGTTTCCCTCCTCCTCCTCTCCTTCCCTTTCCCTCCTCTCCCCTCCTCCTCTTCCCTTCCTCTTCCCATCCTCTCCCCCCGTTCCCCTCTCTTCCTCCATCTCTCCTCCTTTCCCTTTCTTCTCCTCGTCCCCCTTCCCTCCTCCTCTTCTCCCCGTCCCCTCCTCTCCTCCTGTCCCTCCCCTCCCCTCCCCTCCCCTCCCCTCCCCTCCCCTCCTCCGTCTCCCCTCGTCTGATCTCATTGACTATCAGAGTTTTAATTCTCAACTTGTGGGGCTCCAAACTGTCTGAGGGGAGAGAGAGAGGGGGGGAGGGGGAGAGAGAGACAGACAGACAGAGAGACAGAAGAGAGACAGAGACAGAGACAGACAGACAAAGAGATAGACGTGTGTGTGTGTGTGTGTTTGTGTGTGTGTGTGTGTGTGTGTGTGTGTGTGTGTGTGTGTGTGTGTGTGTGTGTGTGTGTGCATTAGGATTCTGGAAGGGTGAAGGAGCGAAGGGAGAGAGATGAAGGAGATAGCCATAGATTGAGAGAGAGAGAAGGGGGGGAGGGATGATAGGATGGAAGGAAGGAAGGGTGAGTGAGAGGAAGGGAGGGAGGGAAGGAGGCTGGGAGAGAACTAGAGGAGGAGGTAGGAAGGGAGAAGGAGGGAGGAAGGGAGAGTTGCAAGATCAGGGAGGAAGGAAGGGAGAAAAAAAGAGGATGGATGAGACGTGGGTTGAGAGGGAGAGATGGAGGGAAAGAGGATGGAGGAGAGGTAGTGGGGATGGAGGGATGAGAGGTATGGAGGGAGGATGAGAGGTAGAAAGGGAGGTAGGGAGGGTGATAGGGAGATTAGGAAAGTAGGAAGGGAGGTTAATGAGAGAGGGAGAGAAAGGAGGAAGGTTAAGGGAGAGAGAGCGAGAGAGAGAGAGAGAGAGATTAAATAGGGAGATTGTGAAATAGAGAAAGGGAGACAAAAACTGTTGGTAAATAGATAGGTAGATAGATAGAAGGCAGACAGATAGATACAGAGATAGATAGATAGATACTTAGATAGACAGAGAGAGAAGAGAGGTAGCATAGTAGATTAAGGGGGGAGAAAATACTGAATACGTCTCCCTTTTTCCTTCTCTCTTCCTTTCTCCCTTTCTTATCTTCACATCTTTCTTCCCTCCAGCTTCTCTCTCTCTCACTCTCTCTCTCTCTCTCTCTCTCTCTCTCTCAAAATAGATCGGGAAACACCTCGAGGCCAAAAAAAAAAAAAAAAAAAAAAAAAAAAAAAAAAAAAATCGCTCTAAGCCCATCAGAGTGAAATGAAATAAAATGAAATAAAATGAAACAAAAAGAAATAGTACTAAACATGGAAATATCTCTTACCTTCCTCCTTGTCTCCCTCCCTCCCTCCCACTTACCTGCCTTGCCTCCCTCCCACTTACCCATTACTCTCCCTTTCTTCGTACCTCCCACTTACCTGCCTACCCTCCCTCCCTCCACTTACCTACCTTGTCTCTCTCCCCTCCCCCTCTCTTCCACTTACCTGTTCCCACCCTCCCTCCAACATAACTTACCTCCCTCCCTCCCTCCCACGTCCCTCCCTCCCTCCCTCCCCTCAGTAATTAAGCACTGGTTGCCGTGGCCGGGGTTCAGAGGGGAAATGAGGGGGAAAATTATGAAAAGCTGGGAGGAGAGAGAACAGGGAGGGGGGAGAGAAGAGCGAGAGGGAGGAGGAGAGAAAAAGATGGGAGGGAGGAGAGAAAATGAAGGGGGTAGGGAAGGGGGAGAAAAAAGGAGGGGGAAGGAGGAGAGAAAGGAAGAGGGTAGGGAGGAAGAGAAAGAATAGGGAGGGAGGAGGGAAAAAGGAGGGGAGGGAGGAGGAGAGAAAAGGAGGGGAAGGAGGAAGGAGAGAAAAGGAGGGGGAGGGAGGAGGAGAAAAGGAGAGGGAAGGGAGGAAGAGAATAGGAGGGAGAGGGAGGAGAGAATAGGAGGGGGAGGAGGAAGGAGAGAATAGGAGGGGGGGAGGAAGGAGAGAAAGGAGGGGGAAGTAGGAAGGAGAGAATAGGAGGAGGAGAGACGAGACAAGGGGAAGGAAGAAAGGTGTTAAGAAAGGGAGAGAATCAACCTACACCAAACAAGCAGAAAAAGAGGTGAGAGAGAGAGGGAGAGAGAGAGAGAGAGAGAGAGATACATTAGCCACGTCACAGGGAAACACGTCATTTCTCCTCCCTCTCCCTTCCTCTCCCTCTCCCTCACCCTCCCTCCCTGCCTCCTTCACCCTTCGTTACTGTCACTCATCTCCCTCCCTCTCTCCCTCACTCTCTCACTTTTTCTCTCACTCACTCACTTATTTTTTTCCTATGATTTTTATGTAGGTATTTTTTTCACCATATCCATCGTCGTAATCTCTCTCTCTCTCTCTCTCTCTCTCTCTCTCTCTCTCATCTGTCCACTCAGCTATTCTTGTTACAGTCGAGTTCTCACCCCTCTCCCCTCCCCACTCCTCCCCTCCCCTCCCCTATCCGCTCTCCATCCCGTCCTTTCTCGCTCACTCAGCTACTCTCGCTCTTTGTCTCTTCCTCCCTTCCTCACTTTCTCTCCCCTCCCTCTTCCAAACCCTTCCCTTCCCTTCCCTCTCTCTCCCCTTCCTTCCCTCCCTCTCACCTCCCCCTTCCCAACTCTTCCCTTTCTTTCCTTACTGTTATTCCTTCCAAATCCCTCCCTTCCCTTCCCTTCCTTTCCCTTCCCTTGCCTTGCCTTCCCTTCCCTTCCCTTCCCTTCCCTTCCCTTCCCTTCTCTTCCCTTCCTCTCCACTCCCCCTTCCTATCCTCTTCCCTTCCCTTCCCTTCCTCCACACTCCCTCTTCCTTTCCTCTTCCGTTCCCTCTCCTCCCCCTCTTTCTCCCTCCCCTTCCTTCCTGTCATATTCTATTAGTTCCTCCTCCTCCTCCTCCTCCTCCCTCCCCTTTTTTTTCACTCTCCGTTTCTTATCTCACTCTCCTCTCTCGTCCCCTCTTCTCTTCTCCCATCTTCTTTTCCTTCTTCCCTTTTTCCGCTTCTTTCCTCCTCTCTTAAATGTTCTTGTATCTGAGAGAGAGAGAGAGAGAGAGAGAGAGAGATTAGCCCCGTTTTCTGCATAAGTGGCTGGAGTGTACTGGAGTATATAGGAAGCTTCGTAACACCTCATCCTAAGCGATTTATTTTGCATAGTACACCTTAACAGTCCCCCCTTATTTGTGTCTCCTTATTTTGACATAATTTTCATCAGTAACATAGAACAGAATATCGAGGTGTGATGTGGAGAATAAATCGCCAAGATACAGATGTTGCGAACCTCCAAAGACCTTATAATGTTGGAGGATATTGTGGTTTAATGCGAAAAGTAAATTGTTAAGAAGGATGCGTTAGGAAATCTTCAAATGCCTTATAATGTACAAGGGAAGGCTGGTTAGATTGGCTGAGGAGATGGTGGTGATAGAGGCTTCAAGATTGGTAGATAGATAGATAGATAGTTGGATAGATTGCTCCTCTTACCTCTCTATCTCTTTCCTCTTCTCCCTTCCTGTCTTCCCCTTGCCTCCTCCCCCACCCATTTTTTACCCCATTCCCCTCTTCTCTTTCCTCTTAATCCACCACCTCTACTGTTCTCTCTCTCTTTTCCTTCCTGTACTCTTTTCCTCTGCCTTTCCACTCTCCCTCACCTCTCATCACTCCCTCCTCTCCCTCTCCCTCACTCCTTTCCCTCCTTCTCATCTTCCCCTCCCATCTTCCTCTCTCTTCTCCCTCCTGCTCCATCCCCCCTCCCCCCATCTGAGCGACAGTTTATTGCCAGTCTACAAATATTCTGAGGGAGGATGAGGTGAAGCCCTGGACCTTTAAACCAGCTGATGTTTGTAAACAAAGCCACGTGGCCGCCGCACGAGGCACAGCTGAGGGAGACAGGATTAAAGGGACGCACAGGAAATAGGAGAGGAGGGGGAAATAGGGGGAAGAGGAGGGAATAGGAGGAGAGGAGGGAAGAAGAGTAGAAGTAGGAAAGGAGAGCAAAGGAAATGTGGAAATGAAGAGAAGAGGAAGTGGGGAGGATATAAGAAGTTGGAAGAAAGTAGAGGAATGTGGGAAGAGGTAAGGAGGAGAGAAGAGTAAAGGAAACAAGAGGAGAAGAAATGGGAAAAGAGAGGAGACAAGGGTGGAGAGGAAAAGAAGGTAGGAGAGAGATGGGAGACAGGGATGGAGAGACTGGAGAGAGGGAGGGAAAATTGGCGATGAGGGAGAGGTCCTAATGAGGAAGGAGGAAGGGCGGGGAGCGCGGTGACAGATGAGACAGGAGAGAGAGAGAGAGAGAGAGAGAGAGATGAAAAGAATTGATGGAGGCAAGAAAGGAGGAGGTGTGTGTGTGTGTGTGTGTGTGTGTGTGTGTGTGTGTGTGTGTGTGTATGTATGTATGTATGAGAGAGAGCGAAAGAGAGAGAGTAATAATAATAATAATAATAATAATAATAATAATAATAATAATAATAATTTTATTTCCACCAACAACAGTCATTTTTGTTACGTAATATATACAGAGAATTCATAATACATGATTGAAGAATGACAGCCTAATTTTTATCTAAGACCGCGACCTTATTTGGGTACATGTCCTGCAGAGAGAGAGAGAGAGAGAGAGAGAGAGAGAGAGAGAGAGAGAGAGAGTTGCTGGGTGGCTAATGGAGGTAAAAAGTTAAGATATGTTGTTCGGGAGGGAAGATGGATGGAGGGAAAGGGAGGGAGGAGATGGATGGAGGGAGAGAGAGAGAGAGAGAGAGAGAGGGGGGGGGGCTGACCTCACCCCGGGCGCCAGTAATGCCGCTCTTGACTTATTGCTTCCTCGCCTCAGCTGACATCTCTCTCTCTCTCTCTCTCTCTCTCTCTCTCTCTCTCTCATATGTTTAATCAGATGTACTGTGTTTTGACTTGCACTTATCTTCTGTTCTTAGTTCAGTGTATTCCTCTGTTCTTCTGTTCTTACATTCTTACGAGGAAGAGAAACCCCCTTATGTAAGATAGAAAACACCCTTACGTAAGACAGAAACCCTTTACGTTAGACAGAAGCCCCCTTACATAATACAGAAAACTTCGTAAGATAGAAACCTCCTTGCGTAAGACAGAAACCGCCCTTACGTAAGATCATGTAATATTCTGACTGAGGTATTCTTATGTTTTTGTCTTCATTCTTACAGTGAGGGTGGAGATGAGGAGTACGAACGAAAGAATCCGCCTCAACGTAAGATAGAAGATCCCTGCGTAAGACAGAACCCCCTCCCCCTACGTAAGATCCTGTAATATTCTAATGTGACCTTCCATTCTTGCAGTGAGGGTGGAGATGAGGAGTACGAGAGAGAGAAGCCGCCGCTACGTAAGATCGACCAGTACCTGCCGCCTGACTGCCCCTGTTGCAATATCACCAAGCGCTTCACCATGGCCATCCTCGCCAGCATAGGTCAGTCAGGGTCATAGGTCAAGGGTTATTACGGTCACGAGGTCATTAGGTCAGTTGTTAAGGCCGAAGTCACAAGGTCAGGGTCAGGGTCATAGGGCAATTTGTGTTTAGCTTATCACACTTTAGTTCGTTCACCTTAACTTGGCGTAGATTTTAGTCTTTGTGAAGCTCATTTTCTGGCTTTACAACTTTTCCATAGCACTTCTTCGTGACTAGCATCGCATTCTGTTGTTCATCGCTTGTTACATCTCAGCAGTCAAGATGGAGGGATGCCATTCTTACGCCTGGTTAAAGGTAAGTAAAGTAGTTATTTATCATTTAGGTAGTTGTTTTGCTTAAAGATATAATTCACAATAAATCACAATAAATCACAAAAGTCTAGTTCACTCAGGTCATTACGTCATTTATGTGTGGATTGCGGGTCACGTTCACGCTGGTTATCCTCTCTCGTTCTAGGTCAAGTCAGGTCACCACTTTACTGAAATGATGGGGAGTCATTATAATACAGAAGAATCGTTTAACTCTACACGTGGAAGGAATGACATCAAAGGAGGGTCACTGGCTCTCTGAAAATATGGGACTCTCCTCTTCCTTTATGGAGAGTTGGGGAATGGAGATAAGTTTGTGATGGGCGAGTTTGTTATATTGTTAGAGAAGTTGTGTTGGTGGTCACTGCTTCTCGGTATGGCACTCTGCTGTGGACCCAAAATGTCTTCTGGTTGTGATAGTGAATGGAATCTTGTAGTAAGGATTGTTTTATCTTGGGACGAGTTAAGAAAGATATATTATTAGACATGAAAATTAAGATTGAGTATAATGGTGGTGATAGATTGGGTCAAGGAAGTAGTGTTGTTGTGAGAGTAGGAATTCAGATGCATTTCTCTTGGTGTTTATGAGAGATAGGGAGAAAGTGAGTGAGTTAGAGTGAGGCTGAGGGAGTGCAAGGGGCAAGGGAGTGATAGTGTGAATGGAAGCCAGGGAGTTAGAGTGAGTGAGTGAGAGGAGTGTCGAACAGGGTGTGGTCCCTCTCACTGCCTCGCTCACTCTGGCCCACCTGACTCTCTCTCACTTCCTCTTTAAGGCCACGTGGACACACCTCAAGCCACGCCCTCTCTCACTTTCTCTCTTTCTCTCTCTCTCTCTCTCACACGCTGTCACTCTCCTCGTGTTACATTACAGCCACGCCCTCCTATCCCCCCCTCCCTTCCTCACTCCCTCTCTCTCTCTTGCTCACTCACCAATCCCTTCCCTCTCTCTCTTTCTCCTCCTCTCTCTCATTCTCTCACACACTGTCAGTTATGGTATTAACTTAGAGCCACGCCCAAGCCCCCCCCTCTCTCTCTCACACACACACACACACACACACACACACACACACACACACACACACACACACACACACACACACACACACACACACACACACACACACACACACACACACACACACACACACACACACACACACTCACCTCCCCCCACTCCCTTTCCTTCTCCCCTTTATCACCCAACCCCTGCCTACCCCCACACCTGAGCCACGCCCTCGCATCACCACCCCTGCCTCACCCCTGCCTCACCTGTTGCAGTGTGGGTGTGGCGGGGTACCTGAGTGGACGAAGGGTGTGTGCCTGACCCCGCCCTCACCCCCTCACACCTGTTGAGCTAGAGGGGGGGAGAGGGGGAGAGGGGGAGAGCTGGAGGTGTGGCTGCTTGTCTCTCTCTCTCACCTGCCCCGCCCCGCCCTTCCTCTCTCTCTATCTCCTTGCCACCGCCTCTCGCTCTCTGTCAACCTCTGGCATGTCAGGTGTATTTCTTAGACACTCCGTACATCTTGTCACCTGTCGCCATTGTTCTCTGTAACCCTATTTTATAATCTTAATTCCATGGTGACCTTTTTAAAGGTCACCATGGAATTAATTGTGACCCCAGGCTTAACTGAACGTGAACCCGGTAGACTGCAGGCTGAAGTTTCCCTCCTTCATTCCACCATCCTCCTTTTATGGGGATAGGGAAGTAGTTGAGGGACGTTTGTATAACCAGGCAGTGAAGCCGCTCAGTTATATTGGTGCCACAACGTGAAGGCGTCCCTCTAAGATTGGTCCTAACTGTACCGCCATTGCACATCGTTGCAGGGTTCCTGATCTCATTCGGCATCCGGTGCAACATGGGCGTGGCCGTGTTGGAGATGACCAGCAACAACACGCAGTCGGGGGTACGTCCTGTGTATCCATCTCTCTATCTCTTACACTCCTAGTTAGTCTCTCACACTCCATCTTCCCCACATGGCCCAACCACCTCAATGTATTTCTCCTAATGCATTCTATCACATCCACACCACAACGCTCCTTCTTCCTCATAAATAAACATAAATATAACGCATGTCTATACTCTTTTTACTCTAACTTGGCCCAGATTTTCGCCCTTTTGCAGCTTATAACACGCAGGTCAGTGGCGGAAAATGACAGTGCTACTACCGCTTTACATTCTTGCCATAGCACTTCTTCGTGACTAGCATCCTGTTCTAGCGTTCTTCTCCTGTTACAACTCAGTATTCAAGATGGAGAGACTGCTGCAGTTTTAGGCCAAGTTAGAGTAAAAAGACTACCGTAATATCACCCTTTATTATCTCATTCTTCGTCATTAATACTATTACTTTCTGCCGTTCTTGTAAAATTTCCTTTACGGTATATTTGTCTTGTGTTGGTTTAGGTGCTGTTTCTCCTTATTTTCCTGTACGGCTGAGGGCAGTAGAGATAGTAATAATGATGATGATACTAATAATGATGATGAAACAGTAATAATGATGATATTTGAACACTGCATTAAAATTTCTGTATGAATGGACATCTCACCACTTCCTCCTCCCCCTCCCGCCCACACCCACACCGCCCCCGCCCACGTCCCCTTACAGAAGCGTGAGATAGACTGGAGTGACGACATCGTGGGCGTGGTGGACTCCTCATTCTTCTGGGGTTACCTGGTGACGCAGGTGCCGGGAGGGTTAATTGCCTCGAGATTCCCAGCACACAGGTAAATATAATAGCTCTCTCTCTCTCTCTCTCTCTCTCTCTCTCTCTCTCTCTCTCTCTCTCTCTCACACACACACACACACACACACACACACACACACACACACACACACACACACACACACACACACACAGACACACACACACACAGACACAGACACACACACACACACACACACACACACACACACACACACACACACACACACACACACACACACACGTAAATAATTTGTAATAATATGTAAGCCTCATGAGCTCTGCCTACAAACGAATGATAGAGTTATGTTCCTTTTCTCCATAGCCCTGAATGTGTAAATGAACTACTGAGTCCAGGCAGCTTCGGTAGCACTGTAGACTGAGACGGAAAAACTTGTGCCACCTAAGCAAACTTCGTCCTTCAGTGTCCATAACCCACTTCTGTCTATCTATCTAACTATCTATCTATTGCCAGACGCCACAATCCCGTAAGGGGTGGCCATTTGACTTTGAGTTATTTGTTTTACGGGGAGGGACACTGACCCTCCCACCAACCTACTTGTTGACACGTAGGGAACACCTATGGTTTGGTTATATGGTTACCACCCAGCGTTGTAAATGGTTTCTTGGCTTACAGGAAACCATTTGCCTTGTCGCTCAATGTAAAGCCACCTGTAAAGAAAAGAAAAGCAACAAGAAGTGACAGGAAAGATGGGAGAAATAGGGAGAGAGGAGGACAGGCACAGAAAAAGGAATGATAAAGGCTAAGGAAGAAGTAGGCAGCACTACATCAAGTGAGTGGATGATGGTCGCCACCACCTGCCACAATTACTGTAGTTATTAGCGACGCAGAAGGGTAACTGTTGTGATTGAGTGTGATTCGAAGTATGTACATTTGTAGGTGTATATATAATACGGCAGCTTTGGGCATAGGATTAGCAGTTCGTTACTAAGGCCCAGTAGTCGTTCTACTTGTCGAACCCTTCCACTTTGCCGCCAGTGGTCACCGTCTGTATTGAATACATGCCAGGACTTTCTGGTACAGGACTGGTGTATGGGTATAGGTGTTAGAGGGTATGTTTACTCGACATGTCGGTGAGTCCAGTGATCGGTCAGTAAAGCGTGTTTCAGCGACATTCAGATCCTTACACTGTTTGCTGCCCCAGCCGGGAACCGAACACGCCTCCATGAGGACAACAGACCACATCTGTGTCAGCAAAATATGAAGGCCTCATTCGATTTGGATCAAAATTGACGCCTAACACTGTGTGTGGGTTTGGGATGACGTGATTCAGTGGTGGTGCAGGTCAGGGAGAGGTCAAGGACAACGTGCGGCTGCAGTGTAGGTGTTGTCTCTGGGCACTAGACAGAGTCCTCTTTTGTTGCAGTGTACGATGCTGCGATATTCATTGTGCACATTGAAACACTACATTACCCCACATACAGCTACATACACACATTTACACTACACACAGCCTCACTGCATACAACTACACTACATACGGCTACACTACACACTGCTGCACACCTCACACGACACACATTGCACTACCACAGTACCACACTTCATTGCCATACATCCTACCATCCCTCATAGCCACCTCGTACTACCACACCTCACACTACCACACCACACACTCCCACGCCACACCCTGCCACACCACACACTGCCACACCACACCCTGCCACACCACACTCAGCATTTCATTCCATCAATTTACTAACATAAAAAAAGACTCACAAGAAAAATTAATGATATGTATTGCAGATCAGGAAAGAATCAAGTCAGTAACAGATTTTTCTTTTCACTTATATCCATTGCCTTACCTACGTGTTGGAAATTCCTGTTATTGTTTTCCTTTGCAATCTGTTCAATCTTTGCAATCAGTTTCTCACGTTCCTTACTTTCTTCCGTGGCCTTACCCCTTCCTTTCTTTCTGTCTCTTCAGTGTCCTCCCTTTACCCTTCTCTCCCTTTCTCCCTCCCTCCCTCCCTGGCTGTTCCTCCCTCGCTTCCTTTCACACCTTCCATCTCCCTCCCTCTCTTTCTCACGTCCCTCCTTCCTTTATTTTCCAAGCCTCTCATTTGCCTCCTTCCTCCCTTTCTTCTTCTCCCCAACCCCTCCTTCCTTTCTTTCTCTGCCCCCTCCTTTACAGGCTCTATCTCCCACCCTCTCCCTCTCTTCCCCTCACCCTCGCATTCTCCCTCCCTCCCTCCCTCCCCCCGACCCTGAATCCACATCTTACAACCATTCTAACCCTCGATTTACTGCCCTCCCTCCCTCCTTCCCTCCCTCCCTCCCTTGCTCTTTCTCTTTCTCACCCTCCCACTCCCTCCCAGACTTCCTCTCACCCTCACCCTCCCTCCCTCCTCTCTGTTCTTCACATTCCTTCCTACCATCTTTCCTTCATTCATTCATCCTTTCCCTCCTTCCTTCCTTCCCTCCTTCCTTCCCTCCTTTGTTTCACTTTCTCCCTCCATGCTTGCGCTCTTCCTACTTCCTTCTTCCTCCCTCTCTCCTGCTTTCTCCCTTCCTTCTCTCCTTCCCTCTCCCTCTATCATCATTCCTTCCCGGCCCCCTTTTCCTTCCCTCTTCTCCCCCTTCCTTCTCACCTTCCCTCTTCTCCCCCTTCCTTCTCACCTTCCCTCTTCTCCCCCTTCCTTCTCACCTTCCCACTTCTCCCCCTTCCTTCTCTCATTCCCTCTTCTTCTCTTTCCTCCCTGCCTCCCCTCCTTAATTCCTGCCTCCCTCCCGTCCTCCCTGCCACCCTCCCTGCCTCCCTCCCTGCGTCCCTCCATCAAGGCAACTGAACATGTGAAAACTTAATTTACCAAATGGACTAGTAGTGACGCGGGGGGGGGGAGCTAAGACTCCCCTCCCCCTCCTGTCCCTCCTTCTCTCCCCTCCTCTATTCTCTCCCTTCTTCTCCTCCTCCTCACCTCCTATCTCCTTCCTCCCTCCTTCATTCCCCCCCCCACTCCTTACTGCATTCTCCTCCTCCACTTCCCCTTACCCTTTCCCCTCTTTTCCTCCCCCCCACACAACCATTCTCTCCCCCTCCCTCCCCTCTTCCTCTCTGGCTTTCCTTCCCTCTCTTCCTACCTCTCCTCTCTCTCATTCTTTTCTCCCCAACCCCATCTCCCTCCTTCGCTGATCTCCCCTCCTTTCCCCTTCCCTTCCCCTTCACTTCCTTCTCTCTCCCCACACTATTGTTCCCCCCTTTCTCTCTCTCTCTCTCTCTCTCTCTCTCTCTCTCTCTCTCTCACATTTTTTAGCAGTTACATGTCTCTTGTATACTGTTACTTATCTCTCACTACACTCATCCTTGCCCCATCTTATTTTCTCTTCCCTCCCCTCCCCTCCCGTCCCCTCCCCTCCCCTCCCCTCCCCTCCCCTCCCCCTCCCTCCCTCCCTCCCTCCCTCCCTCCCTCCCTCCCTCCCTCCCCACCGACCCCCACTAACACACCCTCCCCTCCCCCTCACCACCCACTAACACACCCTCCCCTCACCACCCACTAACAACCCTCCCCCCTCAGGGTGTTCGGTACGGCCATCACCACGTCTTCCCTGCTGAACATGCTCATCCCAGGGGCGTCCCGGCTCCATCCCGTCGCCGTCATCGCCGTCAGGATCATGCAGGGGCTGGTGGAGGTGAGGCACGAGGGGGAGGCAAGGGGTAGGCAGGGGGGAGGCAGAGATGGGATAGGGTGAGGGGTTAGGCAGATAGGGTAGAGGGGGGGTAGCAGGGAGGTAGGAAGATGGGGTGGACGGGGTTAGGCAGGGGGGGTAGCAGATGGGGTAGACGGGGGAGTAGGCAGAGGTGGGGTAGGGTGAGGGGTTAGGCAGATGAGTTCGGTGGAGGGTAAGTAGATTGGGTAGGGAGGGGGTAGGCAGGAAGCGGGTAAGTTGAGTATTTAGGCATAAAAGACAGGCAGGTGGGTTAGGAATGAGGGTAGGCAGGTGGGGTAGGCAGGAAGCAGGTAAGTGGAGTAATTACCAACACAAGGTAGGCAGGTGGAGTAGGCAGAGGCAGGTAAGTGGAGTAGCGAGGCATGCAAGGTAGGTAGGTGGAGTGGCGAAGCAGGTGGGTTAGGCAGGGAGAGGTATGAGGAGGTAGGCAGGGGGGGTGGCAGATTTAGGCAGGAGGTACGGTATGAGAGATGGAAGCAGAGCATGAGGCGACTGGGGAGTGTAAGTGTAAACAGAAGGAGGAGAGAGAGAGAGAGAGAGGCGGTGATGAGCCTAAAGTCCCTCGTCATCATTAATTTCAAAGATTCCGTCGCGGTTATAACAGGGGAGGAGGGGAGAGTAAAGAGGGGGAAGGGAGGGGAGAAAAAAGAGAGGAGGTAAGGGAGGAGGGAATAAAGAGAGGAGGAGAACGAGAGGAGTGGAGGGAGAGGGAGGGGGGAAGGAGGGAGGAAAGACATGAGAGGAGACCTGAGTGGGGGGGGGGGGTTTAGAATGTACCGGAAAATAATGTTAGATTATGAACAAAGATTAATAATAATAATAATAAGAGAGAGAGAGTTACGAAAGGCACTGAAGGAAAGATATAGAGATGGAAGGGAAAAAAGTGAGGAAGAGAAAGAAGAAAGTGAATGAATGAAAGAGAGAAAGAGAGTGGAAGAAGAGAGAGAGAGAGAAGAAAGGCCTGAGAAAGACGGAAGGGAGGGAAGGGATGAAAGGAGTTGAGGAAAGAGGGAGGAAGGGAGAGACAAAAGAGAGGAAGGGAGGGAGGAAAGAGAAGTGAGGGAGAATGAGGACGGAAGAAAAGAGGTAGGGAGGGAGGAGAAAGAGTAGAGAGAAGAGGGAGGAAGGGGCAAGGGAGAAAAAGGGAGGGAGACAGGGAGAGAAGGAGGAGGAAGACAGAAGAGAGAAGGATGAGGGAGAAAGAGAAAAAAAGAGGAAGGTGAGGAAAGGAGGAGGAAAGTAGGAAGGGAAAAGAAGGGAAGATGGGAGGAAGAAATGTAGATTGGCAGGAAAGAAAGGAAGGAAGGAAAAAAAGAGGGAAGGAAAAAGGAAGTATTGAAGGAGGGAAGGAGTGAGGGAGATAAAAAAAAGAAGGGAGGGAGAAAAGGGAAGGAGAGAAGGAAATACGTCGAGATGGAGGGAGGGAGAGAGGGAGACAAAAAGGAGGAAGGAGTGGAGGGGGAGGGAGAAAGACGGTGAAGGAGGAAAAATACAAGATTCTTTTACTTGTGTGTGTGTGTGAGAGAGAGAGAGAGAGAGAGAGAACGAAAGAAAATCATTAGAAGTGGAATGTTAGCTGTAATAGAGAGAGAGAGAGAGTATTGTGTGTGGGGAAAGGAGTCAGTAGCCTAGAGCCAGGTCACACTCCCTGCCCTCTCTCTCTCTCTCTCTCTCTCTCTTTGTCCGCCATTCCTTCTCTCTCCATTTCTCCTCTCTTCTTCCTCCCCTTACCTCCCCTCTCCTCTGATTCCTTCCCTCCTCTCCTCTCGTCTCCACCCTTCCTCTTCACTCCTGTTTCCCATTTCTCCCCCCCTTTCTTCTCTTCATTCCATCTTTTCACCTCCCTTTCTCCCTTCTGCTTCCCCATCGCTGCCTCCCTTCCCCTCCCCTCCTTCCCACATCTCTCCTCTCTCTCCCTCCCTATCTTCTCTCCATTCCATCCTCTCACCTCCCTCTCTCCCTCCTACCCCGACCATCTCTCTTCTCCCTCCCTCTCACTTACTCACTCCCTCTCTCCCTCCTTTTCCCCTCCCTCCCTCTCACTTACCCTCTCCCTCCTTTTCTCCTCCCTCCCTCCCTCCCTCCCTCCCTCCTTTCCTCCTCCCTCCCTCCCTCTCTCCCTCCTTTCCTCCTCCCTCCCTCTCTCCCTCCCTTTCCCCGCTCCATCATGAATGTAAAATGCCTTTATGTATGTATGTATGAGATCAAGTGGCCCGTGTGTGTGTGTGTGTGTGTGTGTGTGTGTGCGTGCGTGCGAAATAGGAGTTCATTTTTCATTTCTTCCCATTTCCAAGTTTTCTCTCTCTCTCTCTCTCTCTCTCAAAAAAAAAAAAAAAAAATCGAAGAGGTTAAGTAAAGAGGTGTACACGTATAAGTAACGATGTGTACATGTGTGCGTATGACTATAGGCTACACAACATCTCAGCCACATCGTAAATCTTACACTGAATTTCCGGCCCTGTCACCCCCTTGTGTGTGTGTGTGTGTGTGTGTGTGTGTGTGTGTGTGTGTGTGAGAGAGAGAGAGAGAGAGAGAGAGAGAGATCCTTTCCGTCTCTCTCTTCGAAGGCTTTTCCTCTGCGACCTATCCTCCTCCTCCTCAGGGCCACCGGAAATTGATCAGTATTGCTTAAGTTGGTCTCTGTTCTCACCCTCGCACTAGATTCCCTTCTCTCTCTCTCTCTCTCTCTCTCTCTCTCTCTCTCTCTCTCTACCGTTGTGTCGCATTCACCCCTGGTCCATTTTGATTTTCTCTCTCTCTCTCTCTCTCTCTCTCTCTCTCTCTCTCTCTCTCTCTCTCTCTCTCTTATCTGGTAATCCCTGCATAAATGAGGATCAGAGAGAGACTCGGAGTGAATTAGAGCCAGTAATTAACACCTCTTCTCTCTCACTCTCACCCCCTCCCTCTCTCCCTCCCTTCCTCCCTCACTCACTCTTCTCTCTTCTTCCTCCCCTCCTTTCTCCCCACTTCGTTCCAACCCTTTCATCCTCTCCTCTCTCTGTTTCTCTCCCTCCTTCCTTTCCTCTCCTCCTTCCTTTATTCCCTCTCTCTTCCTTCCTGTTTTCCCCTTCCTTTCTTCCCTCCCTCCCTCCTCCATTCCTTCTTTCTGTACACTTCTTTTCTTCTCCTCCCTTATTTTGTCACCTGCTTCCTCCCTCTTCCCTCCCTATCTCCCTCCCTTCATTCATTCATGCATTCCTTCAACCCTTTTTCATCCCTTCCCTATTTCCATCTTCCTTTCGGTCTTTCTTTCCTTTCCTTTTACCTTCTTACCTTCCAACCATCCTTCCTTCTTTCTTTCCTGCCATTGTTCCTCTCTTCTCCTTTCCTTTCCCTTCCCTTCCCTTCCCTTCCCTTGCCTCCTCCCTCCCTTCCTTCCTTCCTTCCTTCCTTCATACCTTCCTTCCTTCCTACCAGTGCTCCTCTCCATTTCCATTACCGTCTCTCTCTGCAACTTCCCCAAGTGCATAAGACTTGCTCCATTCTCTCTCTCTCTCTCTCTCTCTCTCTCCCAATCACCGTCCCTTTAAAAACAGCCCTTAAATCACCCCATAGGAGATTTAACACGCAATTCTTTCCACCCCATTAATCCCCTAATCCATGTACTGTATGATGATATAGACGTGGGAATAAATCGCTTATCGGATTATGTTACTAATGATGGTGGTGATGGTGGTGGTGGTGGTGATGATGGTGGTGGTGATGATGATGATGATGATGATGATGATGATGGTGGTGGTCGTGGTGGTGATGTTGATGACGGTGATGATGATGATGGTAATAATGGTGATAATGATGATGATGGTGGTGGTGGTGGTGGTGATGATGATGATGATGGTGGTGGTGGTGATGATGGTGATGATGATGGTGGTGGTGGTGGTGGTGGTGGTGGTGGTGATGATGATGGTGGTGGTGGTGGTGGTGGTGCTAGTAATGATGATGATGATGATGATGATGGTAGTGGTGATGATGATGATGTTGCACAGTACAGTAGGTCTGATGGGGAGTAACTTCTTTTTTCATTTACTTATTTATTTATATTTTTATCTCTTGTTTACACATCGTTATCTGTATTAGAGGGACTGTATTGAGAGAGAGAGAGAGAGAGAGAGAGAGAGAGAGGATACTTCTTCTCTCCCTGGCACGATCTCTCCCTTGTTTTTTATATACAAGATAGAGGGAGGATATTTATGGATCCCCCTGATTTTAGGTAGGGAGAGAGAGAGAGAGAGAGAGAGAGAGAGAGAGAGAGAACCACAATGGAATCCACACCACCACCACAAGACAAAAGACAATCTCACTGCGCTATTATTACTATTATCCCTCCCCTCCCTCCCTCTTACCTTTTCTCTCCCTTCCTTGTACCTTTTCTCTCCCTCCCTCCCTCCCTTGCACCTTTTCTCACCCTCTTTCCCTACTCTTCTTTCTCTCCCTCCCTACTGTTTCCCTCCCATCCGTCTGTTCCCTTTTTTCCCTCTTCCACTTTTTCCTTCTCTCTCTCTCTCTCTCTCTCTCTCTCTCGATTTTTTTCCATTTCTCACTTTTCTCTCCGTCCCTCCCATCTCTCCCTCTCCTCTCCTTCCCGCCCTTCTCTCCCTCCCTCCCTTCGTCTTCTCCCTGCCGATAATCAGGGAGATCTATAAATATCCTCCCTTTTTCATATATTTAAAAAACAGGGAGAGATCGTGCCAAAGAGAGAAAAAGTACTCTCTCTCTCTCTCTCTCTCGAGCTAACTCACTGCATTGCCACACATGATTTACACCAGTATTGATTAATTGAGAGAGAGAGAGAGAGAGAGAGAGCAGGGAGGAAAGGAATTGGGAGTTAGAGAGGGGAGTAGAGAGACAGAGGGGGAGATGGGAGAGAGACAGGATGACAGGAAGAGAAAAAGGGAGGGAGGGTAGCAGGGTAGGGAGAAACAGGGAGGGAGGGGGAAAAATGGAGGGTGGGAGGGAAGGCAGGGGTGAGAGAAACGGGGAGAGAGGGAGGGAGGGTAGAGAGAAACAGGAAGGGAGGGAGGGAGGGAGAGTGGGCAGGGGAGTTACTTGGAGGGAGAGGACTAGAGAGGGAGGGAAGGAGAGTAGGAAGGGTAGAGAGAAACCTGGAGGGAGGGAGAGAAAGATAGAGGGAGGGAGAGAGACATAGAGGGAGGGAGAGAAAGATGGAGAGAGACATGGAGGGAGGGAAGGGAGAAGGGAGAGACACACATCAATATTTCACTGTTGAGGTGGACGTGGCCAGGACAAAGACTTGGCTCATTTCATCCTAAAGGCTCGCTTCTCTCCCTCCCTCCCTCCCTCCCTCCCTGTTATCTCTCCCTTACCCCATATCTTTTCTCTTCACTCCCCTTCTATAACTTCCCTCGCTTTCAATCCCTTTCTCACATCTCCCTTCCCTTCTTTTTTCTCCCTTCCTCCCTGTCTTCTCTCCCAGTCTCCTACGCTATTCTTTCCTCTCCCAGTCTTCCATTCACTTCCTCCTGCCTCCCCTCCCCTCCCCAACTCCCTTTCTCCCCATCCCTCTCCTTCCTGCCTCTTTCTCCCCATCCCTCTCCTCCCTGCCTCTTTCTCCTCTCCTCTTGTTCCCCCAACCTCCCCCTTTTCCCCCTTCTTACCTTCCTCTCCCCTCCTTCCTCCCTGGCTGCCTTTCTCTCCCTGCCTCCCCTCCCCCTCCCCATCGACCTCATTCTTTTCTGCCTCTCACCTTCATTTCCTCCCTCCCCTCCCCTCCCCACCCCTCCCCTGCCTTCCTTGTATTCTTCTACTTTCCTCTCTCTCTTCTCTCCAAGTCTCTCATTTTCTCTCCCCTCCCAGCTTTCTTTTCCTCCCCTTCCCCACCCTCCCTCCTCATTCCTTCCTCCTTACCACCCTCCTCCCCTCCCTATCTCCCTCCCCCCCTCACCTCATCATTTCCTCCCTTCCTCTTCTCCTCCACTATCTCTTCCTCCCTTCCTCTTCTGCTCCCCCAATCTCTCCCACTCGTTTCCTCCCCATTTATCTCCCCTTTCTTTCCCTTGTTAGTCTATAATTGGCATTTTTCCCTTCTCTCCTCCCTTCCCTCCCTTTCTCCCTTTCCCTCTCCTCCCATTTTTATCCCCCCTGTCTCCTCCCCCTCCTCTCTTTCTCCGCCCCTCTCCCTCCTCTTTATTTCCCCCTGGCTCTTCACCCCCACCCTTTCCTCCCATATATACCCTCCCTTTCTCCTCCTCCTCCCACTCCCCTCGATTTCTCCCCCTCTCTCCCACTTCCTCTCCTGTCTATTGCCCCCTGTCTCTGTCGCTTCCTCTCTCTCTCTCTCTCTCTCTCTCTCAGTAAATATACAGGAATAAGCTCATACAAAATTTTTACTACTGAATAACCACAATTATACTCTTTTCACTCTAACTTGGCCCAGATTTTCGTCCTTAGCAGCTTATATCCCGTAGCTTAGAGATGGAGAATGACAATGCTACGCCTCTACACCCTTGCCATGGCACTTCTTCGTGACTAGCAGCATATTTTAGTGTTCATCTCTTATTACATTTCGGGATTCAAGATGGAGAGATGACAATATTGGACCAAGTTAGAAGTTTCGTATCACCCTTTCCTGACCGATTTATTTAGCACATTTCTCCATTTTTTGTGTGTGTTATTTATGTCATCTTAATATTGTCATGGTTTGGTCGGTAACGTAATGGAGTATATTGAGATGAGATGGCTAGAATAAATCGCTTAGGGTAAGGTGTTGCGTAATCCTTAAAGCCACCTGGAGCACGACCCATAGTTTGAGAGTCTCAGGAGTACGTTAGATGGATTTTATATATACATACATACATACATATATATATATATATATATATATATATATATATATTGTTACATAGCCTATGATTTCATCACCCTTTGTGTAATTTTAACGCACAGTTGCTGCATGTTTGATCACGAGCGTGTTCTGCCTCAGTCCCCCCCTTCTACCGTTATAGTAGAGTAAGTCGACATCTCTGTTATACTTTGCGGGATTGTCATCTCTTTGTCCCCATGGCTTCATTTGCGCGTCCTCATTACAAGTTGTATCAAGCTCTCCTGGCCCCTATATAATGAGCTCAGTCTCTGCATCATGGCCACTTAGATCTGCTCCTCATTTTGTTCACATCTCTGTCCTCCCCTGTACAGATATTATTATTGTGAGTGCTCAAGAAGTCTCCAACCATCTAGCAGCTGTGTGTAATTTGAGTATAACTGTTGTTGCATTTTTTCTTGTACTGTATAGCATAAGTTTAATTTGTAGGCCTAGTGAAGTTTTTGTAATTCGTGTGGGGTTCTTTATGTCAGTCATTTTTGATAATAGTTTGTATCTGTAATTATTTATCTGGCATTCACTGAGTATTATCTGGTATCTCATTTTATCAGGGCTGACTTAGATAAAATTTGCTCTTGCTAATTTCGTGTTAATAGAGGCTATTGCAGTTAACCATATATTTAACCTGTTTTTGCCATTACATTATCCTTATGAGTTCTGAATGTTTTGTTGTTAATTTAAGCATTAAACTTTAACTTGTAATTTTACCTAACTCTTTTGTTTTGAACCTGGAACTTTACGGGACAGTAGTGATTTTCAGTATTCTCACTTAAAGTGTACATTATCTTTCTCTGTTCCGTAACAATATATATATATATATATATATATATATATATATATATATATATATATATATATATGCATGGATGACGCCTGTGTTCCTTTTTATTTTTTATTTTTTTTTAAGCCGCCCCTTACGGGATTAAGGCGCGTGGCAGTAGATAGATAGATAGTTACTCCCTTTTCTCTCCATTTTATGTAGAAAAAAAAAGGTATATAAGTAGAGCAACAACAACAACAACGCAAGTAAAAAACAATAATAACAAAAGGAGCAAGACTAACAACAACAACAGCCTAGACCTATTTTCTTTCTCGCTCTCCCGTTTTCTCCAGCTCGCTCTCCCATTTTCTCTAACTCACACACCCTTCTTCCGCTACCTCGCTCACCTTTTCTTTTTTTTTCCTCCCTCCCCAGGGCGTGACGTACCCCGCGTGTCACGGCATCTGGCGCAACTGGTCCCCCCCCCTGGAACGCTCCCGCCTGGCCACCCTCGCCTTCTGCGGGAGTTACGCCGGTGCAGTGCTGGGTATGCCTCTGTCGGCCTGGCTTACGGAGGGGATTGGATGGCCCGCACCGTTCTACTTCTACGGTGAGATACTGTGTTGGGGTACGGTGATTTTGCCTTGTGATATAGTGTCCCCCGTGATGATATACCCCCTCTTCTTGCCCCAACCCCCCTCCCCTCCCCAATAATATACCCTCCTTTCCCTAGTACCCCTACCCCTGACCCCCTTCCCTGCCCTATAAAATAACCTCCCTTCCCTAGTACTCCTACCCCTGCCCCAGACCCCCTCCTCACCCTTCCTCCTAACCCCCTTCCCAGGATATAATCCCCAACCCTCCCCGTCTTTGACCTAGCCTCCCTCCCCATATACTCCCCGTCTCCCCACTGCAGGCATGGCGGGGGTGACGTGGGGTGCGTTCTGGTACTGGCTGGCGTTTGAGAAGCCTGCCACCCACCCCACCATCAGCGCCAGGGAACAGCTCTATATTGAGGAGAGTCTCGGGAAACAGGTGAGGTCCCACGCAACCTACCTACACGACAGGTAAATACATTGTAGTTGATTTCTTTTCACTTGGCAGACTCGTGCAGGTGAGTTAGAGGTTAATTGGGTGGTGGTTGGAAGGCTTGATTTTTATTTATATTTATTGTTGTTGTTATTATTATTATTATTATTATTAGAAAACCCTTTTCCTCCTCTTCCCCTTCTCAAACACCTCTACTTCCTCCCCCTCTAACTCCCTCCCCTCCCTGTCCCTCACCCTCTGCCCCCCCTTTAACGCCTCTGCTCCCCCAAGAGAAGCACCCAGCAGCCCACCTTCGCGTCGACCCCCTCCTCTAACACCTCTCCACCCTCCCCCTCTAACTCCCTCCCTTTCCCTCCCCCTCTCCCTTCTCTTTTAACCCTCTCTCCCCATCTTCCCTCACTCTATCCCCCACATCTAACGCCTCTCCTCCCCCCAGACAAGCTCCCAGCAGCCCACCTTCGCCTCAACCCCCTGGCGCGCGTTTGCCACCTCGATGCCTGTGTGGGCGATCATCGTAGCCAACATAGCGAGATCGTGGACATTTTACCTGCTCATCATCTCACAGCCGACCTACTTCAAGGAGGTGTTTAACTATGATATTGCTGAGGTGAGTGGGAGGGTTCGTGCACTGGAATATTACACACACACACACACACACACACACGATCATTGATACCTGTGTGTTTTAATGCGAAAATAAGTGCCGGAGAATGAACAAATATGAGACCCTGCAGTTCTTCCCCATCCATAGAGAGAGAGAGAGAGAGAGAGAGAGAGAGGCCCACACCAAGCTTACCTGATATCCAAACACCTGTATGCCCTGTGCCTAAAAGAAAACAGGTGTAGGCAGTATGGGATGATGTGTACCCGTATGTGTATGACAGTATGCTGTAGGTGTGTGTGTGTGTGTGTGTGTGTGTGTGTGTTCTGTTTTTATGTCTGTTTGTATGTGTGTATTGTCTGTTTATATGTCTGTTTGTATGTCTGTATGTTCCACTTGTATGTCTGTACCCACTGTATGTCCGTATTTTCTATTTTTTCTGTATTTCCCTCTTTCCCTCTGTTTTTCCCTATTTTTCCCTATTTCCTCCTCTATTTTTTCCTATTTTCCCCTCTTTTTCCCCTATTTCCCCCTCTTTTTCTCCATTTTCCCCTGTTTTCCCTATTTTTCCCTCTTTCCCCCAGTTTTTCCATCTATTTTTCCCCTCCATTTTCCCTATTTCCCCTCTACTTTCCCTGTATTTCCCTCTATTTTTCCCACTATATTTCCCTATTTTTTCCTATTTTCCCTCTTTTCCCTCTATTTTTCCATATTTTTCCTATTTTTCTCTTTTTCCCTTTATTTTTCCCTCTGTTTCCTTGTCTTTCTCTATTTTCCCTATATTTCCCTCTTTTTCTCTTGTACCCTTTATTTTCCCCTATTTTCCCTCAAGATATCCCTCTTTTCCCTTCACTGTCCAGGGCGGTACGGTGTCTGCGCTGCCTCACCTCGTAATGACCATCGTAGTGCCGTTCGGGGGTCAATTAGCGGACTACCTGCGCAAGAACAACATCCTCACTACCACCACAGTGCGCAAGGTGTTCAACTGCGGCGGCTTCGGCCTGGAGGCGGTCTTCCTGCTGGTGGTGGCCTTCACGCGCAGCACCACCATCGCCATCCTTGCCCTCACCCTGGCCGTTGGCTTCTCAGGATTTGCTATATCAGGTGAGTGGATGGTTCTCGGTGTCAGGTGAGTGGATGGTTCTGGTGGATGCATTTAAAACCAACACCGTCGCCATCTTCGCCCTCACCCTGGCTGTTGGCTTCTCAGGATTTGCTATACCAGGTGAGTGGATGGTTCTGGTGGAAATTAGGCTATGTTGCTATGCTCGCTCTCACACTGGCTGTTGGCATCTCAGGGTTTGCTGTATCAGGTGAGTGGATGGTTCTGGTGGATATTGTGTCTAGAACTCAATACCGCCGCTGTCTTCTCCCTCACGCTGGCTGTTTGGTTCTCAGGATTTGCTATATCAGATGAGTGGATGGTTCTTGGTGTGGCTGGTGGATGAAGGATTCGCAACATCAGGTGAGTGGATGATTCTCGGTGTGGATAGTGATTGGATTTTATTGTTACGTTCACAGTTGCCGCCTCGCCCTCACGCTGGCTGTTGGCTACTCCGGATTTCCTATTATCAGATGAATGGATGGATTTCTGTGGTTAAATATATCATCATCATTATCATCATCAGTATTCACACCTCCCTACCTTCTCGATACATTTCGTTTACTACAAAATATCGCTATCAATCTTTCGCTATACCTACTGTACATCTCACCTACAGATATAGCGCTGAGGGTTGGTGTAGGCTGCCAACCCCTTCAGGACGAGGCCTCACTCCCGTATTGTGTTCTGTGACGCGCCAGACGGTTTTATGAAGCTTCAGAGGCCTTGAGTGAGGGGGTTGGAAGTTGGTGTGTGTGTGTGTGTGTGTGTGTGTGTGTGTGTGTGTGAGAGAGAGAGAGAGAGAGAGAGAGAGAGAGAGAGAGTGATAACGAGAAATGACATCAGGAAATTCGAAAGGGAAAAGGAAATGGAGGGAGAGGGGAAGAGGAGAGGAGGATACATCTCTCTCTCTCTCTCTCTCACTTTTTTAAGTCTAAATATACACACTGATGTACAGTATATATGTTTATAATATTATAGTAATGACGATATCTGTAATAATAATTATAATGATAATAATAATAGATAAGAATGAATAATAATGGCTAACGAGGAGGGAGAGAGAGAGAGAGAGAGAGGCCGTCAGCGATAATCTGTGAGGAGGGACGTGACTGAGGGAGAGAGAAGTAGAGAGGGAGGGAGAGAAGAGGCGGGAAGGATGGAAGGAAGAAAAGAAAGTTGGAAGAAAGGGGAGAGAGAAGTGGAGTGGAGGAAATGGGGAAGTGAGGAGGGAGTGAGAGAGAGAGAGAGAGAGAGAGAAGATATGAAGAGAGGAAGAAAAGAGAAGGAAGAGGATAA
Organism: Coenobita brevimanus; assembly: GCF_032717465.1. Lineage (NCBI taxonomy): Eukaryota > Metazoa > Arthropoda > Malacostraca > Decapoda > Coenobitidae > Coenobita > Coenobita brevimanus. Next base: position 9,144,986 of record NC_137000.1, on the reverse strand, counting down.
GAAATAGGGTATAAGAGGAAGTGAAGGATTGAGGAAAGACGCATGAGAGAGAGAAAGAGAGAGAGAGAGATGTAAAGCAGGGGGGGGGTAACTGTCCAATAATGGGTAGTGAAGTGATCAAAAAGTTTGGTAATCAAGTAGGCTCTCTCTCTCTCTCTCTCTCTCTCTCTCTCTCTCTCTCTCTCTTTCTCCCTCCCTCGCATCCTACCTCCCTTAAACACATCTCACTCCCTGTCTCCCTCGTTTTCATTTCATCCTTCCATTCTCCTCTCCCCTCCTCTCCTCTCTCCTCCTCTCCTCTCCTCTCTCCTCTCCTCCCCTCCATCCTGCCTATGTTACTTATTCTCCATCTGATTAACACTTCAGCGCTTATTTCCTTCATTTGCTGCGTATTTATGACGTGTGTGTGTGTGTGTGTGTGTGTGTGTGTGTGTGTGTGTGTGTGTGTGTGTGTGTGTTCCCCTCCCATTTTCCCCTCCTTTCCCCGCCCCTTCACAATTAAATCTCCCTCTCTTCCCTTTTTTCTTACCCATTGTCCCCCTTTCCCTTCCTCTCACCCTCCCTTCCCTTCCCCTTTCCCCAACCCTTCACCATTTCATCCCCTTCCCCTTACTCTCAAACACCTTTCCCCCATCCCTTTTCCCCTCCCCTTCCTTTTTCCCCTTACTTTCACACACCCATATCCCCTCCCCTGTCTCCCTCTGTCCCCCTTCCCCTTCCTTTTCCCCCTCCCCTCTATTTCAACCCCCTCCCCCAACAATTACACGCTGGTAATCTAATCTGGTTCTGCTGATGATCGTATTGAAGCGACGATACTGAGTTGAAAAGCTTACTGTATGATACCGTAGAGAGAGAGAGAGAGAATGCCCTGACTGGAGCGACCATACTGTGTTGAAAAGCTTACCGTATGATACCAGAAAGAGAGAGAGAGAAATGGAGTGGAGGAAATGAGGAGAGGGAGTGAGAGAGAGGAAGAAAATATGTAGAAGAGGAAGAAAAGAGAAAGAATAAAAGGAAAAAAAAAAGAGAGAGAGAGATGACCCTATTGGAGCGACGATACTGAGTTGAAAAGCTTACCGTATGATGCCAGAGAGAGAGAGAGAGAAGTGGAGTGGAGGAAATGAGGAGGGGGAGAGAGAAAAATATGATAAGAAGAGTAAGAAAGGAGATAGGATAAAAAAGGATAAAAAAAGAGAGAAAGAGAGAGAGAGAGAGAGACCATATTGGCTCATGTTCTGGAGGCCGAATTTGAAGAGATATGGTTGGGGACAGGAACAGGACGAGGCAGGAAAGGAATAAACAGCAGAGAGACAGGCAGACAGAGATAGGGGGTCAGGCAGGGATACAGACAGTCAGGCAGGAAGGCAGAGAAAGGATGAGGCAGGGGTGGGGTTTAGGCAGAGATGGGTAAGGCAGGGAAAAAGGTGAGGCAGAGATGGGTGAGGCAGGCGTCGGATTTAGGCAGGAGTTGGGTGAGGCAGGGATAAAGTTCAGGCAGAATTGGGGTGAGGCCGTGATTCAGGCAGGATTGGGATTTAGGCAGAAAATGTTTGAGGCAGGGTAGGAGTGGGAGAGGCAGAATTAGCGTGAGGAAGGCAGGCAGACAGGCAGGAAAGGTGAGGCAGGAATGGGGTGAGGCAGACAGGAATATAGGATGCATTGGGATTTATGTAATAGGTGTTGAGGCAGGGTTAGGGTGAGGTAGGCAGGGAATGGTTGAGGTAGGCAGAGTGAGGGTGAGGCAGGTAGAGAGAAAGGAAGGAGGGCGAGGCAGGGTGAAGGATAGACCGTGCGAAGAAGGATGGAAGGAAGAAAGACAGGGTGAAGGTGCGGGTGTGTTGAGGCACGGGGGAAGGGAGAAACGCAGGGAGAGAGAGAGAGGCAGGGAGGGTAAGGCAGCAACACTTGAGTCTCCAGGGAGCCTCGCCAACTTGATAAAAGATTTCATCAAATGGATTTTACCCCCCCTCTCTCTTTCTCTCTCTCTCTCTCTCTCTCTCTCCATCCGTTGTCTCATTCCTACTTTTCCCTCCTTCTTCCTTCCATCCCTGTCTCGTATTTCTCCTTTCCTCTCTTTCTCCTCCCACCTTTCCTCCCTCTCTCTTACTTCTCCCCCCTCTCCCTCCTTTTCCTCCCTCTCATCATTCTCCCTCCTTCTCCCCCATTTTTCCTCCCTCTCGTTACTTTCCGTTCCTACTTCTTCCTCCTTCGCTTCCCTCCTCTTCCCATCTTTCTTCCATCTTTCCTCCATCTGTCTTTCTGCCAATATATGTTTCTCTCTTCTTCCCTCTCACTCTCTTCTGTTTTCTCTACCTCTTGCGCTCTCCCTCCCATTCTCTCCCCTCCCTCCCTCCCTCCCTCCCGCTTTCTTTAATTCCCTCCCTTCTCCCTCCCTTCTTAAATTTACACATGTTCTCCTTTGATTCACGTCCCCTTTTCCATTTCTCTCTCTCTCTCTCTCTCTCTCTCTGGCCATTCGTCCATTCGTAAGTCATTCACTCCTTCCTTGTTTCCTTCCTGCCGAATTCCGTTCCTTCTCCACGCATTCCTGTTTCCTTCCTTCTTTTTCCCTCCATCCTTCCTTCTTTTTCCCTCCATCCTTCCTTCCTTCCCTCCATCCTTCCTTCCTTCCCTCCATCCTTCCTTCTTTTTCCCTCCATCCTTCCTTCTTTTTCCCTCCATCCTTCCTTCCTTCCCTCCATCCTTCCTTCCTTCCCTCCTTCCATCATTCTGTCCATTTTTGTCATTCTTTTCTCCCGTCCTTCATTCTTTCTCTCAAGCATTCCCTCACTCTCTCCCTCCTTTCTATTCCTCCTCCCCTCCTCCATCCTTCCCTCCCTCGCTCCCTTCCTTTCTTTCTCCCACCTCTCTATTCCTTCTTCTCTCCCTCCCTCCCTCCCTCACTCCCTCTCTGAGTCTCAGTTCATGACCCCGCATCCTAATGTTTCTTAAGTGAGGAGGAGGGAGGGAGAGAAAATGGGAGGGAGAGAGGGAAAAGGGGAGGGAAAGAGGGAGGGAGAGGAAACAGGAGGGATGGACAGACGGAGGGAGGGAGGAGGGAAAGAGTAGAGGAAGTAGAAGGAGAATGGGTTAGAGAGGAGGGAGGGAAAGAAGGGGATGGAAAGAGGGAGGAATTAATGGAGCGAGAGAGAGAGAGAGAGAGAGAGAGAGAGAGAGAGAGAGAGTTTCCGGAAGTAAGGTAAGTTCACTGATAAGGCAAAGCTAAAATGTCAAGGTCACACACACACACACACACACACACACACACACACACACACACACACACACACACACACACACACACACACACACACACACACACACACACAGGTTGAGGTCATGCATTGAAGTGTTGGTGAATCTCTCTCTCTCTCTCTCTCTCTCTCTCTCTCTCTCTCTCTCTCTCTCTCATTTATAAAGGTACTGTAGGATGTAATTTGAGGTGAAGGAGGGAGACAGGGTGAAAAGTAAGAGGAAAGGGTGAGCAGGGAGGAGGGAGAGAGAAATAGAAGGGTTAGGGAACGGACGGTGGGCTGAGGGTGAAGGGTGAAGAGGGAGATGGGAGATAAAGGGTGAGGGGGGAAGGCTGAAGGGTGAGGGAGCAGAGGTGGGGGAATGAGGGAGACAGGGTGAAGAATAAGGGTGGGGAGGGGATGAATTGAGGGTGATACGGGGTGAAGGGTGAGGGAGAGGGGGGGGGATCAGGGTGAGAGTTCTCCTGAGGTGGGAGACAATCTATATAATGTACCTAGACCATTACCCAGAGGAGGGGAAGGGAGGGGGAGGAAGATGAGGGGGAGGAGGAGTGGGGAGGAAGGTGAGGGGAATGGGGAGTAACTCATATATCCTACTTGGGTGGGAGGATGGGGAGGGGGGGATTGAGGGGAGGGTGAAGGGGAGGAAATGATAGATAGGGAGATGGTTATAAATAGGTAGCAAGGGGAGGATGGTGTGTGTGCGTGTGTGTGTGTGAGAGAGAAAGAGAGAGGAAATGAGGAGAGCAAAAGGCACCTTCTGGGTCATTTAACCATTATTTCTTAGTTCTTCCCCCCTCCTCTCTCTCTCTCTCTCTCTCTCAACACCTTTTTCAACCCTCCTACGGTATATAATTTCCTCTGTTAATCCAACGAAGGGAATGTATTTTAAATCAAGGTCTTTGTTTACTGTTTATTGTTTACTGTTTTGTTTACTGTTTACGTCCGTGCCTAATCAATAATCCCTTTACACCTTGGGAGTCCCGGTGTATTAAAACGAGATTGCAGTTTGTTTTATTTGATTATTTTGATATTTGCATTTTTTTCCTCACGTCAAAAATCCGTCACCACTTTCAGCAGGATAAATGTGACTAGTAACCAAGGAGACGCATTTCCTTTCTCGTAACTTTAGGCCCATCGATTTTCACGCAACCCCAACATAGCATTAACGTTGTGAATAATAATAATAATAATAATAATAATAATAATAATGACTAGTCTATGCAGGAATATTTGTGTAGCGATGTAGCGACGTCTTGGTTAGCGCTTCTTCACCTCCTCACCGATTTCTTAGGCTGGGAATCAGGGTTGTGGTGATGATGATGGTGGTGATGGTGATGATGATGATGATAGTGGTGGTTGTGGTGATGATGATGGTGGTGGTGGTTGGTGATGATGATGATGGTGGTGGTGGTTGGTGATGATGATGATGGTGGTGGTGGTTATGGTGGTTATGATGATGATGGTGGTGGTGGTGGTGATGATGATGATGATGATGATGATGGTGGTGGTGGTGGTTGGTGATGATGATGATGGTGGTGGTGGTGGTGATGATGATGGTGGTGGTGGTTATGATGATGATGGTGGTGATGGTGGTGGTGGTTATGGTGGTTATGATGATGATAGTGGTGGTGATGGTGGTGGTGGTTATGATGATGATGGTGGTGGTGGTGGTGATGATGATGATGATGATACTGTGTTAGTTACTTATATATGTTTTCATGTTTGTGTTTGTTTGTACAGTAGGAGTGTGTGTGTGTGTGTGTGTGTGTCTGTATTTGAAGACATACACACCCTCCCTGTTTCTCCTTTAACTGTAGAAGACAAGGCACTAAATCCATCCCTTAAAAAGATGCTGTACTCACGGATGCAAGTAACAATGTAATTAACTAAGATATAATTCTGGACGTGTAATTAGTATAGGTATAATTATTTTCCTGATTAGTAAAGGTATAATTATTGTCCTGATTAATAAAGGTATAATTATTTTCCTGATTAATAAAGGTATAATTATTTTCCTGATTAATAAAGGTATAATTATTTTCCTGATTAATAAAGGTATATTTTCCTGATTAGTAAAGGTATATTTTCCTGATTAGTAAAGGTATTATTATTTTCCCTATAATTATTTTCCTGACATTTCCCCTCAGGCTTCAACGTCAACCACCTGGACATCGCCCCCCGCTACGCCTCGATCCTGATGGGCATAAGTAACGGTTTCGGGACCCTGAGCGGCATGATTTGTCCCATCGTGGTGGAGGAGTTTACCAAGGAGGCCGTGAGTATGCCGGATACACCTGTGTGAGAGAGAGAGAGATTACTGTCTTTCTGTAACACTCATTCACTATCCAACTCTCTCTCTCTCTCTCTCTCTCTCTCAAACACTCACTCACTCCTCCCCTGATCCCACCACCACCACCTTTAGCACGACCTGGTTTACCTCTCTCATCTTCTCTCCCTCCCCTTCCTTCCTCCCTCCCTTTCCTCCCTTTTCCCTTTTCTCCCCTCCTTTCCTCCCTCCTCCTCTTTTTCCTCCATCTTCACCCTTCTTCCGTCACTCCTCTCCCTCTTTCCTTCTTTTCCCTCCTTCCTTCCCTTCCTCTCCTAATTCCCTTTCTCCATCCTTCTCTTCATATTCCTCTTCTCATCTTCCCTCTTTCCTTTTCCATTCTTTCCTTCCTTCATCTTCCTTCCCATCTCCTCTCCTCATCACCTTTCCTCTTCCCGTCTCCATCCCTTTTGTATGTAACTCCAGGTCTGTATGAACTGTGTATCTGTGTAACCCCTTGCCTGTGTAGTTTTTGTATCCCTGTAACTCCCGGTCTGTGTGTCTGTGTAACTCCAGGTCTGTGTATTTATGTAACTTCTCTTATTTATGTAACTCCTTCTCACTCTCCCGCCTGCCTATGTTATTACCCCTCTTCTGGTCACGTGGTCTCGTCGTCATGGCAACCTAGATTTGTTTACATACCTGGGCACCGATATCGATCAACACGCGTTAGGTCAGGTTTGTTTGTTTACTTTATATATATATATATATATATATATATATATATATATATATATATATATATATATATATATATATATATTTCTATCAATCTAGCTATTTATTAATCCATATCTACCTATCTATTTACCTTTTTATGTTATATATTTATTATTATTTACTAACGTATTTTGCAGTTTCGTGTGTGTGTGTGTGTGTGTGTTTGTGTGTGCAAGAGGGTATATTCGTGACTACATTAACGCATGGTTGTAAGAACTTGTATTGCACCCGTGAGAGAGAGAGAGAGAGAGAGAGAGAGAGAGAGAGAGAGAGATGAGACTGTTAAAGAATGTACTGTATGTGTTTTGTGTGGAGTGGTTAGGATAATAAAGCCTATATTTTACTCTAACTTGACCTAATATTGCCATCCCTCCAATACGAACGCTCAGTCGTAACTAGAGATTAACACTAGAATATGATGCCAGTCACGAAGCAGTGCAGTGGCAAGAATGTAGAGTCGTAGTAGTCTCGTTAAATTAGTGCCACCACGTGAAGGCGCCCCTCTCCACCACTACTGTGTTTGGTGGTGCATTCTCTCTCTCTCTCTCTCTCTCTCAGGTGTTGTGAGTGCGACTTGATCATGTTGAGTTGATTAATGTAATTTTGGAGAGAGAGAGAGAGAGAGAGAGAGAGTCCCCTGGGTGTGGTGTAATCTGGGAGGCGGTGGGGTAGAATTTGTTAAGGTGGAAAATGACGGTGTTACCCCAGGGACTCTCCTCTTGTGTACTAGCTCACTATCTCACTCACTCACACTTAACTCAGTCCCACTCATATTTATTCTCTCTCTCTCTCTCTCTCTCTCTCTCTCTCTCTCTCTCTCTCTCTCTCTCTCTCTCTCTCTCTCTCTCTCTCTCACACACACACATTCAGATCTTACACAAACTTCCCTCACTCACTCTCTCACTCTCTCTCACTTTAATTTCACTCAGCCAATCTCTCTCTGCCAAAGTTGTCTCTCTCAACTTTCTTTTTCCCTTTCATTCACTTCCTCCTCTCTCTCTCTCTCTCTCTCTCTCTCTCTGTCTCTCTGTCTGTGTCTGTCTGTCTGTCTGTCTCTCTCTCTCTCTCTCGTTACTGGAGAGGTTAAAACAAATTATGTGGGAATATAACCGAAAATCCCTCCCTTGAGAGAGAGAGAGAGAGAGAGAGAGAGAGAGAGAGCGGGGGAGAATTTTGGGAGGACTGAAAGGGAGTGAGGGAGGGAGAAGAGGGGTGGGAGGAAGGAAGAGTGAAAGGGAGAGAGAGAGAGAGAGGGGGGGGGTAGTACAGTGAATGCAACGTCTCATTAGCTGGATGTAAGAGAACTGAGAGAGAGAGAGAGAGAGAGAGAGAGAGAAGGAATGAAGTAGAGGGAGGGAGGGGGCGTAAAAACCAGAAGGAGGGAGGGAGGGAGGGAGAGTAAAAATCAGAGGGAGAGAGAGGAGGATTGAAGTGAAGGAAAGGAGGGAGAGTAAAAACAGAAGGGAGAGGGGAGGGAGAGAGATTGAAGTGGAGGGAGGGAGGGGGAGTAAAACGCAGAGGGGAGGTAGGGAGGGAAGGGGAGTGAAGGGGGGAGGGAGGGGGAGTAAAACGCAGAGGGGAGGTAGGGAGGGAGGGGGAGTGAAGGGGAGGGAGGGAGGGAAGAAGGGAGGGAGGGATCTAACTACAAATCCGAGAAAATCAGAGACAAATCCCACTTTTCCTCCCTTATTATCTCCCTTCCTTATTCCCTCCCTTCCCCTTCTCCCTCCCTTCAGTCATTTTTTCTTCTCCCTCTCCCACCCCTCCCACTTTTCATTTCTTTGTTTTCCTCCCTTCTTTCTCTCTCCCCTTTTTCCTTCTCTCTCATCCTCCCCTCTTCTTTTTTTATCTCTTCCTTATTCCCTTCCTTCTTCTCCCTTTCTCTATTCCCTCTCCTTCCTTACCCTTCCACTTCTCTTGCTGTCCCTCGTTTCTCTCTCTCTCTCTCTCTCTCTCTCTCTCTCTCTCTCTCTCTCTCATTTCTTTCTCCTGTCATCTTTAATTCTCTCCCTCCGCTCGCTTCCCTTTGTTTCCCTCCGATCTTCCTCCCTTC
>NC_137000.1:8974130-9131630 GCF_032717465.1 Coenobita brevimanus | reverse complement strand
AGGCTACTCTAGTTACCTGCCCTAGATGTCACTTTTTTTTTTTTAATTCAAGAAAGAAGGAACCTAAGGCCATTTTACCTACCAACCCAGTCTTTTACCCAGATATATTTGTGGCTTTCCTATTTTCAGTCCCAATTTCATGTCAGTTTATGATTTTGTATTGATGTTACCATCCAATTTCACGTCCATATGTTTTTTTTTTTTTTTTTTATGCATATCGCCATCAGACCCAATTTCATGTCGAGTTTTGGTTTTAAAATTATATTAGTTTGTCCCAATTTCATATCCAATTATGATTTTAGATACCATCAGCTCCAATTCCATGTCCATTTATGTGCCAATTCCCGTCAAACCCAATTTCACGCCTATTTCTGATTTTTATTTATATTTTGCAGGTCGTGGGCGGAGGAGGCGGGTCAAACTACGCCACCCCCAACCCGCACAACCCCTTCGCGACCGCCCCCCCTCCCCCCTCCAACCCCTTCGCCGCCCCCCAGCAGCCCCCTCAGTACCCCCCCACCAATTACTAGTACCATATCAGTCATGCTACCAGTGCTACTACTATGGAAAATTCGTCTGTAGCTTTTTCTGTTACTACAAATACTACTATCAGAACTACTGCTACTATGGCAAAGACTTCTGTAGCTGTCTTTGTTGCTAAGTCTGCTGCTACTACTACTACTACTACTACTACTACTACTACTACCACTGCTACTACTACTACTACTACTACCACTGCTACTACTACTACTACTACAGCCATCACTACTACTACCGCTACTACTATCGGTGTAACTAGCACCACAACCATAACTACTACTATGACTACCACTGCAATGGAAAAGACATGTACGACTATTACCATCACTGTGACAATTGCTGCTACTACTACAGCTACTATCAATACTACTACTATCCCAAATTCTTCACCAGTTCTAACTTTCACTAAACCATCTATTGCTATTACCACTACCACTACTACTACTACTACTACTGCTACTACCACTTCTACTACTACTACCACTTCTACTACTACTACTGCTGTGCCGGGTACTTCTATAACTATTTCTACAACCACTACTACTACCACTCCCATCACGACCTCACTGCTGTCACATGTGTTACTACTACCACTACTGCCATCACTATTGCTACCATTACTATCACTGTACCATCGACGGTTACCCTTGTTACTATCCTGGTACCCTACATCGACTACCACCACCACCGCTACTACCACTACTACTACTGCTACTACTACTACTACCACTTCTTCCGCAACTACTACTATTACAACTACTGCTACTACCACTACTGTCACCACCACTACGACCATCTGTGCTTATTCCACCACTTTGGCAGTTACTTCCACTACTACTACTACTACTACAACTATCCGAGTAGTTGGAGTTAAACCACAATATATTCTCTGTTCAGTAGCAAAGGAAATTGTAATGTACTGTATAGGTGAAAAATTACGTATGAATTGAAGAAATAATAGTAATAATAATAATAATTGTAATATTAATAATAGGAACAATAGCAGCAACAGCAACAACAAAAAGAAGACTAATAGGAAGCCGAAGAGGAAGAGGAGGAGGAGGAGGAGGAGGAACATGGAAGAAGAAGAAGAAGAAAAAGAATATGAGGAAGAGGAAGAAAAAAGATCATGCAGAACAAGAAGAAGAAAAAGAAGAGGAAGAAAAAAGAAAAAGAAGAGGAAGAAGAAAAAGAAGAGGAAGAAAAAGATCATGTACAAGAGGAAGAAGAAAATCAGTGACGTTATTTTTGGTATATGATAAAAAACAAAAATCTAATGTACAGTATTTCCCTATTGCCGCGGTAATATGTACTTGTGCACAAAATGATGTTACTTATACTACATAAATTACGGTGATTTAGTGTGAGCAGGAGAGGAAGATCGTTGGCTTATCCACTACTACTACTATTACTGCTGCTGCTACTACTACTACTACTACCTCTACTACTACGACGATTCATTTTACTATCACTACCCATATCTGCTACTACAACTACTGTTGCAAGCTTTCATTCTACCATCACCACCACCACCTACTGCTAGTACTACTACTACTACTACTACTGCCAGAGCTACCAACCAGCCAGCCATACTTAACCCCTTCAGTACTATGACGTCCTTTTTACCTCTCAAGCCATCCCCAGACGATTTTATTCAGGAGAGAGACTTTTTCGAATTGGGGGAGCGAGGGGTTACATACAGCCTCCTTTAACCCCTTCCCTTCGAGAGCTCTTCCCCCCCCCAAAAAAAAAAAAATCATTCGTATATGGCAGAAATAAAAATACTCAAAACCGTCCTCGTGCTGAAGGGGTGTGGACTATGACCCTCATAACGAATCCTTTTTTTTTTTCTTTTTTTTTTTTTTTTACTGTGACGTCACGAAACCCAGGTCAGGTGAGGTCAAGGAAGGTCATGGCAGCATAGTTTGTGTTTGTGGGGTGTAATGGAAGACTTTGTGACCTCATATTAATACTTTAGGTTGATCAGTTCAATTCTGCATAAAATCTTAAGTCTGCGATGATGACATTATTATTATTATTATTATTATTATTATTTCTTGACCTAGACTAATATGGACGTTTTAGGGCGATCTACTCAGTGACTTTTTATTGGTTATAAATTGGTATATTTTAACATATCCATTAAATATTTTGCCATTTATTTTATTTATTATTTATTTTACTGATAACTAGGACGCATTTCAGGTGAGCTGTTAAATTTCTACATAAATTTTATGATATTTTTTTTTGTCACTGAAGATTGATGCTGTTTTTATCGTTTTTGTGTGTGTGTGTTTGAGGAGTGTTTTAATGTCTTTCTTTCTTTCGTATGTGAAGACTTCGTTACTGTTTTTAAATTTACGTTCTAGATTAATGTAAGAAATTGCGAAATATGCTAAATACTGATAATTTTTTGAGGACTTTTTGCAGTATGGACGTTTTAGGCGGTGATGATAAATTTCTGATTAATGTTTGTGGTGAGATTACGGTTTTTCTCATATTTCTTCTTTTTTTTTTCTTTCATTCTCGTTTCACTTTTTCTGTTTTTTTGTTTTATTTTTGTTTTCTCATTTGTTTTTTGTTTTTGTTTTTTCTTTTTCTTTTTTTTTTCTATTCCGTTTTCTCATTTCTTTTCCTTTTTTGATTTCTTGTTTTCTTTTTCTTTTTTCTTAATTATTTTCTCTTCAATTTTTGTTTCCTTTTTTCATGTTTTTTCTTTTTTTCTGGTTTTGTTTTCTCTCATTTTCTTTTTTCTCTTGTTTCCTTTTTTCTTTTTAGTTTTTTTTCTTTTCCTTTTTCTTTTTTATTTCTTTTTTTTTTTTTTTTTTTTTTTTTTTTTTTTTTGGATAGTGGACAGAATCACAGAAGCGAGAAGCCAGTGAAATTCTCTCTCTCTTTCTCTCTCTCTCTCTCTCTCTCTCTCTCTCTCTCTCTCTCTCAGTTCCGTAACCCTTTCGGTGCGATGACGTCTTTTTTTGCTTAATTCATTGCTATAGACATTTTTTTCATAAGAAGGAACTGGGTAACTCTTACTACTTATATTCCATAAGTGTGGTTACATAAAATTCAATCATCCTTCGTTATGAGGTAGGAATGGATCTCCTTGGTTACAAGTCAAATCAACCCTCCAGTCTGACCCAACCACCAACCAAGCCGAAAGCGGTTTTGAGATAGGAATGAGTCTCCTTGGTTACTAGTCAAATCACCCCTCCAATCTGACCCAGCCACCAACCAACCTGGAAGGGGTTTTGAGGTGGAAATGGATCTCCTTGGTTACTAGTCAAATCAACCTCCAGTCTGACTACACCAACCGAGCTGAGAGTGGTTAGAGATCTTTATTTCAGGTTAGAATGAATGTGGTATAGTCAAGACCATCTATGTAGCAATCTCTGTCTTTATATGTCTATCTATCTGTCTAGCCAGACGCTTTAATCCCATAAGGGGTTGCCACAAACAAATCGCCCCCATGCCACCCTGTCCCCTGCCATTTCGCTGCCCTCCCCCCAACTCATACCCTCCTTCCTCTAATTTGCCTAGAAAAAAGAGGTTATATATTACTCATGGAATTAAAATAGTCGCCCCCAAAGCTAGGGGGGTGGGGGGGCTTGCAGTAAGAAGGGAAAAATTTGGGGAAGAAATCATGGTCGCAGTGAAAGGGTTAAATTTTGAGTTGTTAGCTGACAGATGGATTATTTTGTAACCGACCTTTCTGTTATTTATTCATTTGTATTTATTTGTATTTACTGTTATTTGTATATCTTATTTATTTTTATTTTTAGTGTTATTTTTCTTTATCCTCTTTATTTGTTTGTTGATTTATATTTGTTTTTGCTCTTTTCATTTATTTCTTTATCTGATGTTTTATTTATTTTTCGACCCGCAGACAAACAGAAATAATGATGAAATGTGTTATAGCAATATGAGACTCTAAGGACGGCAACCTGATTTTAAAATACACTGCACAGGTGAGAAGGATGACAGGTGTTGCTGATTAGTGTTGTCGTGTGCAGTACTCCCCGCCATATTGTATATTTTGTGTGTGTGTCCGCAGTCCTCTTCTCCATTTTTCTTTTTCATGTCAAGTCCTCGTCACCATCTTTATTATTATTATTATTATTAGTTTTAGGGCCATAAGAGTGATGGTTTAAGATATTTGTTTTATATTAATTGTGATGGTTTAAGGTCATTGGTACAACTTGATATTATTTCTCATTGTACAGGCTGTTGGGTTAGAGTTTATGGTGTTGCCTGCGATGGTGTATTTAATTAGTTATTTTAGAAGCCTTGATGGTCTTGGTGATATTACGTGTTGCTGTTTTTCCTTACCTGATATAATATTTGCTGATAGGTTACTCTACATTATCTTTATTACAGTTTATTGCGTGTTATTATTACTTATATTACCAGGCGCTGACGAGGTGATTAGAATTTTTGCGCCGTGTGCCTTGGGTGGAGCAGCTGCGGCATCCACCCAGGCGCCAAATCTCATATTTGCCCTTACCCCGCCGTGGGAAAGGCCCTAATCCGAAACTGGTGAGGCGCTGTCTATCACAAGGGGGCGCCGGAACCTTGTAGTATACCTATAGGACGACGCCACAGAACCAGTTGCTTACCTGTGGTCGATGGGTCTACTCGGCCAGGTAGACTAGGATTAAGCAACAACAACAACGGCCTATGTTACCTGATGCTACTTGTGTTACCTGATATTATTTGTGATATTACATTTTATACTTATGTTACTGCTTATTGTTACTACTAAATTACTTTATATACTTATTACTTTTCTACTTAAATTACTGGATATTATACTTATTAATTTCAAGTATTGTTATAAGTGATGCGTATCTTTATAATTTCCTGTTGTTGTTGTTCATAGTTTATTGTTAAGTAAGATTTGTACAGAGTTTTGTTGGAAGCTGTCTCAGTTACAGAGATTTTATTATTATTATTATTGTTATTATTATTATTATTATTATTATTATTACTACTACTACTACTACTACTACTACTACTACTACTGCTACCACTACTACTACTACATGTATGATTATTATTATTATTTTATTACTACTACTACTACTACATGTATGATTATTATTATTATTTACTACTACTACTACTACTACTACTACTACTAGTACATGTATGATTATTATTATTATTTACTACTACTACTACTACTACTACTACTACATGTATGATTATTATTATTATTATTATTTTATTTACAGTTTGGAATAATTAGCCGTGTACTAATTCGTTGATCAAGGTGGTTCGTACAGGATGATGTTAACGATTCAAACAAGTATCTCTTTATTGACACTATGCCGGTCAGACTTTTGGCCATAGTTTGTCCCCCCCTTTGTCCTCGTTCACCCAGCACAGCAATTAGGGATCTAGATGTAACGTTGACGGTTGCGTGGTGTATTCTTGGGGAAGATTTGGACCCAGCATAAAAATACCTTAACCCCAAGACCCCGGGAGTAAAATTTAGGTGAGTCTCCCATAGTTTAAGGACCGTTTTCTTCCATTTTTCTTCTTATATTCCTTAACTCACCTTTTTCTTCAATTTTTCTTTTTCTTGTTCTATTCCTTAACGCCTGTCTGTATTTGATTTATTCTTTCCCTTCAGAAGATAAGGGAAGACTTGTATATAACGTGTACAGAGGGTAGGGCAGCATATAAGGGGTAGTAATAGAGTGGGGTAGATTGATAGACTAGTTGTTGGTGTATTGTTCACTCTGCCTATACCCACTTCACTATATCCACTTCACTATACCCACCCCATTATACCCACTTCATTATACCTACCCCACTATACCCACTTCACTATATCCACTTTATTATATCCCTTTTACTATGTCCACTCCACTATATCCACTTCACTATACCCGCTTCACTATATCCACCCCACTATACCCACTTCACTACACCCACTTCACTATATCCACCCCACTATACCCACTTCACTATACCCACTTCACTACACCCACTTCACTATATCCACTCCACTATACCCACTTCACTATATCCACTTCTCTATACCCACTCCACTATATCCACTTCACTATACCCACTTCACTATACCCACTCCATCCCCCTTTGATATACCCTCTCATGCCTATTCCACTATACCCCCTCCCATATATACTTCTGTCCCATTCCATTTTATCCCCTCCATCTTCAGGCTTCACTCCGTTTTTCCCTCCTCTCCCCTTTCTTTTTCCTCCTGCCTCTTCCTCCACCCATCCTGCCTTCCTCCACCTCTTTCCCCATTCCATTTTCACCCCCTCCATCCTCTCCCTCATCCCCTCTGCCTCTTCCCCTACCCTTCCTGTCATCCTCTGTCCTTTCTCATCCCATCTTCTCTCCCCATCCTTCCTTAACCCTTCTCCCTTTTCTCTCAGTTTCCCTCTCCCTCTCCCCCTTCCTCTTCACTCCCTGACCCTTCCTTTCACCTTTCTCCCTCTTCTTCCCTTCCCCTCTCTCCCTGATCCTTCCCTTCACGTCTCTCTCTCTCCTTCCCTTCCTCTCACTCTCCCTCCCTCTCCACCACCCACCTGCTCTCTCCGTCATTTCCCTCTCACACTTTTTCCCCTCTTCTTTCCCCACCCTTCTCTTTCTCCCCATTCCTCCTCCAATTTCTCTTTCCCCCCATTCCCTCCCCCCTCCCCCTATCTTCTCCCTCACCTTTCCTTCCCTTTCTCACACTGTATCTCATGTCTCCTGCCTGCACTACCACACCATACCACCACACCACCATACCACCACACCATATCACCACACCAGCATACCACTGCACCATCATCATACTATGCACCTACCATACTTATACCATATTGCACTCACTGCATGATTGTGTTGCACCATACCCTCACTCTGCACAGTAATTTTGCACCATAGTATTGCACTGTCGCTAGATCATTCACCATAACTCTGCACCATACATAAAGTCCACATCATCGTCTTGCACCATACCTAGCCCTACACCCTACATCATAACACTGCACCATACCTAGTCTACACTTTTACGTCATAGTCTTGCACCATAACTAGTCCTTTCACCATTACCTTGCAGCATACTTAGACCCCTCACCGTAGCTTTACACTATACATAAAGTTTAGATTGTATTTTTGCACCATAATTGCACTCCACTACTTCCTGCACCATAACTATACAGCACCATCACTGTACCTTGCACCACAATTCACCATATCACTGGAGCATTACAACTTTGCACCGTAATAGTGCATTGTACCTCCACCATCTGCACCATATTCTTGCATCATATCACTACCTTCACTACACCGACACTACACTTTGCACTATACCCATGCACCTGATTAATTCGCTGTAACTTTTATTATATCGTTACTCCATAGCACAACACACAGCACCATAATCATGCACCATATGACAGCCATACCACTGCATCATCACTATATTCAGCACCATAATTCACCATACCACTATAATATCCCCATACACCAGTGCCCCACCACCATGTCTTGCACTACATTACACCCCTTTACAAACCAGTGCACCATCACTACACCCTGCACCATACCACTATTCACTGCACCATACTAAGGCACTGTAATACTTCACCATACCACTGCACCATCACTAACCTGCATTACACTACTTCACTCTCACTACATTTTGCACTGTAGTTTTGCATCATACCTACTGTTTTTTATCATACTCCTGCACCATAAACGTACCCCGCACCATATCCTTTATTGTCATTACTTTCCTTACTGTTTATCTGTCTATATTGCACCATCACATAACACTGCATCATATTTCTGCACCATAACTCCACCTTCACTGCGCCTTATCACTATACTTTGCACCATAATACTTCACTACGTCCCTGTCATCACTGTACTCTGCTCCATACTGCTGTACCATCATTCCACATTGCACTGTAGTTGTACACCATACAGTCTCACCATACCCATCACCATCACCACATCCTCTCACAATCAGTTTCTCCCACTCATTCTACCACTCCCTCTCACACCCAGTTTATAATTCGTACACTCCGTCTCACAACCACAGCTGCACTACACTGCTTTGTTGTACTGTATATGGGCTACATGTCATCAGCACTTGTACTGTACACACACCCTTCATAGTCATTGCTTTATTGCACACACATCCTTCACAGTCGCTGCTTTATTGCACACACATCCCTCACAATCGATGCTGTAATGCAAGCACACCCTCACTGTCAGCACTGTACCACACGCGCACCTTCACGATCGCCACTTTGGTGTACGCACATTTCCTCAGAAGCACCACTTCAGTGCACTGCCTTATTGCACGTGTATTCCATAGAAGCGCACATTTCAAGCACTGCATCACTGCACACACCTGTATGCCCACCCTTCAAAAGTATTGCTTTATTGCACACATCTTCACTGGCGCTGCTGTAATACACGCATTTTCACACGCACTACTGTAATGCACGCATATTCCTTACATGCACTGCTTCCTTGCACGCACATCGCACAGCTTTATTGCATACGCACCTTTTACAAGCACCGCTTTATTGCACGCACGCTTACAGTCACTGCTTTACTGCACGCACACCTCCACAAGCACCGTTTTATTGCACGCAACGTCATCCCTGCTTTATTACACGCACACCTTCACAAGCACCGCATTATTGTTCGCACATCCCTTGCAGGCACCGCTTTATCGCACGCACACCCTCACAAGCACTGCATTATTGCACGCACTCTCACAAGCACTGCATCATTGCACGCACCCTCAAAAGCACTGCATCATTGCACGCACACCCACACTAGCACCGCTTTTTTGCACGCACACCCTCACGAGCACTGCTTTGATGCACCTACATTCCTCACAAGAATGCTTCACAGTGCACGCACTTTCCTCACGCACATCCCTCAACAGCACTGCTTTACTGCACGCATATACCTCACGAACCCCACAAATTTACTGCTTCTTTGCACGCACACCTTCCGCACGCACTGCTGTATTGCAAGCTTAGTCCTCACAAGCACGCATATTGCACGCACAATCCTGATGCACAACCTGCTCACAACCACCACGTTAGTCGATGCACATTCCTCGTAAGATTTGCCTCTGCACTGCTTTATTGCTCACATACCCCTCCCGTAGTGCTTTATTGCATGCCCTTAATAACAACTGCTTTATTGCACAGCCTTTATTAATCCCCGCTTTATTACACCCACCCATCTCATCTCTACCACTGCACACTAAACTCTTTTTACGCTAACTTGGCCTAAAATTGCCACTAATCTCACAAGCACTTCACTCATCTCTCAAACAGCCACCCCGGGATCAGACAATTCTCAACCAACACTGTATTGCATTTTTGTAACCGTAAAGCATAATAGTTTTACTTCCTAACCCTTCCCACACTCACAGCGCCATTGCCAACGCCACCCCTATTCATGTCTTGTAAGTTTCTCATGTCATTCATGCGTTCATTACAAGCTTAGCACGTTTTTCACAAGTTAGGCCGTCATTCACATCTTTCAGTCAAGCACTCGTCTAAAAGTGTGTGTGTGTGTGTTTTGGTGGTGGTGGTCAACTTGTTGTTATTGACGTGTTCTGTAGGTGTATCTCAATCTCTGGACTGTATTCTCGCAGGTTTAGGAGTCACCTCGGCACACCCCTCCCTCTACCGGTATATTTTTGCGTACGGCACGGTAATATCCAATTGTATGTAATTTCTGCTAACTATGAAAGCTTGGAATTTGAGAGGGTTGTTGGTTGGGAGTAGAATTGCCTTACCTCACTAAAATAGAGGCGTTGTCAGTAGAGGCACGGTTTAAAATGATACAGAAAACGAATTACAAAATTATTAACGTGGTATAAGCAGAGGTAGATGTGCAGAAGAGCCTCCTAATCCTACGAGAACACGGCCCCTCTATCACCCCGTCCACTTCCCTTTGTCTAGTGTACAGTTCTGCATGCCTCCCCACCCCCTCCCCAGCATGTACAGCCCTGCATGACTTCCCCAACTCCCCTTTTTTCCCCCAGTATCGTCCCCTACTTTTGAAATGGACGTTGGAGGGGCGGCCTTTGGAAGAGCGAGGATCAGAGGCCTTATAACCCTGCCTTAAATATCCTTTTCGGTATTATTTCCTCGTCCCGGGCCGCCCCCTACCGCCTCCCTCCTTTTTCCCCCTCTCTGTCCCCGCTCCGCATCCCCCTACCCCTTCAATGCCCCCACTTTAGGAGTAAGTTATGCTATGCCCTGGGACGGTGGCGCCAGAGTGACGTCATCAGCGCCGGCGGTTGTGATTGGCTGGTGGAGATGGCAGAAGTTGAAGCCCTCACCTCATTGGCAGGAAGTTCTCTTGAATCATGACATCATCAGTACCGCTGGTTGTGATTGGCTTGTAGAGGTGGTGGGAAACTGAAGCCCTCATCTCATTGGTTGAAAGTTCCCCATGCAAATATGTACAGTACCAGTCTCTGCATGATACAGACACCGTAGCCTTGAATTCTCTTTTTTACTGAATAGTAAAAATCCGTTTCTGTTATGCATCTAGAAGCTGCCCTCTGAATTAACACATGAGAATTTACAGAGAAAGCAATTGACAGGCAACTGTAAACAGAATATGTGGAGCTCAGACTTGTAAAAAAAAAATAATTCTTTTAACATTTAATATGTGTAGTTACACATCAAGTGTCCTTGGTTGCATTGTAAAAGGCACTTATTTCAGATGAACTAATTGACTACGTTTTTTCCTCATCTGATGAAAACAGATAAGTTTGTCAAAAAATGTCAGTATCTTCAAAAGTGCTAAAGCAAATTCAATAGACCAACTTGTTAATCATAAACCTAGGTCTTCTGAAACAGTCATTCTAAAAGTAAACATTTCAAAATAAACTGTCAGGGGTGCCAACGTGCTTCGCGCCTTCCCAGCCAGCGCAGCCAGCAGCGAGGATGCCGCCACTTGCCTCCCGTCCCCAGCAGGGTTATATAAAGAAAATCCAGTGTTTTCCATAGGTTTAAGTCTGTCTCGGGGCAACAACGCCGCAAGACAGGGATCAGGCCGCTCTATAGGTCGAGGGAACACGTGTCTGAGGAAAAGAGAGGAAGTTACCAAATACGAAAGGAAATAGGAAGGAAATGAGAAGGATTTCATTTGAATCCCATTGGTATCTCAGGGAAAAAAATAATTTAGTTTTGTTACCAAACCATTATACATTTCAAATTTATAAATAAGCTGTGTTGTCAGACCGAACCGCAACATGTTTCAAAATTCACCTTTGAGTATTCAACATTTTAAAAGAGCATAGTTACGTCAAATTTATAGCGACAATTGATTGCTTATAATGACCCTCGTTTTGTGGATAGATAAATTTAAACGAGTGACTCAGAGATTAATGGATTAGTGGGCCGACCCTTCCGCTATCAGAGTCCGGCAAACGTCTTCAAAATATGAGTTACGTGAAATTATGAGGTTGTGTAGGTTGAGCTGACTTTCGTGTTAAGGTTGACCACGCTTAGGCTGTTCCTTCGACACCATAATGTTTGTGTGAACTTCCGATGAGCCTAATGTCTGTATATATAACCGTAACACTGTAAAAATATGAGAAAACCTTTTTTTGTACATACTGGTATACTCACGTAGCTTTAACGCTGTGTACATAATGTGAAAATAGGCCATAGCTTTTGCGTCGAGGTCCAGGGTTCCTTCCATTGGCCAGCTGTATTGTAACGTCGTAAACCTTTGTAATGTTCAGTCCTCGTTCATTAAATTTAGTACTGAATAGAGTCAGTACTAGACGGTTCAGATCAACATAGGACAGACGTACGTAATTTTATAGGCTGTATAACTGTACATTTTATAAATAGACTAGTTTGAAAACAACTTATCACACTGGGCTTCGAATCAAACGTAACTTAGGCTAATAGTAGCTCCTGTAAAAAAAAAAATGTAAATAGCTGTTAATATCCAGAAATTTGAGCAGTCTTTCAAAAACATTAGTCGAGTGTTTCGCATAATTTGGTTCTTATTTTCCCAGGAAGTCGTCACTACCAGTCTTCTCTCACCTGTGTTTAGATATTAAGGGTCTGGATTCATTAATAAACATACGATCAATTTGTCGTCGTACCCTGGATATTTTGATCTCGTAGGAGGGACGAAGGAGAGTGATTTCAAATTTCCCGTCTCTGTATTTCCCGCAAAAAACAAAGCCGTGGTACGAGTTGCCGTTAATCCTAAGCTTGTGCATGTGGGCCAAATAGCTTCCATATTACAAGGATTGGTTCCGTGTTTGTATCAGTCATGGAAGGGTACCATAAAATAGTAATAACAGTAATTATAAGGGAGTACGAGGAACACGAAAAAAAAAAAATAATAATAAATGAGTGTGGACCGTTCTAAAATGAAGATACGCTGTTTCAGTGTTGACAGCTTTACCGGTGGTGTCGGTTGTGTTGTGAACTTGCGGGTTAAACTTTGTACACTTTTAGGCGGGGAAGGGTGTAAATACGTCAGGATCAGCCCCATGCTAGTTCATCAAAGGTGAGAGGTTGTGGTTGTTGTACATAGGTCACCGTCTCATCAACAAAACGTCAGAGTAGATGCATTATGCCATTGGTACGTTGTTGTAAGCCAGTCTCCCATCGCAGTCTTCCAATTTCTCTTATCTTCGTCTTTGTACATAGAGCCTCAAAACTTTCCCTACTGAATATTCTCCCCTTCATCATTACTTCATATGTCCCAGAATAATACAAACCTTATAAGGAGGTATATAATATAAATTGTGGGCGAACGATTTTGAAGGCAGCTGTTGTTTTTCTGCCGTACCGAGGTTCTGCGCAGTACTTTCCATCCGTCAGACTTTTCTTGTTGGTTCTTGTATTGATTTACGGGAATAATTTTCGTTGTTCCCACGTCCGTCGATTATTTAATTGTGCTCTGTAATATATCCCCAAATAAGGGGGGGGGTTAACTATGGCATTTCCGTCGCAAGTACGTCTTTATCGTGGTTTATCGTCCCGTAAGTAACTTCCTATTTTGACGCACGGCCTTCACCCTGCGATAGTTGGAAAATTATGAGCTCCGATGGTGCCGTCATTTTCGACCAAATTGTCTCAAAATCGAGTGAAGGGCGTTAAAGATCGTTCATTAAAAAGTGCAACCGAGGAAAAAAAAATAAAAATCGGTTTGAGCGGCTTTCAAGGTTAGGTTATGTTTGGGTTGACATAGGGGGAAGGTTTGGGGGGCAAAGCCCCCAGGTAGGACAAAGTTAGGTTTAATTTATTTATGATAGGTTAGTTAGGATAGGTTGGGTTCGATTCTCTTAGATATTTAGCGTTTTGATCGATTTGGATTTTATTCCATATCCAACTAGGCGACGTATTTCGATCGAGTTGATTTAATCCCTGTCAGACTCAACGCCCCTGTTAGGGTGGGAGTCATCTGCGACAAAAGTAAAAATCATCGAAATACGTTGGAAGTCATTAATGAAAAAACGGGTGCAGCAAAGAAGAAGAAAAAAAGTCCTAATTTAGTCTGCTGATCCTGCTAACGAACCACCTTGATGTGTTGTTACGAATATGATTTTTTGTTTTTGTGACGTTGGACATGATTTTTCGTATGATTATAATTTACGTTGGAGATAAAGCAGGAGGAGGGAGAGAAATGTATGGGACGTGGGAGATAAACAAGAGAGGGATTGGGAAGGTGGAAAGTATCATGAGAAATTAACGGGTAGTAGAAGATTGGAGAGAGAGAGAGAGAGAGAGAGAGAGAGGCCCCGTAGTAAAGAATATAATTGTGAAACGAGATGGGGAAAATGGAGAATGTAGGAAGGAGGAAACGGAGAAAGGAAAGGATTCACAAAAGAGGCGGGAAGAGAATTAGAGGGAGGAGGAGGAAGGCAGAGAAGTTCAACAAAGAAAAAGAGATGGGGAGGGGTAAATAACCAAAAGAGAGCAGGAAGAATATATAGCGAGGAGGGAGGGAGAAAAAGAGGATGAGTAACGAGAGAAAGGCGAGCAGTGGGGAGAGTAGGGCGAAAAGAGAGTAAGGGAGAGAATGGAGGGGGAGGGGAGGTAGGAAGAGCGGCTGGTAAAGACGGGAGGGTTTGATCTTCCTAATTCATTTTTTCACCAAGATTACCTTCACTATTGACCCTCCTCTCTCTTTCTCTCTCTCTCTCTCTCTCTCTCTCTCTCTCTCTCTCTCATTTTTTCTAACCGAATGAAGAGTTGCAAGAATATTGAACTTGTAGCAATGTAAAACAGCCAAAAAACCATTATGTACGGTAGTATATATTTTGAATAATACCCACTTCCTTGTTATTAGTCTTCAGTGCTGTAACCAATATATTTTTCTTACGTTTTTGTGTGCAGTTGGTGATACGAGAAATATAGTCAACAATTATAGTTTTATTTGGACGCTGCACACGACTGCTTTGGTGGTAAATAATTTTGCACTCGAATGTAAAAACAGTGGATCTTTTTCTTTGTGTGACTTTTACCATTGGCAATAGAATATACTTGCCAGACTTTGTATATTAAGTGCGAGTGTTGGTGTGCTCCCATCACAGACGATTGTTTTGAAAGTAATAATATGGTACGAGTGTTGAGATGTTGCCATATTGAAGTAACATTTGCTTTACTATCTGTGTCCGGTGAATGTCCACGTGCATTATGTATTCTGATGTATCGGTTATTTACAAGAATGAAATATATACGACTTTTAGGTAGTAGGGATAATTAATAGAACTTGTTATAAAAATAATTTTTATTTGAACGCTCCTTGGCGCCATTGTTCTCAGCCGTTGAGAGAGGGCGGACGGCCAGAGGTAAGAGAATTGTGAATTTAATTATCACTAAGGAAAATTGTGGCGTTTATAAAGTCTCAGACAATCCAGGGGTAACCCGTCTTATTTTCAATCCACCTGTGCTCCCGTGGAAAGCTTATGGAAGATATATAAAGAGGTGAATGTTTGTTTTGAAGGTCTGGGTTCAAAATCATAGCAGCGTAACAACTCAAAGTAGGGAAAATTTAGAAGTACTGCAGCTATGGTCTTCCTGATTTCTCGGTCAAACCTTTTAGGTGACTGATACGAATATTGAGCTAGTTACGTAAATTACACATAGTTAAGTGGGAATAAGGCAATGTTAGCACTGGCCAGGTTTGACGTTCATTTACCGTGTATGTTTTGAATTTGCGGTACGGTGATCATTGTATATTATTGTCTTGGACTCGAGCAGAAATTTATTACCTAGTATACTTTATTTACTCTATACTGACATGTTATATTGCCGTGCAGTAATTATACATACATAAGGAAGATTCATATGGTTTTAACGGAATATAGATTTGAATAATAGAAGGATGGAACAACAGAAATAACTTGCTGTACAATGGCACCTGCTCAGAGGTGTGGCTTTAACCATCATTGATCTAACTGGAAAATAATAATTAAAGGTGTATAGTTGTAACAAAATTAACCATTTGTCATAAGAAGCAGGCTCTACTTTTCATATTTTCCCTCAACGGAAAGTGATATCAATAATTTTTCTTGCTAATATCACAGTAATTAACTCAGCACGACAGTCATGGTGCATGGAAAATATGGTTAGTGTCTGAGAACGTGGTGCAACTGTACTCTTGAGAGAAAATGTGCATAGGAAGAAAATTAATCAACTAGACAATATCCTTACTTATTGCATCTGACATACAAGACATGGCCGCTTGTGTTTGTTGCCTGTCATTCTTGCTTCCATGTCAGCCATTTGGTTGCTTCTTTTTCAGTTCCGAGAAGAAAGTGGTGGCATAGTTGTTGGGTTAATAAAAACATTGCAAGTCTCTTAATATTGTGCTAGCCATTGTTACTAATTTTCACACTAATTACTGAGGACCGTTTGTTGCCATATTGTTGTGCCATAGTTTTGTTGATTACAATCATGTATGGATTCAGTTATACAACATTACTTAGTACACTTAAAATATGAAAGTATTCTGTGCAGTTATTTAGGAAAATATGAAATTTCTAACTTCGATTTCGGATAATGTGTGAAAGTGCAGTTGACTTCATTGCGATAATATATATATATATATATATATATATATATATATATATATATATATATATATAAGATAAGATTTGAAACTGGTGAATCTTTTAATTGTGGTGCCAAATACTACATACCCAGATCCCTGAGACTTGGACAGGTGCATTTTCACTATTCTAGAGCTAAAAATCGAGTCGAAGGAAACCTTTAAATGCTGCAGTTGTATTTTTTATATATTTGTAAGATTTACATAGAAAAATGTAGGAGTCAATATCACCAAGGTGAGTGAGAAATACAAATACACATGGATACAATGCCCGTGAACCTGTATTGATAAAATGCTCTGATTAAGCAGTATTTTAGATGGTAATAGTGTGAGTAATGTTGCTGATCCCTCTTACTACCAGTGTCAGAGTTGCTGTTACAAAAAGCCTAGGGTGATATTGTGTAAACTAACGATTTTATCACCCCTCATCAGCCCAGATTTTTGCTTCTTGGGAACTACTGCAATGTATAGCAAGTCACGAGTTGCAGAGTTGTCAGAGGCACGTTACTTGCCGCAAATATAATCAGATGTATAGATGTTGCATGGAATATGAATCATAGTGTCAGTGGTTTATTATTCATTGCCACAGATTGAAGTAATGGTTTAATTATGCTTCGGGATTTGAATAAATGAGTCAGAGTGGTCAGGTGGTTTAAAATGTCACCATATTTAATTTAATGAGTGATTTTAAGAAGTAAAATTAGTGCCATCGGAATTATTTAAGTTGCATAAGTTGGTCAGGTGCCAAGTTCAGCATATGAATAATGAGTTTGGGAGTTACAAATGTGGGAACAACTTGCAACAGAGTGTTGTAGGTGTCTTGCAAAATGTAATAAGAGGTCCATTATCAAACAGCTTTTAAAAACTATCAAAGGTTTAAAGCTCATATCACAAGCGAAGTATTTTTTCTTTATCACATAAGGTTTTGAATACAGACTGGAAAAGGTGGGCACATGAGGTTTAAAATAAGACGCAGGTTACTGATCACCCTCTACAGCAATAATATTTACCAGTGTCACTTATATGGTCACCCTTACTCTCAATGTCAACTCTTACCATAACTGTGTGGAAATTTTATGAAATATATTGTACTAAAAGACTAATAATAATAATATGAATTCTGTGATCATCCCCTAAATTTTGTCAAAGAGTAACTTAGATGTAGATTGTTTAGAGGTGAGGGGGAGTGTGGCGAAGTGAAGAGTGCTGAAGTGAGTTACAGGGTTTAATTGTACTTTTTCAGATTGACTTAACGCCTTACTAATTTTTGCGTGCCATATATTTTCATCGATATTTGGACGCTGTCAGACTTGTGATTTTAGTTGCGTTTTTATTCCAGTTATCAAATGTGCATAAGTATCTCTATGCTCCCTCACTTTGAATTACAACAGCCTTACTCGTTTTTCCGTGCCATGTTGTCTCTATATTTGCATGCTGGTAGACTTTTGGTTTTAGTTGCATTTTGTATTCCAGGTCTGAAATGTGTACAGTATACCCATGTCTGTGTTCCCTCAGTTTTTCATTTTCGTGCGCTGTAGAAAAACTGGATGCGAAACATTTACTTGGCCTTTTTATTTTCTGGTAATTTTGTAATCCCACTTTATCTTGTGACTATGGCTTTACAAAATCATAAGTACCGGTAGTCATTGCACATAAATACGGTACGGGTATAATTATATTTGGGGAGTAAAGGGTCGTATTTATTTCCAAGTGCCTTTTAATTCAGCTGACAAATTTAGGTACCAGTATTTGTTGTTTTGGTTGAACTTTTCTTATATACGAGTTCACTGGCTTAAGAAATTGTGGTAAATAGATGCTCTTCGTTTGAACTTATTTTTATTTGCATGAAAACTGACACATTTACTTTCATAGTGCCTTATTGTATTGTAATCAGTAAAGCGGATATATTTTGTTTGAGCAGTATAATGACTGATGGTAAGTGTCAAAAACTTTAGTTCAGAAGTAGAAACGAGCTGTACCGGTATATTGCTCTAAACGTTTTCTTTTGTATATAAAGTAGTATAAATGCTTATTATGGTAGATTTACCCGTTGAAGCTGCTGAACGTTGATGAGGTTGCAGTTATTGAGCCTCAAGAGTAAATCTTTTAGTATATACCCCTCCCCCCCCTTTTTTTTTTTTTTAGTAAACCATTCAGTATTTATTTATTTATTTATTTTGAGGAATGCTATGATAATTCGAACCGTGAGTCGCATCTAGTTTCCAGTTTTTCTAAGCGTGCCATGGCTAGACAGTCTGTGTTCTGAAAGTAATTACAGTCTATACCCACCTCTTATTATTTTGCTAAAACAGAAACGATGGTAACTACGAGTAAGCACGCCCTCACTCGGCACACGACTCATGGTGGCTAAAGCATCCTACGTTACTCTCCATTATTTATATTGATCAGTACTGTACAATAGTTGAATACTTATCGAGAGCTTTAGTAGTATAGATGTTACAGACGAGGAGGAGCCAAATGAAATAATAATAATAAAAAAATAGTATAATAAGGACGGTCTTTACTAGTGTTGTGCGATCTCGTTTACAACTGTTTATAAATATTTGCAGAGTATTAACCACTTCACTACGATGACGTTTTATTTACTGCATTCTTACTACCCACCTTTACACAATTTTATTCAGCTTTGGGGAGGCCTCTTTTGGTGAACGAATAAAAAATCTGTATTACACTTTCTAGAAATGAATAAAATCATCTGGATATGCAGTATACAAACACACATTCATAAATACATACCGGTACCTCCGTGTACGCATACATATACAGACGCTGTTGGAGTGAAGAGGTTAAAACTATTCCCGTATGGACTTGAGAAACCTATTGTCACAACTTCCATCTGTTTCAAGTTTCTTCACGACTTTCATCACTGTCTTGTCCATAATCAACCCCATCATTGCGAGTACCTCCTTGGTGTTCCTGCAGACGATTTTATTCAGCTTAGGAAAGACTTAGGACGGTATTCTTGTACGGTTAGGAAGCCTATTAACACCTCTTCCTGACCGATTTATTTTTGGTTCAGCTTCGTTATCGCGTTACTGTGTGTTACGCAGTCTGTGTTGGTAATGAAGAGACATACGAAGCAAACGAGGGGATATTAAGGAGTAGGCCTAGTCTGAAAAATAAATCGCTAAGGAAGAGGTGTTAGGGAGCCTCCTTACCCTGCGAGAATACGGTCCTTAGAGGGGTTAGATGCAGCCTTAAGTAACCCCTTCACTACCTTCGTTACTGCCTGGGTTAAATAGTATCGTCTGGAGGTAACGAGAAGAAAATGGAAGAAGTCGTGCTCGTGTTGAAAGGGTTAATTGGGCCGTTATTCTCGTTGGCTTGGGAGATTCCGTGACGCCTCTTCGTCCGCGATTTATTATTATTATTACTATTATTATTTCTTTTTTCCTAGTACACCCCGTTAGCCCTAGGACAGAAGGGTTTATTCAACTCAGAGAGATTTCGAAGTGGAGGAGTTAAAAAATTGCCTTCATTAACACCATTGCAGTCAGAGGTCCTTCATGAGTAAAATAAATAAATAAATAAATATAAAAATAAATCGATTGACTAACCTAATAGAAAGAAAATGACAAGTAATTGTTGTGAAGAGGTTAATATGTATTTTAATGTTACTTCCTTTAACTGTATATCGAAAAGGTATAAATAAGATAGAATTTGGTATAAAAAATGTGTAATATCGCCGTTTATGTTACTGATTCAGACTGGCGAAATTAAACACTATATATAAACAGTACTGTATACAAGGGAATGTGGAGGTGTAATGTGCAAAATAAATCGCTTAGGAAGAGGTGCTACGGAGTTTTCCATGCCAACGAGGATGCGGTTAATTTTTGTGTTTGGTGGATGTTAGGTGCAAGTGACTGCATTATTTGGCTGGTTGTGTGTGTGTGTGTGTGGGAGAGAGAGAGGGAGAGAGAATGTTAGTATATTTTGTTACCCTCATCAGGTTAGTTCCAAAGCATATCAGACAAAAGTGAGTTATATTTTCATAGGTTATATTAAAACACTAGTACTTCGAGAGGTGCCGTAGTGTTTGTGTGTGTGTTTGAGATTTGCTGTGTCCGGATTGGGTATGTTTATTCATATATTTATTTATTTCATTATTTTTATCATGTCTTACGGATTCCATTATTATAGCTTTTTTTTTTCACGTCATACGCATTTCATTGTGTAGCGATTTTTTTTTTCCGTCACGTCATACGCATTCCATTTTTCTATCTTTTTTCACTTATTCGTACTTTTTTTTTTTTTGTCACGAATTTCATTTTTGTCTTTTTTTATTTGCCATGCGCATTCCATTTTCGTATCGATTTTTTTGGTCACCTGTCATTCGCGTTCCATTTTGTGGCCTCTTTTTCACGTTATATGCAGCCTGTGTTTTAGCCTTTTCATCGGCAGTATTAAATTGTGTTGTTGTTATTATTATTATTATTATTATTATTATTATTATTATTTGTTTTGTGTGGATCTTTCAGTGGTATGAGTATGGTAGTATTTTTTTTTTCCTTTAGATGTTTAGCTCAAAGTTATCAGGACATCTTTAGCCTGTTCAGTACGATTACCTATTTTTTCCACTCCAGACGATTTAATTACACGCGCACACACACACACACACACACACACACACACACACACATTTGAGGGAGTTGATGGGAACTATAGTCAACCCTTCCATTTAGTTTCGGCTCTCCATATTGAATAAAATCGTCTGGAGTAGGTTAACAAAAAGGGCCATCGTAGTGAAGGGGTTAATAGTGAGTGAGATTTTTCCCCTCTAGCCCATGCCCATTGATTTTCATCTCGCAGTTGTATCAGCTGTGGCTGTGTATGTACGTTTAGTGTATAGCCTACGTTTGGTGACTGTGTGTGTGTGTGTGTGTGTGTGTGTGTGTCCATTGAAAGATCTAGATACCCTGTAGTGTAAACAAACATTGCATGGCGTCAGAGAATGTTGCCTACACTGGTTTAATTTGGCAGTATATGTAATTGTATTCCCGAGAACGTCATGAGAGAGAGCGAGAAAGGCGGTAACATGCTTCGTAGAGAATGTTCAAATATGTTCAGTATGACAGTGCTCTTGAATGTTTGAACGAAAAACTTTTGAACTTGTAGCCCAAAACAGAACACTTAAGGATCCGGTGTTTTATTTGGTGTTCAGTCGATTTCATATTTGATCGTGTACCGCTTGTTCAGTCAAAAGATAGATGTACCAAAGGAGCATATTACATGTACAGTGCAGTATACTTTGAGTGTAGCGTGAGAAGTGAACCGTGAGCGAATGTGTGTGTGTGAGAGAGGGAGAGAGAGAGAGAGAAAGAAAGCAATAGGGTAGTGTGGTGAAAAGAATTTAATTGTGTGTGTGTGTTTTGCGTGCCCACAGCTTCCTCTGTATTAGGGTTGTAGCCGCTGACTGTCGTGTCGTGGTCTAGGATGGAGCATAGGTCAAATTTTAGACACTGAGATATGCTGTTATCTATTGACTGTTAAATGTTACTTGAACCTTGTGCTGAGATGAATAAAATACGAGAATATAATTGAACTACCGGTTGCAGTTTCTTTCTCCACCCCATTCCGTAAAGGTGATAATTTCTGTTGTTTTATTTAGTTGGGAAAGTGTAATTATTCGACCACTTATAGTTAGTGTGATTATTCTCTCACTTATAAGAACAGGGTAAGATTAAGGAATATTTTAAGGACCAGTAAGAGTGATAATTATTGTGTTATTTAGTAGGTGTCGTATAATTATTCCACCACTTAGAGAACAGGTGATGATTAGTGAAGATATTAAAGGCCAGTAATGGTGATAATTGTTGCGTTATTTAGTAGACGGTGTAATTATTCCACCACGTAAAAAACAGGTTGATATTAAGGGAGATGTTAAGGGGCAGTGAAAGTGATAATTGTTGGTTTATTTAATAGTTACTGCCCTTATGATTACTCCACCACTTATAGAGCAGGTTAAGATTAAGGAGGATAAATAAGGGCCAGGAAAAGTGATAATTTGTGTTTTATTTAGTAGTTACAATTATTTCACAAGCTGTAGAGCAGTTTAAGATTAGGGAAGGTAGTAAGGTCCAACGAACAGGTAGCTTTAATTAAGTTTCTCTGTTTAGGGGTTTTACTTAATCTCTGTTGCAGAATTTAGTTCCAAGATTTCGGGACAGTATCGGTACCAGAGGATAAAAGAGAATGAAATGTTAGGGAAAATTAGGAGGTATGGGAATGAAAACAGAGACATGGCAGTCAAAGGTCAGTAGTTTTGCAGTCTGTGTGTTTGTAGTATTGGAGACCGACAGAGATAAGAGAAATATGGTTACAAAATGATAGACCAACACTCCTGTAATCCATGTGTATCCAGGAGGCGGTAGGATGGAGAGAGGAGGAAGTACGGTATCAGATAATAATAAAGACGGAAATAGAAATAGACAGGGTAACAAAAAAAAGACACGGTAGCTCAAAGTCAACAATTCTGCAATCAGTGTGTGTCCAAGAGGAGAGAGGGGAAGAGATGGGGGTGGGGGAGGATTAGAGGAACCCTACCCCCAACCTCCCACCACCAGTCGACCAGGGTGGGACATCAGTGGAAAGCAATCACCCCTGAAAATGGATGATCCCATAGAGGTGTACGGGAGGGGGAGGGGGGGGGGAATGGGTGGAGATGGAAGAGGGTGGGAATGGGGGTAGGGGTGGGAGTGGGAAAGGGTGGGAATGAGGGTAGGGGTGGGGCTGGGAGAGGGAGGGAATGGAGGTAGGGGTGGGGGTGGGAGAGGGTGGGAATGGAGGTAGGGGTGGAGGTGGGAAAGGGGGAAGGGTGGAGGTGAAAGAGAGAAATCTGGGAAGTGTTGCGAGATGGGGATGAAAGTGGGAGAGAGGTGTACTGGAGGGGGAGGGGACTAGAAGGGGGTAGGGGTGTGGTGGGAGAGGATGGGGGTGAGGGAGAATCCTGAAGAGTGTGCGAGGTGGGGATGGACGTGGGAGAGAGTGGGGAGGACGCTGGGGGCTAGGGGAGTGGAAGTTAAGGGGAGAGATCAGGGAGGTGAAGGAGTCAGGGGATGATGCAGGGAAAGTGAAAGTTAGGAGGAAGGGGGACTGGAAGATGAGAGAGAAATGGGAGACGGGAGGCATAGGGAAGGGAGGAAGGTATGAGTAGGTAGGAGGAAAGCAGAGAGGGGGGTATATGAAGTGTAGGGAAGGGGTTGCAGGGTAGAGAGACGTAGGAGGTGACAAGGGGAGAGAGTTGGGAGGGGCATTGGATAAGGAGAATGATGCTGAGGTTGTGTTAAGATGAAGCAAAAGTGGAAGTGGACGTAGGGAGAGACTTCGAAGGTGTAAGGGAAGTGAGACAAATTGGGGACTCTTAAAAGTAGACAAAATGTAAGAAATAAAGGTTAAAAAAGATGTATTATAAGATTAGCCAAGAAATACAAGACAAATGTGTTATTGCTTAAAATACAATGACTGATTTTGGGCCATGGATTTTGGAGGTCAATTTGCCAACACAATCTGACCCAAGCCGACCCAATAAGATCCCTGGACTCGTTTCTCCAGGCAAGAACGAGAGTCATCATCAACATCATCATTATCATCAACTATTATCGTTTTTGTTGCTTTTATTATTATTGTTTTTGCTATTATTTTTTTTTTATTATTTGGTTACTGTTGTTATTATTTTTTTCTTACATTTTACAGAGCCTTTGCAACGCTGGAGGGCAACAAGAGCCATACCCCCTCCCACTTCTATGCACGTCGCGTCTATGTAAGGTTAGTTTGGGATGGCCTTTGTAACACTGCTCCGATTATCACTGAAGTTATCCTTAGAAAATCTGATGAGTTGAGAGAGAGAGAGAGAGAGAGAGAGTCTTCAATAAATACGTACGTAGAGATTTAACACTGAAATACCACTTACATTTTTTTTTTTTTTTTTTTTTTTTTTTTTTTTTTTTTTGTAATTGATCAAGGAGAATAGTAACTCAAAAGTGATAATATTTTCCTCCCACAAATAAATACATACCTGTTGAAATTTTGATTAATAGATTGACAATGGTGTGTATCGCAAATTTGTCATATTACGGAATTATTGGAATGAGAGGTGCTGGAGTGTAGCGTGATCTTGTGTCTCTCCCTTCCTGTTTGTGGATCTCACCCATCCCAAATTCAGGTGTAATAATAATAATAATGATAATAATAATAATAATGATGATGATGATGGTGATGATAATAATAATGATAGTAATAACGTTAATAATAATAATAATAATGATAATAAGGCGATGGTAGGTGTATTTCGTGTTCTCTTTTTCGTGCTTCTGAGTTATCCCAGCCATCTACCTGCATACTGGAGAGGATAGAGGGTTGGGATTACGATGATGATGATGGTGAATGGAACAGTTTGATTGCACTAGTCATGGGTTAGGAAAATTGTGCGGGAACAGATTACCATGATGGTGATGCAGGTGATGATGATGATGGTGGTGGTGGTGGTGGTAGTGGTGGTGATGATGATGATGATTGAAGAGTTTGATTGCACGAGTTATGGGGCTAGAAAAATTATGCGGGAACAGATTAACATGATGATGATGATGGTGGTGGTGGTGGTGGTAAAGATGATGATGATGATATTTATTAGACATGTGGATTGGAAAGATCGTGTGTGAGAAGTAGAATAACGATATTAAAAATTGGGGATCTTCTGGGAAACCGGGTTAGGATTATGATGATGATGATAATAATGATGATAGTAATGGTGATGATAATGATGATGATAGTAATGATGATACAGGTGATGATAGTAGTGATGATGATAATGATGGTGATGATGAACTGCTTCGGGTTACAAAGATTATGTGGATTCTTTGGAGGGGTAAACTTTGGAGGAGTTTGTGTGTGTGTGAGGGAGAGGGGAGGAAGGAGAGGGAGGGAACAAGAAAATCCTATTAGTGAGTCAATTAATCCTCTCTCCTCTCTCTCTCTCTCTCTCTCTCTCTCTCTCTCTCTCTCTCTCTCTCTCACTCTCTCTCTCTCTCTCTGTATATGTCTATCTATCTGTCGTTATTTGTACCTTATACCATTTCCCTTTCCCTTTATTCCTCCCCTGCCTCTCCCCTCATCCCTCCCCTCCTCGTGTACTTTTTTTTTTTCCCCTTTACCAACTTTCCATTTTTTCTAGTATACTTTTTCATACTCCTTCCACAGCCCCCCCTCCCCATCCCTTCCTTCTTTCCTCATTCTTCTCTCATATACTTTCATACAGTCATTTTCCTTCCTTCATTTCTTTCTCATATACTTTCTTACCATCACATCCCTCTCTTCCTCCCCAGCGTCTCATTCCTTTCCTCTCCCCTGCCCTCCCCTCACTTTTCTGTTCCTCTTGACTATAGTTTCTTCCCCTCTTCCTTCTCCCTCTGGTTTTTAATTCCTTCCCTTCTCTTCATATCTCTACATCCCCTCTGTAACCCTCATCCTTTCACTCCCCTGTACTCTCCTCATACCCTTCCTTCTTGCACATTTTCTCCCCTTCTCCCTGCCCTGTTCCCCCTCCCCTTCTTCACACTCTTCTCTTCTTCGTCTATTATTTCTCCCATTTTCCAACCTTACCCTTCCTGTGCCACCATCTCTTCTTCCATAGTTTCTCCTTTTTTTTCCAGCCTTAGCCTCCCTCCCTCTCTCTTTTACTATCTTCTCTTCCGCAACTTCTCCTCCCCTCTTTTTTTTTTTTTTTTTTTTTTTTAACCCTACTTCCCCTCCCTCTCATACTCTCTTCTTTTCCATAACTTCTCCCCTTCTCCCTACCCCAGTCCTCCTCAGTCTGTACTCTCCTCATATCCACTTTCTTACATAATTTCTCCTCTTCCCAACACCCTACTCCCCCTCCCTCCCCACACTTCATACCTCCTGTAATTTTTCTTCTTCTGCCTACCCTGCACCTCCCCCCCTCCACACATCCCCTCTCTTTCCATAATTTCTCCTCTTCTCCCTACCCTACTTCCTCATCCTCTCCTACTCCCCCTCCCTTCCTGACAGCCTCAAATACTCCCCCTCCCTTCCCCTCAGCCTCTCCTGCTTCCCCTCCCTCGTCCTCAGCCTCTCCTACTCCCCCTTCCTTCCCCTCAGCCTCTCCTACTTCCCCTCCCTTCCCCATAGCCTCACTTACTCCCCCTCCCTTCCCCATAGCCACAACTACTCCCCCGCCCTTCCCCATAGCCTCACCTACTTCTCCTCCCTTCCCCTCAGCCTCTCCTACTCCCCCTTCCTTCCCCATAGCCTCTCGTACTCTCCCTCCCTCCCCCTCAGCCTCTCTTACTTCCCCTCCCTTCCCTTTAACAGCCTGGAGCTACCAATATTTACCATCAGAGGGAAACCACAAAACTACCCTCAGCAATACAAGGACCTATCACCCAGGCACACCATCACCCTTAAACACATGGGTAATAAGGGTAAAAATACAGTCTTCCCTTTCTCACCCCAACCTATTATCCACCATCATCCTTAAAGCGATGGATAATAAGGGTGAAAATGCCATTCCCACCCTATCCCATTATCCACAATCACCTTTAAAGCCACGGATGATAAGGGTGAAAATTCCATCAGAGAAGAGAGGAGAATCGCCAAAGAAGAACGGTGGAAAAAAAAGAAGATAATAACAGAAGAGTGATCAGAGAAAGAAAACAGTTAAATCGATGGAAAGGAAAGGAAGGAAATGAGAAACAGGAAAGAAGGCTAAATAAAAGATAATATAATGTAGAACAGTATCCTAAACCCCTCGTGGTAAAGTGTGTAATGTTAGCTGTGTTAAAAAAAAAAAAATATCTATCTATCTATAGCCCGACGCCCTAATCCCGCAAAGGGTGGCCGCAGACAAAACGCCTCCAAGTAAATAAAACTACCAAATTATAAGGTGAAGTAAGTTCGTAAAAATATTTGACGCCATCCTTACTGAAAGGGTTAAGACTTATCGGAAGGGGTTAAGACTTATTGGAAGGGGTTAAGACCTATTGGAAGGGGTCAAGACTTACTGGAAGGGGTTAAGCCTGTTACTGGAAGGGGTTAAGAATGTTATTGGAAGGGGTTAAGAAAGTTATTGGAAGGGGTCAAGACTTATTGGAAGGGGTTAAGGCTTACTGGAATGGGTTAAGGCTTACTGGAAGGGGTTAAGACTTATTGGAAGGGGTTAAGTATGTTATTGGAAAGGGTTAAGTATGTTATTGGAAGGGGTTAAGTATGTTATTGGAAAGGGTTAAGTATGTTATTGAAAGGGGTTAAATATGTTATTGGAAGGGGTTAAGTATGTTATTGGAAAGGGTTAAGTACGTTATTGGAAGGGGTTAAGTATGTTATTGGAAAGGGTTAAGTATGTTATTGGAAGGGGTTAAGTATGTTATTGGAAGGGGTCAAGACTTATTGGAAGGGGTTAAGAATGTTATTGGAAAGGGTTAAGTTGGAAAGGGTTAAGACTTACTGCAAGGGATTAAGACTGATATTGGAAGGGGTTAAGAATGTTATTGGAAGGAGTCGAGACTTATTGCAAGGGGTTAAGACTTATTGGAAGGGGTCAAGACTTATTGGAAGGGGTTAACGCCCGTAGTCTTGAAACTGAGGAGAGGGGTTACCCTTCCCGCACCCCGCTCGAGGTGGAAGCTCACACCTTCAACCTAAGTGGTAATCTTAAAAGCGGGAGAGCGCACCCCTTCGTGTGGGTAGGCGCAGCAAAGAGTTGGTAACACTGATTAATTTTAAAATTCAAAATCTTAAAATAAAAACAATACATATCACAGTTTCTAAATTCACACACAGTATAAACTATTAATGTTTGCAATTCTTACCTCTTCTATTACTGAAGACTGGCATTAAATACTCTGTACAGGAGTATGCATACAGGATTTGGAGAACCTGTACCGCAGGAAAAATTCGGTGTCAGACATAGCTTCAGAGGAGATCATGTTGTCAGTAATGACCCTACGAATACGCCTTGGCTGGTAATACCGCTTTTGACTATATTTCTGCCCCAAATGCTTGTTTTTGCCATTCTTCCCACCCAGAACCCCGAAATCCCATCCCCCAAGACACGGGATGGAGGGGTTAATTTGAACACCAATTACGAACACCGAAAAAAAAAAAAAGCCAAATTCGTTCAAATCACACCAAAATAAACCAGAAAAATATATCGCCAAGCCAAAACAGAAGAGTGCAGGGTTATAAAAGCTCACCGAACGCAAACATCAGACTTCGCAATTCAAACTAACTG
Organism: Coenobita brevimanus; assembly: GCF_032717465.1. NCBI lineage: Eukaryota > Metazoa > Arthropoda > Malacostraca > Decapoda > Coenobitidae > Coenobita > Coenobita brevimanus. Next base: position 9,102,727 of record NC_137000.1, on the reverse strand, counting down.
GCTGTGCACCAGTCATCTGTTTAGGGAGTACTCGGCCATTCTTTACTGTAGGAATTATTTCACGTGCTAATGAAACTAAGTATAAAAGTATCATGCACCATATCTGATAAACAGCTTGGTGGAAATATTGAGAAATGAAATGGAAGTGGATACAGTAACTTTGTTTTCGTCTCGCCGAAAATTAACCCTCTCTAGAGAAATGGTGAAGTCTTTTAAAACGATAAAAATATTAAACGCTTATTTTTTTCTTTACACGATGTTTTATCATTAAATTAACATTCCCATCACACACACACCATAGGGTCCTTTAAATCCTACATAATTTTCTTTGCACAAGGCTGCTATAATATGACGAAGGGGCATGCGAAGGGGTGCTATGAGACTCCCCGTGGATTCCAGTACTACGCTGGGGTAATCCTCTCCCGTTCACCGGGGAACGCTCTCCCTTTTGTGCGTTAAGACTACCGGTACCAAAGATACGGATAGGGCAAGGTGAACGCCTTCCCACAGTTTAAGTCTAGGGCCGTAAGACTGTTTTTGGAAGGGGTTAAGACTTACTGAAAGGGGTTGAAAATGTAATTGGTATGTTGATTATGATAGAGAGTCCATTACATACTTAATATTGCAGTTTGAATCACTTGATTTTGAAGTCTGAGTCACTAATTTATGTCTCTGTTTCAGGTAAGGTTATTTTCTCTTCGCGGGAGCACCTCAGCCAACCCCTCGTGCAAGCTCTCCGGTGGTGAGTGTTGGATTCCCTTCGTTGCTAGGGCGTTAGGGCTGCTAGGTCACTGATACGATGCCACCGACACCAATAACACTTCTACCCCTTCAGGTGTCTCCCCCGCAGGTCAGAGGCGACGTGGAGCTGGTGGGGCGAGTGGGAGGACTGGGGGGAAGGGGGGGACTGGAGAGAAGGGAAGAGGGTAGGATTGGGAGGAAGAGAGATGGGGAGAATTGGGAGGACGAGAGATGGGGAGAATTAGAGAGAGGGGGTAGGATTGGGTTGACTGAAGAGATAGGGTAGGTAGGATTGGGAGGACTGGAGAGAGAGGGGGGAAGGATTAGGAGGATTGGAGAGGGGGAAGGATTGGGAGGATCGGAGAGAAGGGGGGAGGGATTGGGAGGACTGGAGAGAAGGGGGGAAGGATTGGGAGGACTGGAGAGAAGGGGGGAAGGATTGGGAGGACTGGAAAGAAAGGGGGAAGGATTGGGAGGACTGGAGAGAAAGAGGGAAGGATTAGGGGGACTGGAGAGAAGGGGAGGATTGAGAGAACTGGAGAGAAGGGAAGGATTGAGAGAACTGGAGAGAAGGGAAGGATTGAGAGAACTGGAGAGAAGGGAAGGATTGAGAGAACTGGAGAGAAGGGAAGGATTGAGAGAACTGGAGAGAAGGGAAGGATTGAGAGAACTGGAGAGAAGGGAAGGATAGAGAGAACTGGAGAGAAGGGAAGGATTGAGAGAACTGGAGAGAAGGGAAGGATTGAGAGAACTGGAGAGAAGGGAAGGATTGAGAGAACTGGAGAGAAGGGAAGGATTGAGAGAACTGGAGAGAAGGGAAGGATTGAGAGAACTGGAGAGAAGGGAAGGATTGAGAGAACTGGAGAGAAGGGAAGGATTGAGAGAACTGGAGAGAAGGGAAGGATTGAGAGGACTGGAGAGAAGGGGAGGATTGAGAGAACTGGAGAGAAGGGGAGGATTGAGAGAACTGGAGAGAAGGGAAGGATTGAGAGAACTGGAGAGAAGGGGAGGATTGAGAGAACTGGAGAGAAGGGAAGGATTGAGAGAACTGGAGAGAAGGGAAGGATTGAGAGGACTGGAGAGAAGGGGAGGATTGAGAGGACTGGAGAGAAGGGGGGGAAGCACTGGGAGAACTGGAGAGAGAGGGGAGGGAAGGATTGGGAAGACTGAAGAGAGAGAGGGAGGGAGGGGGTAGGTAGAACTGGGAGGACTGGAAAGAGACGGGAGGGAAGGATTTGGAGGACAGAGGCGAGAGGTAGCGGGGGGAAAGACTGGGAGAACTGGAGAGAGAGAGAGAGAGAGAGAGAGAGAGGAGATAGAATTGGGAGAACTGGAGAGAGGGGGGGGGAAGGATTGGGAGGACCAGAGAGAGGGGGGGAAGGATTGTAAGGACTGTAGAAACGGGGGGGGGAGGATTGTGAGGACTGGAGAGTGACAGGGTGAGGAAGGATTAGGAGAACTGGAGAGTGAGTGGGGGAAGGAGTGGGAGAACTGGAGAAAAAGAGAGTGGGGTAGTAGAATTGGGAGGACTGGAGAGAGAGGTGGGGGAAGGATTGGAAGGACTGGACAGAGAGACGGAAGGGGGGAAGGATTGGAAGGACTGGACAGAGAGACGGAAGGGGGGAAGGATTGGAAGGACTGGAGAGAGACGGAAGGGAAGGACGGATTGGGAAAACTGGAGAGATAGAAAGAGAGGGGGGCAGAATTGGGAGGACTGGAAAGAGAGACGGAAGGGGGGAAGGATTGGGAGGACTGGAGAGAGAGAGAGAGAGAGAGAAGGCGGAAGATACCCTGACTGAGGCAAGAAGTGGAGGATTCAGCGCTGAGGAAGGACACGGCTCAGGAGGGGGTCACGTGATCACGGCACCGGATTCCTGTCTTGCAGTTGTCTTAGGTTAGTGTCAAAGTCTCATCGGATATGGAAGCTCCCTAACACCTCTTCCTTAGCGATTTATTTCCCAGACTACTCATTAATATCCCCTGGTTTGTGTCTTATATCTTTTCGGCATTAATATAAATTGCGTGAATAACACACAAGAATATAGTAACGGGGCAGAATCAGAAATAAATCGGTAAGGATGAGGTGTTATGGTAGCCTTCCTAACCCATACTAGAATACCACCCATAGTCTCGTCGGATGTGGAAGCTCCCTAACACTCTTTCCTTACCGGTTTATTTCTGCATGTGCCATTTTAATAATTACTTTTATCTTAAATATGGAATCAGATAATACAAAGGAATATGATAGAGGAGACTAGGAAGGTGTAACATGCAAAATAAATCGCTAAGGAAAAGGTGTTGGTAAGCTTCCTCATCCTACGAAAATGTGATTATTATTATTATTATTATTATTATTATTATTTGTAGCTAAGTACGGTCTATCCAGAATCCAAAATATTCATCTGTAGTAACAATACACATTTTTACACCACAAGGGTAAGCATAATTCACCTTTATAGCCACCTCTGTATTTATCACTTGGTTACATCGTCTGTGGAATATAAGGTGACGTAGTAATTAAAGGTGACGTTGATGAGTTGGTGCACTGGGTCCATGTTGCAATGTCGATATCTGTGGTGTTGTCTAGGCAGTTGCACAAGACAGCTTTCGTCCTGTCAGTCCTTACATGAGAGGGGAGTGTGTGAGTTAGGGGAAGGGCAGCGAATTGGCAGGGGACAGGGCGACTTGTGGACACCCTTTACGTTGGCTGTAGATAGATAGATACTCGCAGACAGTGCATTATTGTGAGGGGCTTGAAGTAGGGGATTAGAGGGGTCAGGCAAGAGAGAGGGTTGGGAAGGGTAAGGTAAAGTAGGAGGAGAGGGGGTGAGATGAAGGGTGGGGTGCATTGAGGGAAGGAATGAGGTTGGGGGTTGCTAGTGGGAGAGGGAGGGAGAAGATTAAGGGTGGGGTGCGTTGAGGGAAGGAGAGAAGTTGGGGATTTCTAGTGGAAGAGGGAGGGAGAAGATGAAGGGTGGGGTGCGTTGAGGGAAGGAGAGAGGTTGGGGGTTGCTAGTGGAAGAAAAAAAGGTAGTGGGAGGGGAGGGAGAGGGGGAACGAGAGAGGGTGGGGGATGTTAGGGTGTTCAGAGGGAGAGAGCAGAGGAGGAAGGGTGTTGTGTTAGTGAGGGGAGAGTAGTAGGGGGGTTGAGGGGTTTTAGAGGGGAAAGGAGGGGCAGGGGGAGATGTATGGGTGAATGGTAGACTTCCTTGACCTCACCATATTCCTCGCCACAGCCATCACAGTCATCCTGTAATAAATGCATCAACATTCACAACATTCCTCGCCACCACAAAATACAATATACAGTACAAGAGATTATTATATACAGAAATAAATCGGTCTTGAAGAGGTGTTTCGCAGCTTCCTTTGTCTTATTCAGTGCGTTTGGAGACTTCGTAATAACTCTTCTTTACCGATTTATTTTGCCCATTACGTATCTTTTTTGTTTTTATTATTATTATTGTAGCATATAAAAAATGCTTGTGTAAAATGCAAAATAAGTCGTTAAAGAACAGGTGTTGCGGAGTCTTCTATGCCTCTTAGAATATGGTCCCCAGTCTTACCTTAGCAGCTTGAGGAAGGCTGGTGTCTTGAATTGGTCTTCTCTCTTCTCTCCGTGTTCTCTTTTCTCTCCTTCTTGATCTTCCCTCTTCTCTCCCACTTGGTCTCTCTTCTCTCCCTTTCGATCTCTTTCTTCACCTTCTTGATTTTCTCCCTTCTCTCCTTCTTGATTATGTCTCTTCTCCCTTTCTTGATCTTGTCTCTTCTTCCTTTCTTGGTCTTCTCTCTTCTCTCCTTGATCTCTTTTTCTCTCTCTCCACGCCGCACACCTCCACCCTCCCCTCCCTTCCTCTGACCCTCCTTCTCCTCTACCTTCTCGTCCTCCATTCTCACTCCCTTGTACTTTTCCTTTCATCCTTTCCTTGTCTCTCATTTCATCGTCCTTTTCTTTTCTTCCTTCCCTTTCTTTTCTTTCTTTTTTACTTATTTTATCACCCTTCTCTTTTCTTCCACCCTTTTCTCTTCTTTGTGCACATTCTTTCCCTCCAGCGTGTCTCTCTTTTCCCCTTCTGTCATTTTCCTTTCCTGTTTTTTCTTTATTCTTTCTCTCCTGCTCTCCTCTTCTCGCTTCGTTCTCTTTAAGTCTATCGTTTCGTTTTTTTCGCCTTCTCTTCCTTTGTTGGCATGAGCAGGCGTGCTTGGTAGGTGTGGTAGTTGTCGAATGAACAGTTGTGGGGTTGGAAGATGAAGTTTTAGGTGTGGCAGTTGTGGAATGGGAAGATTTAGGTATGGTAGTGTTGGTATGTACATGTTTGGTGCTAAAATGTTTACGTATAGGAGTGTTGGTATTGAAGTTAAAGGATACAGGGTTGGAAAGTGGAATGGTAAGGGTGGCATCTGTGGAAATGAGAGGTGCAGGATTGAGATGTCCATTTGTAAGTGTGGTGGTAGTAGTAGAATGCACAGATATAGGGTTAGAATGCATGTCTGTAGGATTCGTAGGTGTGAAAGTGACAGATACAGGATTGGAATGTCTGTTTTTAAGTGGAATGACAGGCATAGGATTGGAATGTGTAACTGTAGGATTGATAGGTGTGTAAGGGGAAGGTGCAGCTCTATTCCCCATCACCCCCAACCCCCTACCAACGAAGGATATGGTGTTGGGGTTGGAGGAGGGGGGAGAAAGGGGTTGGGACAGGACTGGAAACCCATCTGCCCCCAAGTCCCCCTGTGCATTCTGTTGCCCCACCTGATTAACCCTTAGTGGCACTGCTCCTCCCCCTCCCCCTACCCCCTCATCTCCTGCACCCCCTCCCCCATCCCCTCCCCCTCCATCCTCCCCATTATTGCTGACTCCATTGTTATTGTTGTTATTGTCATTGTTGTTGTTGCGGTTATTGTTATTGTTGTTATTATTGATGGCGTTGAGGACATTAGCTGTGGTGATGGCGAGAGAAACCATCATACTGAGAAAACCAAACACTGAGAACTTGGTAGGGGTTGGTGGGGAGGGAGGGCAGTATTTCTCAGTCACCTCGTTGGCGTGAGAGTCCAAAGCAACGTATTGGTACCCCCTGCCTTGTGGGGGATGGGGGAGTGGGGGCAAGGAGTGAGGGGGTGATGTGGAGAAGTATTGGGGATGGGTTAGGGAGTGGTGATGTGGTATGGTCGGTGAGTGGGGGTGTGGTGTGGTTAGAGAGTGGTGATGCGGTGTGGTGGGGGAGTGGTGATGTGGTGTGGTCGGGGAATGGTGATGTGGTGTGGTTAAGGAGTGGTGATATGGTGTGGTCGGGGAATGGTGATGTGGTGTGGTTAAGGAGTGGTGATGTGGTGTGGTGGGGGAGTGGTGTAGTATTGTCCCAGCCCTGGCCAAAACAGCAGTCAGGTATATGAGAGTCACCCCTCGTATGCTGCTTCTCATCTCCCAATAAGAAAGAAGGAAAATATAAGTAAACATAGATTTTTAGATACGCTGAGTCAAGCCCTACTTTTTTAACTTGGATATGAATTTTTGCTTTTAGTAGATCTGATTCACACTTAAGAATATCCAAGTGGTTCTTTGTAAGTGCGTTGGATGTTAAGTAATCTCAGTGAGTTTCTTAAGATGTTGGCCATGAAACTTAAAGATGATAATAGGGTTGTCTTGTTTATTTCTTCATCTGAATCTTTTTATTATTATTATTATTATTATTATTACTTTTAGGACGTTCACTGGGGCAGGTTTATTCCAACTTCGTTAAAATTATCTGGCGAGAACATTAATAAAAGAGGGAGAGGGAGAGAGAGAGAATTTTACTATACTCTTTCTATACCATTTTCTTTCATAACTTATTCATATTCCTCCATTTTCGATATTTTTAACTCATGTCCAAAATTGAAAAGGTTGATTACTTGCCCGTATGTAGTTAGGTTGGTGGTGGTGGTAGTGTTGTGGTAGTTGTGGTTGGTGGTGGTGGTTGTGGTGGTTATGGTTGGTAGTGGTGGTTGTGGTGGTTATGGTTGTTGGTGGTAGTTGTGGTTGTGGTTGTAGTGCTTCGTGGGTGCAGTGGTGGTTGGTTTTTGCTGGACGGTGGCAATGGTGGCAGGTATGGTTCTTCCTGGTAGTGGTGGGAGTTATGGTGATAGTGGTAGTGGTAGTAGTTACTGTGATAGTGGTAGTTACTGTTCGTGGATGTAATAGTGGTAGTTTTGGTTCTTGTTGGCAGTGGTAGTAATGGTGATAGTGGTAGTTACTGTTCGTGGATGTAGTAGTGGTAGTTACGGTTCTTCTTGGCAGTGGTAGTATTATAGTAGTGGTAGGTTTTGGAAGTAGTGGTAGTTGTGGTCCTCTCAGCACCCCAGCGCCTCCCAAACTACTCACCTCTTTACCGAGTTCCTTCACACCCTCCCCCACGCACCCATCACACCCCACACCCTCCCCCTCCCCCATCCTTCACACTCTCTCTCTCTCTCTCACACACACACACACACACACACACACACACACACACACACACACACACACACACATCAGTTGCGTGATTGTAGAGGGTAGTAGGGTGCGTGAGAAGGGCGTAACGGTACAGCGGGGGAAGGGAGGGGAGGAGAGGGATGGTTGAGGGGGGAGGGAGAAGGCTGGAAGGGGTCGGGGGGCGAAAGGGTGATGTGGGGAGGGGAGGAGAAGGGAGAGGGATGAGAGGGGGAACAAGAGGTTGGGAGGGAGGGGTGAAGATAAGAACGAAACTCCTCTGGCTTCAGTATAGCCCCAGTGACTGAGTTGTTTGTATCTGCTCTAGTTGGTCTAAATTACCTGCTAATTACCTAGTATTTAGCGGTAATTAACCCCGGTAGCTGCCAGGGTTGACTTTGATTATTTTATTCTACCTGTTGCTAGTTCATTCTACCTGCTGCTGGATCAGTTTAGTCAGTTATCCTCCCTTGGTTCAAGTGTTAAGGCCAAGATCCTAATATTTCATTTTATTGGATCTACATGGATTTTCTCTGACGTTCATGATTCACCATTCTTCTCGTATTACCAATCCCGCCTTAACACCTGATGACAGTTAAGATCTTAAAATAACATAAATCTACCAATATGTGGGAGGTAAATGTGCGTCCACATTTGCCCTCCAACATATCCTGGCAACACTACTACCACCATATTAGATTACGTGACGGCAACAGTTATAGGACATTCCTTCGCCAACACGTTAGCAAAATTTTCCCAAGCTTCATGTTGTTAGCTTGTTGACAGCCTGTTCGTGAGTGGGTTGCTTAACATGTTGCCCACCTATGTTCGACGGCCAGTGTGGACGCACCCTAAAAATAGACAATAAATGGTGGACACGGAACCCTGACTCTCTCCTCAGATACCACGCGTGCTGGGGAAGAACTTGAGCATAATCCACGAAAAGCGTTTGAGAATATTCTTTATCGTATGTGTGTGTGTGTGTGTGTGTGTGTGTGTGTGTGTACTACGTGAATAATTTTAGCCCAGTACTCACTATAGTGTTTACATTCCGTGGTGCGAGACGGTGTCGTGCATTTCCACCGTTTTCACTGTATTTTATTGTCGAGGTCCAACATAACAGAGAGAGAGAGAGACAAGGGGGGGGGGAGAGACCTCTTTGTTGTTATATAGTCATTATTATTTTTTTCAATCAGATCCTCAGCTCGTGAAGTGCTAGAAAAGATAGAGATGTGAGATGGAGGAAAGGTTGCCAAACATTTACCAAATTAATCACACACACACACACACACACACACACACACACACACACACACACACACACACACACACACACACACACACACACACATTATCAAACCATCAGTCATCCGGATAAAGATGCTTTTTTTGTGAACATGCTTAGTGTTGTGAATTATACCTCTAAGTGCAGAATACTCCTCTAACCTGGGGTCTGTAGGCCAGGAAAGATTCGGAATTATTTTGGAGTTGGTGTGTCTGCGCTGTTAACTTATGACACAATTTCTGGTTGACGGTGTGAGTCTCAGGTGAGCCGACATTACCTGCACTATATGAGGGAAACAGGTGGCACCCCACTCACCTATATTCCCACCCACTGCCTCACCGTGCCGCGCCGTGACACTAAAGCTACAGAGACGAGTGATGCTGGTCTCGTCTCTCCGCACCACCTGTATCACCCTCCATCCATGCCCTGACTACACTCAAATCATCATCATCGTCGTCGTTGTTACCATCATCATCAACATCAGGGAGAAGAGGAACCAGGGAATCGAAGTGAGGCGTGTGTGGTGGGGGAGAAATAGCGGGCCCTACACTGCACCACAGGCCATGCAGAGCGACCCCCTCAATTACCACACGCAGCACCAGAAATAACCACCAGCAGTAGAGAGAGGCACAGATGTTCACAGAGCAGCAGAGAGAAGCACAGAAGTTCACAAAGCAGTAGAGGGAACCAATATCAGTAGGAGTGTGAAGCATCAACAGAAGAAATTGGCACCAGCAGTAGGTACGGAGAAGAGATAAGCATTGGCACGCAGAAGCAGAAAGAAGCGCCACCAACACTTAGAAGCAGAGAGTAACTAGCATGCAGAAGCAGAGAGAAGCACCCCCAGCAGAAAACACGTAAAAGCAGAGAGAACAGTCACCACTCAAAGAAGGTGTCAGGAGTAGAACTAGGCACCAGCAGCGGATAGAAGCTGAAACGGACACAACATCAGAGACAACCACCAACGAGAGAGGCACCTGTCGTTTCTTACAGCAGGAGAGACAACATCATAATAATTTAAAGAAGGTAGCCGTTACGGACACTCCAGAGAAACGCAATCAACAACGGAGAGAAGAGTTACACACAGCAGCAAAGAGAAGCGCAGGAATAAGGAAGAGCGGAGGAAGAACACACGGTACTTAGTGTAATACGTATATTGTTTAAGTAAAAGCATCATTGATTATTTCTTTAATCATGCAATAGTATGTGAAAAAAAAAATGACCAGTTATTTTCTTATACTGAAATATTACTTTAAATTATCAATATCTTAGAACAAGGAATAAACTGAAATAATAGCTGCGGTATTATTTTCACGCTCTTTCATTTTTCTTTTATTTATATGTTTATTTCTTCGTTGCTTACAGGTACCCAAAATCTCCGGAATATTGATCATGATGATAGTGGTGATGATGGAAGTGCTGGTCCTCATCACAACGTCGTCAGGGACATCACCACACCCTTCACAATCACCACAACCACTGTCATCATTGTCGTCGTCATTACACCTTCACTGTTCATCACCACAGTTACAGGAATCTGAACCATCGCCTTCATTTTCATCACCATCACCACAAGCATCACCACCACTCCATAAATCATTTTCCTCTTCGTCATCACAACCTCCAGCATCATTACCATATACATCACAGTTACTACCACGATCCTCTCCCTCATCACCACAACTTTCGTTATCATTCTTAACATCAGCATCCTCATCAGTGTCATCACAACCATCATCTCGACCCTCTTTCCCAACACAGCCACTTCTAACGTACACGAGTATTAAATCACCATCACCATCCTTATCACCAGTAATAAGCTTGGTAATACCGTCCATAGAAACACGCATCACCAACACCAGCGAAAATAACAAGAACAGTAGCAAGTTGAGCGAAGATAACAACAACAAAAGCAGCGAAATTAGCAGTTACAACAGTCGCAAGAGTAACGAATATAGCAGTAACATGTATAGCAGAATTAGCAGGAACACAGGAAATTGCGATAATACTACAAGCCAAAGCAGATGGAAGCAGAATGACAGTAGCGGAAGCAGCGAAAACAGTATCGAGAAAAGTAACGAAAGCATGCATGGAAGGGTAAAGGAGATAGGAACGAGAAGCCTCGGAATTTCGCCCTTCACCCTGACGAAGAAAAAAGGCGGGAAAACGCAGCGGTACCAATACATGCCTCTACGCAGCGATGGTACAATATCCGAACTCGATCCTTGTCCTGTCCCATCGCCCCCTTCTTCATCTTCAAATATCTTCTCCATCCTTACGTTTTCCGTTGTCACAGTTAACGTCATAATTAACGCCGTATCGAACGTTAATAATAACAATCGTAATAACAATAATAATGAGAACAACAATAACAATAATGTAAACAACGAAAATATTAGTAATAACCTGGATTCTAATACGAATGACAACACGATAATGACAGGAAGGAAGATGAAGGGGAAGAAGAGAAGGAAGAAGTGTAGATGTTTAAAATAATACGGTACTTTAGATATATTCCTAGTCATCTTCACCTCCAGCATCATCACCTTCATCACCATCCTCCCAGTCATCTTCATCTCCATCATCATCACCTCCATCACCATCCTCTCAGTCCTCTTCATGATCACCTCCAGCACCAATTCACCATCATCCCAGCCATCTTCATCTTCATCGTCATCACCTCCATCACCATCCTCCCAGTCATATTCTTCTCCAGCATCATCACCTTCATCACCTTTTTTATCATTATTTCAGAGCAGTCACCATCATCATTTACATGACCTTAATGACCATCGTCGACACCATTATTATCATCATGGCCCTTATCATCTTCATCCTCTTAGCTGCGGTCACCATCCTCTTAGCTGCTGTCATCATAAGTACTGCTTGTCTTCCTAACCACTGTCATCACCATCATCTCTGCAATTGTCGTCATTATTATTCATAGTTTTTCTCTAACATCACCACTCAGTTTAAAGACTACCATCATTAGCACCAAGAAGGAGAGAGAGAGAGAGAGAGATTGGGGGAGGGGAGGGGGAGTCTGTCATGGGGTCTGTAGGTTAGTATGTTGGGAGGGAGGAGGAGGGAATCGCATCTTCCTTGCTCCACAACCGCACAGTCTCTCCACGGGTCCACAGTTCCACTCCTCCACCCCTCCACATCTCATCCACAGCACTCCCCATCCCACCAAAACTCTTGACTCACGAGGAAATAGAAGATACTAAACGCAGACTCAAGTAATATGAAGCAAAGGCAAGGGATTGAGGAGATATAAGGAGAGTTCTTTCGTCTCATCGTCAACTTCGCGCTCAGTCACCGTCAGGAGTGAAAATGCGAAGGTCAGTGAGTGGTGGTGGTAGTTGTGGTAGTCTGGTAGTTGTGGTGGTGGTTGTGGTAGTGATGGTGGTGAGTTGTGACACCATGACGCTATCCCCCCAAAATGAAATAGGCGAGAGATCAGATAAGGCAAAACTTGGTGCTTCTGTTTTGGTGACGTCACGGGAGGAAGTGACATCAGGGCACAACATGGCACCGAGGGATTCTGGGTATGGAGGCGGATCCTCTTCGATTTTCGCTCTTCTCAACTTCATCCTGGTGGTCTTCAACGCCGTCCTCAACATCGTCAACAATATCAACAATAATAACAACAATAACAATAATAATAACAACAATAACAATAATAATAACAATAACAACAACCTAAATCAGAACATGGTGCAAAATATGAATGACGGCGGTGGAGGAAGGTCACTTATTCCACCAATCACACCTCTGTCATCACCATCATCCATTCGTACTGGAAAAAGAAATGAAGTAAGAGAAAGAAGAAAGGCCAGAGAAGAACGGAGAATAGGAGGAAGACAAGAAAGAAAACGTGTGGAAGGAAGAGGAAGAAGAGAAGCCAGAGAAGATCAGAGAATGAGAGGAAGAGAAGAAAGGGGAGGTGTTGTTGGAGGAGGAGGAAGAGGAGAAGAACGGAGAACATGGGCAACAGTAGGAAGAACAGGTGTGGAAGGAAGAGGAAGAAGAAAGGCTATAGAACTGAGATTAAGAGAAAGAGTAGATAATGGCTGGAAACTAAGACCTGCATTGTCTCAGGGAACTAAAAAAGGGCGAAAAAAAGTAGAGAGAACAGAAAAGCATTAAAAGTGTGATATATACCGTGTGTGTGTATATATATATATATAGAGAGAGAGAGAGAGAGAGAGAGGAGCGAAGACAGAATAATGTGGGTAAATTTATGTCATTGAAATGCAGTACTAAATTACTACAATATTAAATAAGAAAAATTAAGGCTGACGAAATAATTGTGGCGATATATATAAATAAAAGTTACAGCACGTGCAGCAGAGTATTTGATAATTTCTTTTTCCTCCTACAGATGGCGTTGCAGCGCTTATGTAGTGGTTGTGGTAGTGGTTGTGGTTGTTGTAGGAACCGAACGATCTTGGGGTGAACCACAACTACCACCATCATCAGTGCAGCTGCGGCCATCACAAACCCAGCTACCGTCACAGCTGCTTCCATCACGACCACAGCTACCATCATCACAACCACAACTGCCGTCATCACAACCACAACGACCGTCATCACGAGCACAACTGCCATCACAACCACAACTGCTGTCATCACGACGACAGCCTCGACCATCACAAATATACCAGCCACAGCCACCATCATCCCGACCACAACTACCATCACCACCAAAGAGACCACCAAATCAAACACCACAACCACAGCGACCATTAAAACCACCAGTATCATCACCACAACTACTCCTACCACAACGGTCACCAAATTCACCGCCACCACAACAAGCACAAAAGCCACATTCAACATTACAATCACTATTTCAACAGCTACCGACATTACCACCACTGCCAACACTACCACCATCAACACCAGCATCTGAGAGGACTGCGGAGAGCGGAGGATTCGTCTGGCCGAGTTTTAGCGACCTCTACTGGCCTTCATTTTTGCCGTCACCTTCATCTGGATCGTCACTTTCGTCATCTTCAAGAGAAAATGCAGTATCGAAGCCTTCATTTCCCTCATCTTCTCCTGGATCTTCATTTTCGTCATCTTCAACAGGAAATTCAGTATCTAAGCCTTCATTTTCCTTACCTTCATCTGGATCTTCACTTTCGCCGTCATTTTCGTCATCTTCAACGGGACATTCCGTATCTGAGGCTTCATATTCGTCATCTTCAACTGGGCACTCCGTCTCTAAGTCATTTTCACCACCACATTCCTCTTCACCTTCATCCCCGTCACCTTCAAGTCACAGACCCATTTATTCACGTGCTACTTCGCCCCCATCCTATTCCTCCCTCCACCCCGTCTCTGCCACCCGCCCAGACCGCCCTGACATCACCTCCGACGTCAGCCACAGCCGCTTCCTCAATCACATCTACGACAGTGTGACGTCCATTATGAAGGCGGGACATCACAGCACGAATCCGGAAGGCAGACCCGAAAATCAGTCCGTGAAGTCCAGAAATCCACATCAGAATCCGTCCGTGAAGGAGAGAAATCCACATCAGAATACCGTGAAGGAGAGAAATCCACATCAGAATCCGCTCGTGAAGTCGGGAAATCCTCTTCAGAATCCGTTCGTGAGAAATCCACCTCGGGGTTTTGAAAATTCGAAAGGGGATGACGTTAAGTTTAAAGCGCCCAATATAAGACTGGGAAGGCCCTTAGTACAACCTGATAGGTCTGTTATAGAGCTTAATAATAGGCCTGTTATAGAGCTTCAAAATAGGCCTCTTATAGAGCTTCAAAATAGGCCAGTCACAGAGCTTCAAAATAGGCCTGTTGTAGAGCTTCAAAATAGGCCTGTTGTAGAGCTTCAAAATAGGTCTGTTGTAGAGCTTGAAAATAGGCCTGTTATAGAGCTTAGAGACCGCACAAACATTAGAAACTTGATTACAAACACAAATAATTCGCTTGTCAACTCTAATCCCTCGCACGTCAAGTTAGAATCTGATACTCATTCACAGGGTCGACCAAGACCTTTCCAAAACACGGGTACAGAGCAGGTGAATGTCGAGTTGGATCCTGCTATTCATTCACACCCACGATCAGAAGCATTACCAAACACAGACACGAAGCAGATAAACGCGGAGTCGAATTCTGATACTCGTTCACACCCACGACCCAACCCTCTCCAAAACACGGATACAGAAAGCCAAATAGCTGTGATGGATGAAGATTCTCGCCCTCACACGCCTCAGAGGAGAAAACTTGACCTTTTTACGTATGTGTTTGACTTGGTAAGGACGCTGGTGGCCGTGGGGTTGGAGCAGGACAGGCCGAAGTCTCCTATGCCTTTGGTGGAGGGTTCAGCGTCGGGGGTGGAGAGCAAGGCCTTCCCTCTCTTCGGCTTCCTCTCCTTCCTGATGCTCCTCCTGAACAGCATCCTCCTCATCGTCCAAAATATCAACATCAATAACAACAATAACAATAACAACGACAATAACAATAATAATAACAATAACAACAACAATAACAACATGAACGGGAGAAGTACGGAGTGGATTATTAACCTCGAGTCTGGAATTCGTGACGTCGTTGATAGACTTGAGCAGAGAAAATAGACAGATCACTTTTTGAGCAAGCGAGCATAATACTTATCGGATTACATGTTGTCTTATCGGATTATACGTCTTCTTATCGGATTTTTATGTTGTCTTATCGGATTATATGTTGTCTTATCGGATTATATGTCTTCTTATCGGATTTTTATGTTGTCTTATCGGATTATATGTTGTCTTATCGGATTGTATGTTGTCTTATCGGATTATATGTTGTCTTATCGGATTATATGTTGTCTTATCGGATTGTATGTTGTCTTATCGGATTATATGTTATCTTATCGGATTATTATTGACGGATTTAGTTTCTCGAAGGATTACACGTGTTAAATATATCATTAGAGGATTTCAACTTGACTTTCAGTGAGTTAGATTTTATTATTATTATTATTATTATTTTAGGGAGGGGATACATTTCTGGCTGTAGGGGAAGTGTATCGTGTGTACGTTTTGAGGTATACACAGTGAGGAAAGTCATGTATGTATCTGCTGTGTACGTTTCGGGCTAGTCAGTGTAGGGAAAATGTATGTATCCTGTGTGTATTTTCCGGGTTATATACGTTTCAAGGTATACACATTGGGAAAAAAAATTATGTATCTTGTGTGTGCATTTTGGGTTATACAGTGTAAGGGAAAGGTGTATGTCTCCTGTGTGTACGTTTTGGGTTATGTACGTTTCGGGTATACACACAAAAAAAAAAGGATCGTGTGTACGTTTTAGGTTATACAGCGTCAGGAAGAAGTGTATGTATCCTGTGTGTATTTTTCAGGTTATGTATACACTAGGAAAATACACATGCCTCCTCTGTGTACGTATTTCATGATTTTCCTTGTGTTTTTTTTTTTTCTGTTTAGGTGTGTATTGGGCATTAGTATGAGTAAGCTAAGAAAAGTGTAATATGTATGTAAATTAAAATATAGACAATCACCTGCCTGCTTGTTGACACCTGTACTCTTGTTATTCATCATCATCATCACCACTATCATCATCATATCACCATCAGCATCACCCTTCTCCGCTTCATCAACATCTTCATCATCATTGTCATCATCATCACCATCATTGTTGTCGTCATCATCATCATCATCATCATCAGTGTTCACTTGAAGGTTATGGGATTTCATTTGGATAGTTTTGAAAATCTGTATAGTTCTTCAGGCTTTTTTGGAGGTTCTCACTTATTTTATTTTATTTATTTATTTATTTATTTTTTATCACGTCCACTAGCAAGTTACAGGCCACCAATGAGTGTTAAAATTCTCAACTCGATTTGTATTTGTTTTTGTTGTTTTGTAGGGAATAATAAACCTTTACTGGTGCCCAGATGCAGGGTTACAAATATATATATGTATGGGAAAGAATGAACACAAATATGTCTAAGGGTTAATTAAGATAGATCCTCGTAGTGAAGGGGTGAATGAGGGTTAGCTCAGTAATGTTTATGTGTTTTCCATGCAGGTTTTCCATCAGCAACCACACACACTTGTTATATTTAATGGTGCGAAAATTGGGCGACCCGCGCCACTCAGCAACAAAACAGTACTTTATAAACAAACACAACATTAACCTAAATAACAAATCAACTAATCCTCAAGACTAACTACACAATTAAGAAACATAAACAAGGCAATCTTTCTCAGTAATAAGAAACATTAACAATTCAGTGTTCCTTCTTTTACGAATAAACATTAGTGTTTTTTTCTTACCAGTGTTAAGAAACATTAAGAAGGGAGTGTTCCTTTTTTACGAGTATTAAGAGACAATAAAAAGGCTGTGCTCCATTTTTACATATTTTACATCTACACCAACACTATACACAATATTTCATTATAACTTTCATGTCATTCTTGCTTTCTCTAGGCTATTGTATTCATATTAGGAGACAGGTCAAGGAGTAAAGGGGATAAAAACAAACTTTACTATCCCATATCTCACGAGGATTCTCCCCTTGGTTGAATAAAGTCGCAGGTATTCCATAAGTAACGCCATATACGCTGTTATCTTTATTGGTACAAAAATACGGCGACCCGCGCCACACAGCAACAAACCAGTACATTATAAACAAAAACACAGCTAATCATCAAAACCTAACTACTTAAAAAAAAAACATAAAATCGTCTGACAGTAGGAGAATTAAAGGCAGAAGGCGTCATGGCATAAACCTCCCTTCAGTATGGTCACTTCATATTCGTTTTATATCATCTTCCTGCCGTCAGACGATTTTCTTAGGAGACCCACTGTGTTGAAGGCGGATAATAGGGTGTATCACCGCTCTTGTCGGATAATGGGAGGTTGGGTAATAGGATGTATCACCACTGGTTGGATAATAGGATGTATCAGCACTCTAGTTCAAGGGTAGTGTCTCCTAAACTGAGTAAAATCGTCCGTTATTAGCGAGAAATTAGTGTTAAAACTTGGTCTTTGTAAATGAAAGGGTGAATGGAGATAGTTGTAGGTCCAGTGTAGCCTCCATACCACACACCTGAGAAAAGGAACGATGGGGGGAAGGGACGGAATAGGAAAAGGAAAAGCGGATTGCAGGGGATGAGGGAGAAGGGATTGTGCAGTATCTTTTATCTTGTCTCGTGTGTGTGTGTGTGTGTGTGTGTGTGTTTAGATAACCCTCTCAATAAGTCTCCTAAAAGCATTAATGAATCCCGTCACGCCCTCCCTATCCCTGTACGCGTAATTGTTGTTGTTCCTGCCCCTGTGCTTGCCCTCCCCCGGCGCGTCCAGGGCAGTGGCGCCCCCCTCCACGCCCTCTCGCTGCTGTTTGCTCGGCCTGCGCTTGGTGGGGTACCTGGGGCGGCGGCCGGGCTTGCGTGCTGCTGCCGGTCGCTTGCGTTTACCGCCTGTGGGAGGGAGTGGGAGGTTAGAAAAGAAGCACTATAAGCTTTGATGCATACATAAACTCCTTCTCTGTCCTGGGTCAGTATATATAGTCAGCAGATTTATTGCCACTAACGCTGGGCTTACGTTAGATTAATAATATCTTTGGGAAGAGTGACAACGTCAGTGTAGATAACAATTGTAAATTGTAATTCAAAATATGCAGACTTTGTCAATAGATAAAGCGCCATCATGCGATAGTTTTAAAGGAATGACCATTTTTCCTTTAATATAACCAACATTTCCTTCTAGAAGTATTTCAGTGATTTTATGATTTGTTAACCGCAACATTTAGCGGTGCATTTCCTCGACCTGTTCTGTACCTCTAACTAGTTCTAATCTCTCTCTCTCTCTCTCTCTCTCTGTGTTTCTGCAGTGTAACATCAGGGAACAAAGCATTACACACACCGCCACAAAGCTGAACCCCTGCAAGAAAAGCATTAAAGACCCACCTCATCTGGCTGCATGTTTGGACAGGTAAGAAAGGTGTTTAGGTGTCCATGAGAAGCTTTAAAGACTCACCTCACCTGGCTGTATGTTTGGACAGGTGAGAAATGTGTTTAAGTGTTCAGGATAATCAGGGTGCAGGAATGTATTGTAATGTGTTTACCTGAAGATGTTGGGGTAGGAGTGAGACGGCCAGTGTCCTCAGAGGCGTAGAAGGCTCCCTATAATATACCTTTCTTAACGTAATTTTGTTTCGGGTTTATGTGTGGAAAAGTGAGAAAGATGTTAATAGTTAGAGGGAACTGATTTTTTTTATACGTGTCTAATGATCGATTTTATATATATATATATATATATATATATATATATATATATATATATATATATATATATTCAAAGAAGAAAGAACCAAAGCCTAGAAGGTTCAAGATTTTTTCATAGGTTTGGATGGACCCCGTAGCACCCATTTCTTACCAGTTTATTTTATTTTGGCCGGACTTTACGTGTGAAATTAAGAACTGTGTTCACGTGTTCGTTGTGTGGTGATTAACTGATGTATTACCTGTGTGTGTACTGCTGGACCTGGAAGACATCTCTGGAAAGTATAAAAAATCTGTTGCTTAAGAACGATAACAAACTACTCATTGTCAGTGTTTACTCGGATCTTCAAGTGCAGCGGGTGTTACAAGAATTTG
The DNA here is from genome assembly GCF_032717465.1 of Coenobita brevimanus. NCBI lineage: Eukaryota > Metazoa > Arthropoda > Malacostraca > Decapoda > Coenobitidae > Coenobita > Coenobita brevimanus. The sequence goes on along the minus strand of NC_137000.1, from coordinate 9,083,619 downwards.
GGACTGTTCGACGTTACTGTGGAATACCAGGGGAGGCTAATCTGTCATCTGATGGGACCAGATTAATTCCCTCAGTGATATATCTGAAGGCAAGCTGCTGAAACGAGAAAGCTGGCATCAGTGATAAGCAGATACAGCATGGGAATAGAGAGGGTTAGGGAAATAACCGAACCAGCAGGACATCTAAGAAATTTTGGTTGGATAATAGACAAGACTCCCGGATGAAAACAAGAAACCGTGAAGAAAATCAGGACAGGCTGTAAAGCTTCGAAGATACTGGCTCTATTCTCAGATCAAAGGTGAACTGGGAGGTGAAATTTGAGGGAGTGAGGTGATGTGAGCAGGTTGTTATGCCATGCTTGAAGCCAGTACTGGGACAGGCCGCCTCGCTGCGTACCTTCTGGCCTAGTGGCGTGGCTGCCGGCTGGTGGTGGTGGTGGTTGTGCTTGTAGTGATGGTTTTTGTGGTGTTTGGGGTAGTTTTGGGGCTTGTGTTTGTTTATGTGGTGATATTTGGGCTTTTGTTTGTGTATTCTGTGTTTGTGGGATCGGGTTTTCCTGTGAGGAGGAGGAAGGGGAAGGCGTGGTAGAGACAGAATCGGGAGCCTGAGGTGCTGTCTCTCCCTTTGGTAACTCCTGTGGCTGACTGAAGACCCGGAATTTAATCAGGTGTATCGGCGGGTCTCTCAGCTCAGGGATGGTGAAGGGCGCGGGTCCTCCTACTGCCGGGTCGGGTTCGAAGCCTCCTGTGGGTGGGGGGTCACTCAGGCCCCCCAGATATTTTAATCCTGAGGGTCGTGGCAGAGTGTTACCTGGGAAGAAGCCTGCGTCCTCGTCTGCCAGGAGGTGGAAGTCTCCAAACTCGTCGTCGGGAGGGAGCTGTCGGGGTGTGGGTTGTTCCTGCGCCGCCGCCACCCACTCGCTGTTTACGTCTTGGTCAGGCTGGCAGGGATATAGGAAAAGTTACTATGCATCATCAGCAACAGAATCATCATCATCATCATTATCATCCTAACTCAACATTTTAAACTGGGTGGCTAGGATCCAAGAACATTAAAAAAAAAAAAATACAGAAAAAGATGTTTGTTTTGCTCTCTGTTAGCCTTATTGTAGAATCATTTATTTCCCTATTATGTCACTCATTGAGGGCCAGTAGTATGTATCTGTTTGTCTATAACCAGACGCCTTAATCCCGTAAGGGGTGGCCACAAACAAATATCCTCCATGTCGCCCTGTCCCCTGCCATTTCGCTGCCCTCCCCCCCAACTTACACCCCCCTCTCTTATGTACACTGTACCTCTTTACTCCATCGCTCCACCTCGTCCTTCCCCTCCCTCTCCCCCCTGCACCTCACTCATATTCACTCCTAGTTAGTCTCACTCCAGCCTTACCACATTCCAAACCACCTCAGTGTATTTCTCCTTTTATTTTTTTATGCGAGGAAGAAGGAACCAAAGGCCATGAGCCCGCAGTAACAGTTCCCTCCAAGAGAAAAACAAAATACAATAGAGAGCCAAATTCAAGATCCGATCATTTTGAGATGCCTGGCCACACTGCGTTTGAAAGACTGGAGATCATAGGCAGCAGGAAATACAGACAGAGGGAGACAGTTCCAGAGTTGACCTGTTGCATAAATGAAAGACTGGGAGTAACGGTTAACTCTTGCATTAGAGAGCTGGACAGAAAAGGGATGAGAGTTTGCTGCCAGACGGGTGCTACGCGCCCGTCGTAGAGGTGGAGGAATGCAAGCAGACAGTTCAGAGGAGCAGTGACCATTAAAGTAGCGATAGAAAAGAGATAAAGATGCAACCGTGCGGCGAAGAGACAGAGGTTGAAGGGAGTCAGTAAGAGGAGGAGAGTTAATGAGACGAAAAGCCTTTGACTCCACCCTATTGAGAAGAGCTGTATGTGGGGAGCCTCCCCACACATGAGAGTTGTACTCCACACAGGGGCGGATAAAACCCCTGTATAGAGTCAACAATTGTGCAGGGGTAAAGAAAGAGCGGAGTCGGCTTAGCACACCCAATCTCTTGGAAGCAGATTTTACAAGAGATGTAATATGATCTTTCCAAGATAAGTCCCGAGTAAATGAAACCCCAAGCATGTTCAAGGATGATGCAGGATTAAGCTGAATATTATTAAACATTAGTGGGTATACCTGTGGAAGATTTTGTCGGGTTGACAGGTGTAAGAACTGAGTCTTAGATGCATTAAAAACAACCATATTATTTTTATCCCAGTCAGAGATACGAGCTAAGTCACCCATTAGGTGTGTCATAGCCTCATCCCTTGTTTGTTGAAGATGGGCGTTGCGATAACCGAATGGAAAGGTGAAGGGTGGAGTCATCAGCGTATGAGTGGATAGGGTTAGATGTACAGCTTAGAAGATCATTGATGAATAAAAGGAAGAGAGTTGATGATAGGACAGAGCCCTGAGGAACACCACTGTTGATAGATCTAGGAGAAGAACGATGGCCGTCTACAACAGCGGCTATAGAACGACCAGAAAGGAAGCTAGCGATGAAGGCCTATCCAACCCGCTAGAATATTATAGTTAAAAGATATTAAGTTCTGACGCAGTTTCCGGACGGTTTACATATACTGTTCACCAATGGACTGGATTCTCGTGGGTTAGGGAGCATACTAAACAGCTCTTCCTTACCGGTTTATTTCTGAGTCTGCTCCGTTAAGTCTTGTGTGTTATGCAATCTATGTCGGTATGAAAAAGATACAAGAAGCCGAAAAGAGGATATTAATAGGTAGTGGCAATAGATAGATAGATAGTTAAAGGAAGAGATGCTACGGTGCCTCCTTACCTGACATATGGCTCACCCCCCCCCATACACCCACCCTATAATGATTGACGTCTCATTTGACTATACTAACCAGGCCACTCGTCACCACCACCACCGCCACCGCCGCCAGCACCGCCACCGTCACCGCCAGCCTCATAGTGCCACTCTGCGGGTGAGGTCAGGTCAGGTTAGGTCAGGGCGATTATAGTCATCAGTAAGTTAGGTCAAGGGGTAAATAGTGCCATAATCGATAGCATTTTGGCAGAGGAAGTAAACAGATTAATTACATTCCATATCGCACCCAGATGCATATAAAGAAAACACACACACACACACACACACACACACACACACACACACACACACACACACACACACACACACACACAGACTATAGACAGAGAGGAGTGAAAACGCCGAGAGAAGAGATACTGATCAATTTGACGTACCTGTTTTCGCGACCAAGACTGCAGCAATCCCGACGCAATACCGCCAGACCGCGAATCGTTGTCTTTACTGTTTTTTTTACGGTGTTGTGGGAGGACGGGATGGCGGGACGAGAGTGAGTAGCGGCGCAGAGGAAGCGAATGTTATATATACTCCGTCAGGCGGTGGGTGGCAGCCGGCGTGGGAGTGTTTTTCTACCTGTATCTTTCTTACGCTTCTCTCTTTCCTCCTTTCTCACGAGTTTGGTTTTTTCTTTCCCCTTCGTTCTTCTGGTCGTGCCGTCTTTATTTTATTTTTTTCCTTTCAGCAGTTCTTCCTCCCTCTCTTGTCTCTTCTTTTCTCTCTTTTCATTTATCTCACGATTTAGGTTTCTTCTCTCCCGTCGTTCTCTGGTTTTGCGTCTTTTGTGTTCGGTGTTATTTTGATCTTTTTCATGAGTTGCTGTTCTTCCTCACTCTGCTTTTTTATCTCCTCTTAATTCTTTTTCTTTCTTCTGTCTGTCTGTCTGTCTGTCTGTCTCTCTCTCTCTCTCTCTCTCTCTCTCTCTCTCTCTCTCTCTCTCTCTCTTCTTTTTCTCTTCATTCTCTTTCTCTCTTCATTATTTTTCTCTTTTCTTCGTTCCCTCTTCTTGCTTGTCTCTTCTGTTCTCTCCCTGCTTCTTGCTTTTGTGACGTGTTTCTTCCAAGATGTTGTCTTCTCCATCTTGTTGTCTAAGAAGTCATTTCCCTGTTTCATATCCATCCTCTCCATCTTCTGCATTTTCGTATTTCATTTCCATCTTCTGCATTTCCGTGTTTCCTTTCCTGTCCATCATCAGCATATCCCTATTTCATTTCCATCTTCTGCATATCCGTATTTCCTTTCCTTTCCATCATCTGCAGTTCCGTATTTCATTTCCATCTTCTGCATTTCCGTCTTTCCTTTCCTCTCCATCATCTGCATTTCCGTATTTCCTGTCCATCATCTGCATTTCCGTATTTCCTGTCCATCATCTGCGTTTCCGTATTTCCTCTCCATCATTTGCATTTCCGTATTTCCTCTCCATCATCTGCATTTCCGTATTTCCTTTCCATCATCTGCATTTCCGTATTTCCTGTCCATCATCTGCGTTTCCGTATTTCCTTTCCATCATCTGCATTTCCCTATTTCCTGTCCATCATCTGCATTTCCATATTTCCTGTCCATCATCTGCGTTTCCGTATTTCCTTTCCATCATCTGCATTTCCCTATTTCCGTTCCTTTCCATCATTTGCATTTCCGTATTTCCTTTCCGTCTCATTTCCTTCCTTCCATCTTCCACTTTTAATTTATCCTTTACCTTTGTGTCATTGTAAATATAATAAATAAGATAATAATAAAAAATAAATAAAAATACGTCATCAGAGACAGGTTACTTGCTGGCGGGGGGGGGGACTCAGGTAAGGTGAAGGGCTCGTATTCTCGCCGTAACACCTCCACCTTAGCGATTTATTTTTGGATATGGGTGGTTAATATCCCTTTGTACGTTATTTATGCAGGGTTTGGCGATATTGGAAGGAATTATTTTAATAGAGAGGAGGAAGGAAAGGTGTAGGTGTAAACAAAATTCTCTCTCTCTCTCTCTCTCTCTCTCTCTCTCTTTCAGTCTCCTTTTTCCTGCACCATTTTCACTCTCAATCTCCCTCTTCCTCCACCATTTTCCCTTTATGCCAGCACCCCCCCCCCCCAACTTTCCCTGCCTGTCGGTGATGGTGGGGGTGACGAATGTTTGTGTATACCTCCCGCCAGCGTAGGAGTCCACCGCAAATAAACACCTCGAGTCATGCCTGCCGCAGTCAACAGGATCCTCGTGATTATGGCCGCCACTTTCAAATATATGTGTTCGTCGCGAGTACTGTATTATCTAGTGGAGTTTTAGGGTATTTATTTTTAGACAGAGATTGGCACAGATTACACCGGAATCACACCTGCCGCTTTGAACACCGTCTTTATGGCGACTTGATTATGGGGTTGACTTTCAGATAAGTTTTCGTCCTGCGTACTATATATTCAAGCAAAATTTTGGAAGAGGCATTTTTGCTGTGACGAGTTGTTGATGTTGCTGATCTGCCTGAGTCCATTTGGCAGAGCAGGACCATCAACTGCAGGCAAGAAACCGCCCCTGTAGGGTTATTCCGTGCAGTGATCTAGTGTCCCCTTGCGGCAAACAGCGCCACACCACAGCGAGGCACTGGGAATAATGTGGAGTTTGGTTCCTGGATGGACACCGCATTTTGCGTCTCCATCTAGCTAACAGGCACCATAGTAGGCTCCACTTCACCCCCGTAATTTGGTTATATGATTACCACCCGGCCTTGTAAATGGTTTCCAGAGTTACAGGAAACCATTAGGCTTGTCACTCAGTGTAAACCTACCTGAAGTGGAAAGAAGAGTTACTTTGATGTCCATGTCATAACCCAACTTTAAATGTCAGCCTCCTAGCCCAACTTTTGACGTCAGCTTTCTACCTGGGTTTTAATGTCAGCTTCTTAACCCAACTTTTGATGTCAACTTTCTAACTCAATTTGTGGGACCCTGGCCTTTGGTTCCTTCTTCCTTGCATTTAAAAGAAAAGAAAAAAAAAATAACTTTCTCTAGGTCAGTATATAAATGTCCGAGAAGAATACTGTGCTTGAAGGTGGAAATAATAGTCACACGACAGGCGGGGTTTAGCCAGGAGGGGTAAACAAACGCCAGTCGTGTGAAGAATAATACGCGTACACACCTCCACGTCACTGCCTTTACCGCAGCCATTGTTGGAACCACGTGTGTGTGTGTGTGTGTGTGTGTGTGTGTGTGTGTGTGTGTGTGTTAGGGAGAGAGAGACTAAGGGAGAAAATAATGCTGCCGTGCTTTCAGATGATCCACTGTAGCAAAGTGATATATTACGTGAAGTTAAGTATGAGGAGAAAGCAGTAGCTGGGAAATGTGCAAGAGTTTTCCCGCCAAAATGATGTCTCCTGTGACACGTAATCGTCTTACCTGTCATGACACCTTTTTATTAAGTTATTTTTATTTTTTTAATTTACTGAATGCCGTTGCCATGTGATTTATTCCGTTTAGGAGAGTCCACTTGAAGAGAAAAAATTAACCCTCATGGTCGCGCCTTGTCTAGTAATTTGTCCTGTCTTGCCTTGGGGTGTCAGTTTCTTCTTCCCGGTAGCGTTAACTAGGAAGCACTCACAGCACACCCACAAAGCGCACCAACCACCAACACCAATGCAATATGATTTACTCCTGTAATACCACCTTCATGCCAGACTGATGCATTCACGGTCTCCTTTAGTCAGTTCTGCGGTCTTAGTCTGCTCCGTAATACAATATCAGAGAGCGCATACCTCCGCCCACACCAAGGAAATTTGTTTCTTCCTGCATCCGTATCCAGATCCATCTCATAATATAATCAGTTCTTTCCTGACCCATTGCCTCCTGTCCACCAGAAATAATTGAAATCCTGTGGCAGCTGTGAGATCTTGTACACAGACCGATACGGGTGAATACACAACCTGCGTCCAGCTTCGTGGCAGTGGTGGGCATGGGATGCTTCTTGACACTGGGCACGACATGCAGGCTAATGAGACATCTTTGGATGCGGTTGGTTTGGGAGTGTGCATCCACGTGTGTTGGGGCAGCATCAATTACGTAGGTAGTCGTCTGCCGGTCGTAGGAGGATCACGCTGAGCACTTTACGATTCCTAGCAGAGCGGTAAATTGTACTGTTATAACGCCACTTGTGAAGGTAGGTGCTTGGCCAGCAGATGGTCGTAGCACAAGATAGTAAAGCATCAAATAGTGCAACGTTGTTATTAAGCTCATTCCGGCCCGAAACTAATAAAAATAAAATATAAATAAATAAAAATAGCTGGAATTGTTCAGGCTTTAAGATATTATTATGACTGATTGCAGATGATGCCTTCAACCTAGACTAACTCCTACCAGTGAAAATTTGATGTTCTCAATCTCTGTAGTTATAAGCTGTCCATCACTGCCAAATTGCCATTATTTTCCAAGTCGGTTCCAGTTTCAGATTCGTGTAACGAGAACCATCTGTCTGTCTAGATGTAGCCAGATGCCTTAATCCCGTATGGGGTGGCCACACAAATCGCCTCCATGTCGACAGTCCCCTGCCATTTCGCTACCCTCCCCCAACCTACACCCCCCCCTCCCTCATATACCTCTCCATTCCATCCCTCCATCTTATCTTCGGTCTCCCCCTCCTCTTCCTCGCTCATACACTCTCCTGGTTAGTCTTTCACTCTCCATCCACTCCACGTGGCCAAATTTGGCGTACAAGCTCATGCATTAAAAATCTCGCATCAGCCCAGGAGTTGAACTAAACCCTGCTGGGTGACAAAACAAAAGGAACATTTACCGCTGAAATTTATCACTGCAAAAACTTCTTGTGTTGGAAATTACGTAACTTTCTTTTTCGCCGCTGCTTTCTCATACTCGCGTCACAGTGAACTACCGCTGGAATCTTCGGTAACCACCTTCACGTTTTTCCCATGAGACAGTAAGCGTGTGTGCGTGTGCGTGAAATGAGAGTACAGGACTTTTACTTTTATTCATCTTGCATTTCTTTTTTTTTTTCTTTTTTTTCTGGTTTTTGAAGTATTTGCGTATCACGTAGTTTTTTTTTTTTTTCCAGTTTCTTCTCTATGAATCCTTTATTTTCATTTACATTCAAATTTCCTAGTTCTTTTTATAGTATCTTTTTAAATAACCCACCAAAAGATTTACACTGACTTGGTATAACTGTAAGCCCATTTTGTCCTGAACGTTATTTTTCAGCGGAGGGGTTGGTCATAGAAGCAATTTTCCTGAATGGCAGCGTCCCCGGCCATCAGCCTGCCGTCCCTCCAACCCATACCTCCTTCAGCTCATTTAGCTGTCCACCTCATTCAGTTTCACTCTTCCACTCTATTTCACTCACACGCACTTAAGTTTCCCTTATAATTCTGAGGTACCCTCCGAACGTCACTATAACTCCTAATTTCATATCTCCAGAAATTACACCCAGTATCCAGGCAACTCCTGGTACACTGCACTAGCATCATCCCTCCACCCAGTACTCAGAAGTGCTCACCCGATATCATGGCTTCATCTGGTATCCTCATGTATCACTGTTCCCATTCTTCATCCTGAGAGATTCAGTTGTGCATAATTACCGTGTGAAGAACCAGACTAACCAACTGAGGACAGTTAAGTCACCTTACCGTATATGATACATTTATCCAGTGTGAATTAATTCAACACTTCTGGTGCATGAGTATGGCGTGTTTAAGTACATTAGAAATCTGTTCAGGATACACAGTACATTGACCAGTTTATTTTCTTGTAAGCAGATCTAAATTATAAAATTGAGTGGAAATTGCAGTCATGACAATGAACGGTGCCGAGCTGGAAGTACAGTATACGAGTATGCCATGTGGTTCACTACAATTTGTGTCATCTGACAAAGTACAATTAATTTACAGAGTTTTTGTATTCTTACTGAAAGCAATGAATAACACCAGTAGTAGCAACTGGTGTTCCCGCCTGCTAACCACAAGTCGCAGGCTACCTACCTCTTGCTGCTGCCTCCGTGCTTTCACCTTTAATGACAGATGGCAAGAACTTTCACTGTCAGCAGCACCGTCCATAGCAGCGAAACTCTCACTTCTTGTGATGAAGATGGGGAAGCAGCTGATGGATCATATTGGATGGGTCTATTACCTGGCTGGGAGAGTCAAGGAGAGGCCTTGAGCACGAGGTTGGATGATAACCCCCTGTAACTTTTTCTTTCAATCTAGTTTGTTTGGTATGATGGAGTCTCTTATTATATTTGTGCTATATCCATATAATGTGTTATTCAGCTCAGGAGGAGACATGGCAGTCAGTAAATCGTGATAAGGTCGTTTTTTATACGTCATGCTACAGTTACCGGTAAATGATTTTCATTATGGCTTATGATAAACCAGCCGTACTGAAGAGTTCGTTTTCGTTTTCGTTTTTAAAGGCTCCAACATGCTTGCATGTGTCGGCCTTGGTCACCTAATGGCGGCTCTCCACGCTGCACGATCCATTGCAGCCTCCCTGTTCAGTCCCTTAACCCTAAGGTCACACTTAATGACCTCGTCCCATGTCTTTCTTGGTCTGCCCCTCATAATCCCACTCCCAGTATTAACACTTCTCACCTTCCTCACCCAATTATCATCCCCCACCCTCTCCACATGTCCAAACCACCTCAATCTACCTCTCCTCATCACAACACCAATACACTCCAGTCCCATCCTACCTCTCAACTTGTCCATTGAAAATTATTATTGGGTAATGATATATATAATCAATTAACATTTTGTTCTTTATTGTTTTTTTAGACATTATAAATCCTATGACTATATACTGTATATAATAAATTAGACTGAGGGTACTAAGATGATGGAAAATTTGGCATAATATCACTGTAAGGAACACTACCCGCCGCAAGATTCACTTCCTCAATAACACACATCAAACGGACAAATATATATATACTGTATATATACTGTATATATGTATACTGTATAATGTATATATAAATTCAACTAACATTTCCTTGGGCACCTATCATCAGGAAAAAAAAATGAAAAACTCAGTCCTAGAACTAAATCTAATTATGCTGACAATTTTCAGTAGTGCAGAAACTGAAGCACAAGTGGTTCAGTAAATATCTAGGAAGAGCCACCCCAACTGCAGTTACAGTATTTTGAATGTTTTCTATTTATATCACCATTTGCTAAGACTTTTCTTTCACAATTTAGCTCCTTTCCCCCCCCTTGAGGTCCTCCTGGAATGGGAAATTATAGATGTCAGCAAATGGCAATAAATAGGCAGAAAACAACTCAAAATACTGTACTTTCAATGCAGTTGTGGTTTCTGCTAAATATTACTCACAAAAGTTTTAGAAGCACCAGAGTAAAATTTACAGCCGTATGCTTAAAACAAAATGGGAAGATAGAGACAAGTAACCTGTTTTTGACAGACATTTAAGGATTGCCTGTGACAGAATCAATTCACCTGCATGCCACATATACATTAATCAGCAACAAAACAGAGAGGCCCAACATGTTTTATCTGTGTAACATGATTTAACAATTATCTTTGAAAAAATTGGAGGGCTTGCCCTCTCTGTTGCAATTTCATGTTTAAGCATTTGTCCATTAAATACCACAATTCCAACTGGTTTAAAAATTACACTGAAAAATATACTGTTCATGATGGGGGGGGAAAAAAAAAAAATATCGAGAAAGTAATCACAGGTGCCTTGGTGGTATCAACACCAACACAAAAATGAGGCATCCAATAAAATAACTGTCAAAGTGTCATAAATAAAATTATGATATAATGTAACTGAAAGTGTATTTTAATGTCACTAATCTTGAAATTTATAAAAACTCTTGAACTACAGTAACTTTTATCACTTTCCTTGTTCTTTATAGTGTATTATTCTAATGTATCAACAAATTACTTTATAATTTTAAATGATGGTACTCAGGCCGTTATTACACCCAGGGTCTCATATAACTAATCGTACAGGTAGATTTATTCCAATAAACTCTGTAATGCATGCTTTGTAACAAAGTAACCTCAACATATTACTGTTATGTCTTTACCACATACTTTGGAATTTTGTGGCACAACTATACCGGTATGATAAAGGGCCTTGAATGAATCTGGTCATGAATGAAGTTAACTAATGAGACCATTTATTACAGTATTTCATTTAAATTTAAATACTGTAGAGCAATACATCATAAGGAGAGGGAGGGTTACTATTAACCTTGACAAGCTTCAGGGACAGTCATAGGACAAAAGTTTACCTATTACTCCACTGCATCTATTTCACCCCTAGGGCATGTCTGTCACTTTCCTCCCTCATGCATCATATCAGACAAACATCTATAGGCACAGAATCACACTAAGCCTCTCTCAGCCTAGGGTTATTTGCCAGCAAAGGAAAGTGAGAAGTGAAATATCAGACAAAATTTTGCCCTCGACTGTACACGTGCAGCAGTGATTTATTACATTATTTATCATCTGAAAAAAAGTTTCTGTGGTGTTGTTAAATCACTGGGTCATTTGGGAATGACAAGATATGTAATTCAATAATCATAACAGCCTCCTTCAAATAAATGTTCCATAGAAGGGAGTACAAAGCATCTTGGTTATAGAATATGTTCAGCTCTTAACACAAACATCAAATATAACCTTGACCTCGTAAAGTTGTATCACTTTCCAAGACACCAAAATTAACAGAATGCACAGGCACATTGCTTTCTTGAGTAAGGCAGGATGCAAGGATGAGCAGAACCCTAACGATCTAGACAAATACAGCAAAGTTCACCAAAATATACACACAAACACCAGTAACAAACTACTGTACAGAACAGTATGCCACATTACTGTATTGAAGCCAGGGGTGGGCGATCACAACAGTTAACAAGTATCACAATTTAAAGCTACAACAGGACAAAAGGAAGTACTGGTACTTAATACTTAGTAAGTAATGGAAAGTTACTGCAAATACATGTCTGAATAACGGTAAATGCTACGTATAAACAGAATACAAGCAGACGCATTTCACCAGCAAAATTACATTTGCCACCTTAGACTTAATTCCAGTTAGCTTGAGAGTTTTCTTGCACTTCTTCCTTTGATGATTATTTCTACTTCCTTTTATGATTACAGCATTTCTGCTTCCTTGTATGATTATGCTGTATCTGTTTCCTTTTACGATTATTTCTGCATACGACCATTAACCCTTTCTTTTCCATGCATGCCCAGGGGTATACTATTCACATTGTATCCAGCCAGTTTTATTCAGATGAGGGCATTTCCACTAAATCATAAGTTAATTTAATTTTTAATCCTCAAACTTCCAGAATTCCTCTCTTTAACTTCTAGAACCCCCTGAGCTGAACAAAATTGGCTTGCGGTTATGAGTCGTTAACTTAATGTGTCCATGGATGGCATAAGGGTTAATATTGTTCCACTTATGCAGTCATTGTTGATTTAAGAATTGCATAACATACAAGACAATATTGATGTGTCATATAAAAAAATAAACTGGTAAGGAAAAGGTGCAAGGAGGCTGCTAAGCTGACGAGAATACGAGCCCTTGTCTTTTTATTGATGGCACAAAAACAGTGAAACCCCGAGTACCTTCTTGTGAGCTGTGATGTGTAACAGGGTACCAAGGTCTCCATCACATTTTATTATCGGGCATAACTCATATACCCAGACACATTTGTCAACAGGTCAAAAATGTTGGTGAGCAGGAAGGGTTTAAGCCCTTCAGCACTGACTCCATACTTATTTAATTCTTATTACTGCCAGACAATTTTCTTCAGCTGGAGAGCAACCCTTCAAACTGTCGTCATTAACAAAAATCACTGTGTGTGGCTTTCCATAGGCTGGAAAAAATCATGTGGCAGTAGCAAGACTGAAATATAAAGATGTCATGGTACAGTAAGTCCTCTTTATATCATGACTTGTTCTGTACAGTCAGCTCTGTAAATTGGGAAAAACTGGTGAATCAACTTTGTAGGTAACAGTACAACATTAAGAGGCAGTTTCTTCTGTACTTGACTGTGGAATTAATTGCCATAGCAAGGCAGTATATACTGAAAACTAACAGCACTGAAATGGATAAAAAGGGACTGGCAGGGATGCAAGAGCCTGTTATGGATGTGCTGTAGAATATATGAAAATTGGATTGTGTGGGTTGAAGGATAATGGGGTAGGATCAGAGGATATACTGTAGATACTGTGTTAGCATCAGGGGATATGGATACTGTATTTGTAAGTATTGTATACTTAAGTACACATACTAATTAATTCTACGTTGTGAGCAATACACCACTCCTTTCCATGCACTCAGCAACTTAAAACAGTCCTGGTCATGTTTTACTTATCATCTGTCTGGCTGTAGTTGAAACACAGTACAGCAATTTTGTGCTGCTTCATACCTCATCTCATTCTTTCAACTACTTAGCTTGAGAAATGGTAATTTAATGCCGCTTCTTATTTCACCTCTTTCATTTTACTACTTGGCTTATTTAGAAAGGCAGTTGTTATCAATACAGACCTCTTCAATTCAATTACTTCTTCTCCATTTCTATCAGTGAACCACCAATGACATTATTCATCTGTACATGAGATTTTTGTAGTGAAAAAGTTAGTGAAGGCTATATCTAACCTTTCCTGATCGAACAGAGCTTCTTGGAAGTACTGTACATGAACAATGAAAAATATGTCATTAGACTGAAGGGGTTTAACTGGACTGATCCAGATTATTATTAGTGGAATTTGAGAATCAGTGTTTATAGGTAGCAGTGTAACTTAAGCAGGAAATTCAGTAATATATTGTGGACTAAACTGTTTCAACCAGCGGACTTATTTTTTTATTTTATTCTTGCAGTTTCCAAACAAATTGATATTGTTAAGGATGGACTTTTTCAGTTGCCGAGGTTAGATACAGCCATCACTGACCGTTTACTATAACACAGGATGAACCAAATAGTCTGGAGGTAGTTGCAGTGAAAATATGTCATCAGACTGAAGGACTCATTGACAAGAATAAGCAGGCAACATATAAAGAACAATAAGGCTTTACTGTATACTTAACTGTTAGTTATTTCACATGAAGGAATAAAGTTTATATACCAGGTACAGTACCAAGCGTGGCATGGAGTAACCATACCGTAATCATCACCATGACCACTTTTTCCCACCTGAGGATGAGGCGAGGCAGGTTCCAGAAAACAGGGAAAAAGAATGTACCCGGTACAACACATGGAGAACTATTGTGCTTTCTGTTTTGTTGCTTCTGGAATCTGTTTTACCTCTTGGCCCATATTGTCATTGGTTAAGGAGGCTCACTGGCACATCTTCCTTACCAGTTAATTAATGCATATGGCATGTTAATGTGTGTTTGTTTGTATTTTTGCATCCAATTCAGTATCTGCTGTGATGGTCCCAGGCTCAATTAGACATGAACCTGGTGGACTGCAGGCTGAAATTGCCATTTTCCCACAATCCACCATGCTCTTTGGAGGGAATAGAGAGGGAGATGAGGGACACCTGTAAAACCCGGTGGTGGATCTATCTGATTATATCAGTGTCCATGTGGTGTCCCTTTCCAGCATCATTGAGAGTCTAAAAGGCCTTTTAACTGCATACAAGGCAGCATCTACTGTAGGTGTAATATGCAAAACAGCAGATTGCTAAGGAAGAGGTACTGGTGAGCTACCTAAGATCATGGGAATACAACACCTACAAGTAACCAAGATATGTTTTCACAGGAAGAATGGGAAGTGTGGGAAGGTCTAGCATTCTCCTTTTTTCATCCTTCCCGAGAAAAACAAATGTTCAGGGATTTTACCATACAGTTTATCCATGAGTCAATGTCTTGCCCATGATAGTCCAGCTTTGATACATTTCTTGTCCCTCCTGCAAGACAATAAATCTCAGACACAACAGTGGACTGATCCTAAGTTTATTAATTTTTTTTCACCTTAACTTGGTGGAGATTTTTGTCCTTATGCAGTGTATAGAAGAAGACTGCTATGACTACATTTCCATAACACTTCTTTGTCTAGTGCTATGTTCTTGTGTTAATCACGTGTTATAGGTCAGAATTCAAATTGGAGAGAGGTCAATTTTCTGCCAAGTTAAAGTGAAAATGGTATAGTGAGTCAAGCCCCTGGTCCCACAAGAAAAATACTGTTTACAGCTCTTCCTGCAGCCAGAACCATTATATAAAAATACAGTAATCATAATCTCAGTAATAATAATACTGTATACACTTTCCACACAGAAATTCTTTAACATTAACTAATTATGTCCTTCATAAAATCATTGTCATCATCATCTTTCCTAAAAGCACTTATGAGAGACGGCAATACCCTTTGATTAGGTGGTTGTCATGCTTTACTTTCTTATGATAAAAGCACTCCACCCCAGCATTACAGTGTTCTAAGAGACTGGACATAGTTACAGTCCGTACACCAAAATACTGTCTGTCAAGTAATTTTATGCGTCACATTCTAAGGGCTTTAAAACTTTCAGTATCTCAGACCCTTTAATGTGATGGCATATTTTGTAACTGATTATTCCAAACTATTTTATTCAGCTTGGGAGAGACTTTTTTCGACTGGAGTTGTTAGATATAGACTTCGTTAACCCATTCTCAATGAGATATCTCCCCTACACTGGAAGAAAACCCTCTACTTATAGGGAAAATAAAATGGGGGGGAGGGGGGGCATGTTACTGGATTGAATTGGTTTAGGGCTTTATTATATAGGTAATCCTGGTATGATCATTGTGGCACCAAGCATACTAGGAACTTCAGACAACCAAGTAGATATCTGTCATAAATATTGGCAAAACTCAGTGATCATCTCCAAACTCCTTTACCATTTCTTAATTTTCAGTCCTTAAGCTCTTCTGCTTGATGATGTAACTTGTTTTACTCTTGCTACCTCCAGTCACTTTTACTTAGTTTAGTGGGATCTTTTGTAATGAAAGGGAGAAATAATGCTGTAGCTTACCCCATCAACTGGAAAAGTCACTCTGGTTGAATAAAATAAGTCTCATAGTTGCAAGAATATACCCGAACGGTACATGACCGGACTGAAGAAGTTAACTCATTCAGTTTTTTATTCTCTCAGTCTCCACATGAATGAAGAGTGGCTTTTCAAACTGGAGAAGCTACAAAAACAGTTCACTGACCTCTTAAATACCAAACATCACTAAACTTTGGGGGGGGGGGAAGGAATCACCTGTAGGTAGCAAGAATAAAATGAAAGGAGTTCCTCAGGCTGAAGGAGTTAATGACACTGGCACAACTAAAATATTCCGCCTCAACAGTGATAGTGTGTGATAATGTTCTTTGACAGAGTTGCCCTGATACAACAACTACCTAAGGACCATGTGCTTGTCAGTTAAGGAGGCTTCCTAGCACCTCTTTCCAGTTATTCTACATATGGCATGTTCATATTCTTCTGTATGTTGTGGCCTCAAGTTCATCAAAAAAATGAACCTGGTGGCCTGTATGCTTAAGTTGCCTTTTATTCGCATTCCAGCATCATTCTTTCTGGGAATAAGGAGGGAAATGAGAGGTGTTTGTATAACTAGGCTGCTTAACTGCCTGATTATACTAATGTCATTGCATGAAGCAGTCAGCCTCCTGTATGATATCAGTATAGTCAGTGTCAGTATTAGGAATACCTCAGTAGCTAACAAGTGAATAATTACATCCAGTATGCAAAATAAATTCTCAAGAGACATTAGAAAACTACCATATTAAGCTGATGAGACTATCACCTTCAGTGTCTTAACCCCTTCACTCTGGTGACATTTATTTTGGTCTTACTTTCTCCAGATAAATTTAGGATAAACTTCGAATCAGTGGGGTTAGGTACAACCTTCTGTGCCCCCTTTACTACTAGAGGTAATTACAAATGTAAATTGAATAAAAAAAAATTATCATGGCAGCAACAAATATATATATATATATTACTGGATAAAAAGGATGATTAAAAATGTGTAAATAATGTCATAAAATGCAATTAAAAATGCAACTGAAGTTTGGCAATACTGAAATTTTACAACTCTTTAAAATAATATTCATATACAGTAATTCTTATCTCACTTTGTAGTCAACAGTTATCAATGATAACTTACCATCACCAGTAGTGATGTGTAGGTAGTTGTTAGTCAGGGTCTCATTTTTCCAAATCACTGCACTGTTAACAGTAGAATCATCATCCTAACCTTTTCTATCTATCTATCTATCTATAGCCCGACGCCCTAATCCCGCAAAGGGTGGCCGCAGACAAAACGCCTCCAAGTCACTCTGTCACCCACCATTTGACTCCCCTTCCCCCAACTCACCCCCCCCTCCCTCATATACCTCTCAACTCCATCCCTCCACCTCATCCTCGGTCTACCCCTCCCTCCACCTCACCTGCATACACCCGCTTAGTCAGTCTTTCATTCTCCATTCTCTCCACATGTCCAAACCACCTCAGTGTATTTCTCCTAATCTTTTAATAACAGTATTCTTTTCAAAGTAAATTTTATTTATAAAGCTTTGCTCATGTCAACTTCACTTCTACTCAACTGTCTTTGAGCAGTGATGAAAAGTCAGGTTCTGCCTCATTTTCCCCTTTAATTTGTTGCTGCCACGTGTGATCTTCCTGCTGTACATTCAACACTTCCTCTGGATCCTGCTCCTCCTCATGATCCTCCCAGATTCCATGCTGCTGCCACTTCTCCTCCAGCTCCTCTTCCCAAAGGTCCTGTGGAATCCATTTTTGATCATCTGTCTCACCCTGAACCTCTTCCTGCTCCAAATGACCTTCCCAAATGTCTCTTGGTTTGTTAAGCTGTGCATTTTCCAACTGGTCTTCCGTCACCTCAAGTTTGCTCTCCCACAGTTCCTCTTGTGGCTGGCCTTGGTTATTCTCTGGCTTTTCCTGTGTTTGCCAAGTCTGATTCTCAACATTTTCTGGTTGCCATTGCTCTTGCCCTTCCCTCTCCTCACTCCACTGTCCTTCCTCTTCCTCTTGTTCTTCTTCCTCTGCCTGCTGCTCCCTCAGTGTAATGTCAACCATTTGCAGTGGTGTGACACCAAACAGAGCCGGCAGCATCCAAAGTGTGTCTGCCTCAGCCTTGAGTTGTGCATTCTCTGCCCTGAGGTGTGCCTGCTGTCCTTCCAACCCCTGACTCTGCTCCCGTAAACGCAACAGACCCCCAGCCAGCTGTAGGTTGCGAGCTCGGGCTGCCTCGCGACTCCCTTCAAGTGCAGCAATCTCTTTTTCCCTCTCTGCCACAAGTTTAATACAAAAATGAGCTGAGGAACTCAAGTAATTACATATTATTACTGCATATCCCCATTTTAATTCATGTTTGTGATTACTATTTTGCTATTAAGTCCACTGTAACTTAACAAAAACTGTCTATAAAAGTTCCAGTGCTACCCCTGAAGCTAATTTGCCAGTTTAAAGTACCCAATGTATGGGAAAATTCTGATTTTTTTTTTTTTTTTTTTTTTTTTTTTTTTAATAACTTCCCTGATTCACAATGAGAACTGCATGTTTAATATTTACAGTCCTGTGTTTACTATTTGAGGAAAATGTAAATACAACCTGTGTGTAACATTCTTTGATTCTGCCAATATCATATTTCACATTTCTTTGTATAACAATATTTTGAAAAACTTCTTTGATCTAAACAATAACTAATCAAGCTCTGCCTCACCTATAACCTTTGCCATAACTCCCTCTAGAGCTTCTGCCATGCTGGTCATTCCACCTGTAGGTGTCCTCAGAGCTGCATCCTCCTCCTCATCTTCTTCCTCATCTTCCTCCTCCTCCTCCTCCTCTTCTTCCTCCTCCTCCTCATCTTCCTCATCTCCATCGTGGTCCTCGTCCTGTGTCCTGGGTGCTCTAGGGGTGGTGGAGCAAGCAGGACACACACCTGGGATACGTCGCATGCCTGGGAGAGAGATGCCTTTTATTTTATTTATTTAGTTATTTTTTTAAATCCAACTTTCACTACAGAATTGACATTCCTTCCCTGAGTACAAGGAATTCTCTTCCATGCCAAACACTTTCACATCAGCACCTTGGTCCTGATGTCCACCATCCATATTGAATATATGTTATACAGTAGCTGTCTCATTCAGGACTGGTGTGATGGTGTCAGTGTTTTATGACATGTCAGTGGGTGTTGTGGAAAATTAGTACACTCTGTTTTAATGAAATTCAAATAATTCAAACTCTATTATAGTTTGGGACAAATTCTGCATGTGAGGCTTGTAAAAACAATATTCAGAAACATGATCAGTTAACATAAGTAATGAAACAAAAGTATTCGGAGGCCAAATGCTAATTGCCTGGCAAAATATGTTGTTGGATAGGGTACAAATTTGAAGAAAAATCGCAAAACTCTACGGAATTCAGTCACCGTGTTTCGTAAAAAGCCAGCCCATAAAAAACATATAGCGGCTGACATTTGATCAAATCTCTCACTGATCAAATCCACACCAAAAGTAACAGGCTTCTACACATCCACTTAGTTGCTATTTCCCGAAGGTTTGGTGAAAATTCATTCACAACTTTTCAAAATTTGTTGGGAACAGATGCACAGACACAGACACACAAATGCTGGCAAAAACATCATTGCTGTGCCTTGCAAAAAGCAGGCGATAATAATTTGAATTACATAAACTTGTATGTTTTATCAACTGCCATTGATTCTTTATGTGTAAGCTGCCACATGACTTCCAAGAATGGAAAATTTTGAGCAATAAGACATAATATGCCAGTACCTTTTGTGCATAAATTTACACTAAATACAGAGGGTAATTACACATGGTGCAGGAGATTACGCAGCATGGAAAGCCAACATCAGGTGAACAAGGTACATGCACATAAGCATCTTCAGAGCCTTTCAAAACAAAGCAATGAATGAGTAATCACTTCATTATGAACTTCATTAAAATGATTTTTTTTTTCTGAACTTCATTTTTTTTTTTCCCCCCTACCACAACAGTTTGTTCATCTTAAAGAAGGACCTCTTGGAATGGAGTGGTTAGAGATTGATATAATAAACAGATGTATATCAGGTGTAACTTTACCTTTCCTGGAACTCTGTGCTGCAGGCAGGCCACACAAACAGTCTGCTTGTGCCCCCCGCCCAGTACCCACTACACCCCCACCCGCCATATGCCGCTCCTCCTCTGCCAGTCTCTCACGCTGATATTCTCCTGTGATGGCCTTGAAAAGGAAGAAATTGGATATCACTTAATGGTACAGATGAGGAAGGACGAAGGGATGGGTTATAAGACAATTTTTAATGCAAAACGAAAGGGTCCAAGGTTGCGAGTCTTCAACATTCTCCCTTCCAAAGAAACTGAACAAAACAAAAGCTACGTTCAAGATTAGTTAATTCTGTTATGCTTGTATATATTGCAAGTAAAAGAAAAGAGATTAGAGACAGCAGAAACAACAGGGCAAGGAAGAAAGTTTCAGAGTTGATTAGTTGAATACCTGAAAATATTAAAGATTCACAGTTAACTCTTGCATTAAGACATGGACAGAAAAGGGGTGGGAATGTGTGGCTAAATTTATTCAAAACCAGAAGATTGGTTTTCAATAAAGTCATAAATGGCTGGATAAGAAGGGATATGAAGCATGAACAAAATGAAGAGTACCGTAGCTTAACTGACTATTCTCCACACGTCACTCAAAGTTTATGTGGCATACAACAGTGATAAGACAATGGCTATGCAGTAACATTTTTATTAAAACAAGACTGGTGGAATGCAAGGTAGGAAGACGATGTCCTAAAATAAGAAGATTAATCTTTTCAAGCCAGTGACATAATGTATTTGATTGCTTTATTCTTGTTACCTCCAGATGACTCATTTCAGCTTCTGGTGAGGGAGTTATTTAAAGCTTTATGCATGCCCTACAGTTTGAAAGATCTCTTTAACTTGAATAAATATGTCAGGAGACAGCGGCATAAACTAAAAGACATCACAGTGGTGAAGGAGTTAGACTTTCTTCCTGTGCAACCATTTCCTACAACTTACCTGAAGGTGCTGTTTGCCATATAGATGCTCCCGCTTGTTGTGCAGGGATGTGAACAGCTGATCACAGATGCGGCAATACAGCTCCTCACTGTCATCATCCTAAGGGAAACAGTTGACAAATGTTTGATGTTGGAGGGAACTTCAGGTGTGAATTATGTTAGTCTACCTTTTTTCTCCATTATGTCTTAGTTTTAGTTCTTTCTTTTGTAAATTGTGATAGTCTTCCCATTTCTCCTGTATTGTGTGTCTCACTCTCTCCTTTTTATACTTATTTTTAATCTCTGTTTCATTGTAAATCATTTTGTAAAGTTTGTGCTAAAGAAATGGCCTAAGAACATTATTCATGGACAAATACTAGCTGTTATTGTCATGTTCATTTTCCCATCGTGTAATTCTTTCTCCTACAAGCCAGTCATACTGTCTATTTATCCATCTGTTGCTAGGCGCCTTAATCCCGTGAGAAGTGGCCACAAACAAATCGCTTCCATGTCGCCCTGTCCTCCACCACTTCACTGTTCTCTTTCCCCCTAGTCCACACCCCCCTCTCTCATATACTTCTATACTCCGTCCCTCCATCTCATCCTCAGCCTTACCCTCCCTCTCCCCCCCTCCACCTCACATACACTCTCCTTGTTAGTCTCTCATTCTTCATCCTCTCCACATGGCCAAACCACCTCACTGTATTTCTCCAAATGCTTTCTGTCACATCCACATCTACACCACAATGCTCATTCACTTCCTTTTTTGTCAGTCTGTCTCTCCATGTAACTCCACATGCTCCTCTCAAATAACTCATTTCCACTGCTCTCACTCTTGACTTATGTCCTTCCAACAAGGTCCAAGCCTCACTGTCATACATTAGAGTTGGTACTGTCATGCAGCATCTTTTTTTACTTTCATACTCACTTCCCTATTTATAATCACTGCCTTCAAAGACCCAGCAGCCTTTCTTCCCTGTTGTACCCTTTCAATTACTTCATCCAACAAACTACCATCCTTACTCATCACATTACCCAAGTACTTAAATGCACTCACATTCTCCATCCATCCATCAGCCAATCCTATGTTGCCTTATGAGAAGTGTAGGAGCCTGGGGATAGACAAGTTGGTCCTGACATTTAAAATTAGGGTGACCAGCCTCACACATCTCTGAGTGGCATTATGTGAGCAATAAACTCCAACCACCCCTCCAATATAAACCTACACCAGCTCAGTCCGACTGGAGCACCTTATTTACTTGCTAAACCACCAGGCGCCATAATTTTGTTATATGTTTACCACCCAGCTTAGTAAATGGTTTCTTGGTGTACAGGAAACCATTTGGCTCGTCACTTAGTGCAGAGTCACCCACGGGCAGAAGGAAGAGGAGAAAGCGATGGAAAGAGAGACAGAAGAGGGAGTGTAAAGTCATCTGTAGGCAGAAGGATAAGGAAAGAATGAGGGAAAGAAAGACAGAGGAGGAAGAGAGGAAAAGGCAGACACCCAAGAAAAGACAGAAGAGGAAGGAAGGAAGAGAGGAAAGGGCAGACACCCAAAATAGCACTACATCGAGTGGATGGTGAGCGCCTCCACCTTTCTTCCTTATTGTACCCTTTCAAGCACTTCACCCTCTAAACTTCCATCCTTACTCATCACACAACCCAAGTACTTAAATGAACTCACATTTTCCATTTCCTCTTCCAACTTCACTGTACATTATTTCTCCCAAAAACCTTAACTTTACTCTTCCCTACATTCTCCATTAGATGTCATTTCTTACACACTCTCTCAAAGTCATTCACCAAGCCTTGCAGTTCCCCTTTGTCTTCACTTAACAGTACAGTATCATCTGCAAACAGCAGTATCTACTGTAAGTTTCCAAATGTTGCCCTCTTTCATTAGGGCTGCTTGAACATCCATTGTCCTACCTTGTATCTCTTTCATAACCTCATCCATATACAAATTGAACAGCCAGGGAGACAAGACACATCCCTGTTTCAATCCAACATTCAGATATTAAAAAAATCACTCAGTTCACCATCCATATGCACAGCAGACTTAGCACCCTCATACATACTCTTCGTGGAATTCAGCTGCTTCCCTTTTACTCCATATATTCTTAATTTAGTACAGTATCATATTACCTCCATCTACCTGCTCCAGTCTGCTGCTGTGGGACAGAACAGGTAACCCCTTAAACTTGCCAAATCCTCCTACATCAAATCTTTCCTTACATATTCCTCTGATCTCACGTTGTATTTATTTATAAAGAAAAAAATATATATTGTTCCAGCCTCCCTTAACAGGAAGTGTGGCATCACTCTGATTGAAGGACTGACTGACTGATACATATTCTACAGCATTATCGTCTTTACCTCTCTGATCCTTATGCAGGTACTCAGTTTTCTTCTTACATCATCAGTTTTCTACTTACATCAATTTCATCAGTGAAGTCAGATGATTCCTCAGTAGTTGTTCCTCCCCGCCTGATGACATCTGAAAAACGGCACATTTTGTTGACTTCACCTAACGCTGTTGACTCTCCTTTGAGTATTCTAGAGCAAATGAAAGATTAAAGTTACCAGTATGCAAGGAAAATAAGTCAGAAGATATGAAAAAATATAGGGGAGTTAGGAGGAATGCAACTTTTTCAACATTTCTGGCTACTACATGGTTTGATCCCAACTTGAAACCTACACTGAATGAAAGTTAACTCCCACCAGGTGGAGCGGCCCAGGTAGGGTGATGATGAGGTACAGCTGTATATAATATGATCCATACCCCTGACTTAAACTGTGCATATGTGGCTGAACCTCACATGTAGCCAGACTCTAGGTTTTGGGCTCCACACCACTGTCCACAAAAAGATAAAAATTCAGTGACACACTTCTGAGACTCACAGATTCAACAAATCTGCGACACACAGTAAAATGCAAAACCCTGAGCTAACAAAAACTTAATAAATTGGGTATCACTTTAACCAACATGTTGAGAGGAGGGAGGAGGATGACTGGTGTGAAAATGGAGAGAAAAGTGCCTGGACGCACACTGAGGAAGAGTTGGGGTGAGGTCTCACAAAGAGACCTCTGTGTCACTCGACAGCCAAAATTTCAACAAATGAAAAGCTGCCACCATGTTACAGGACCTACATGTGCTACTAGCATGGTCAGTGGTTCCTAAATATAAATATAATGACAAAATAAAATGCACTTTATCATCATCATCATCTAATCCAGTGTTGCCCCATGAGGAGTGTAGTAGCCTGGGGCTAAGCAAGCTGGCCCTGACATTTAAAACCAGCCTCAATCATCCCTGAGTGGCATTATGTGAGCAATAAATCCCAACCACCCCTTGGATATAAGCCTGCACAGGCTTAGTCTGATCGGAGTGCCTCAATTACCCACTAAACCACCAGGTGCCATATAATATAAAATTCCATAAAAAAAAGGAATTTTGTAAACAAAATTAGACGGCCCACCACCACCCTACATTAGAAAACACTTGCTTTTGATTCGCTTCTTTCGCAACAAAAGCTGGTAATCGTGGGACTGCCGGTACGCCTGGAGTTCATTGCGGTAGCGTCGTTTGTCCAGTTCAGAGCGTGTCACAAAGGCTGCCTTCTGTTCTGCTGTCAAGCTGGACCACTCTGCACCTAGCAGCTTTGTCACCTGGAAAAAAAATAATAAAATATATAAAGGTGACTCTTTTCCCATACAGTATAGGTGAAAAGAAAGTGACTAATGGAAAGACTGTGCAAGTAACATGTGAATATGTTCCAGGCATCTGGGAATGCAATATTTTGATGGAAGGGAATGGAAATCTTAGGGAAACAGGATGACTACAAAAGATAATGCTTACCATCATCCCTGGGAGGTAATAACATGGAAGTAGCATAGGTCCAAAACCACATTAACTAGCCATTCACTACACTCCCTGGAACAGAACCCCAAAATATTTACAAAGTCTGGGCTAAGACCAGACCTGGATGGCAATTGGACTAGGAGAAGAACATGGAACTCAAACCCGAGGCCCTTATTAGAACTGACAAATGTACAGGCACATAATTATTAAAGAACACTTACTCCTAGCTACTTATTGGTGGCATATAAAAATGGTGTTGAAGCTACACAGCACCCAGTATCACTCTTCATTGCTATCAACAGATGAATAACAGTTTAAACAGGCATGCATGTATGGCCAAGGCGTTCAAAAATGTAAACATTTCCTCAGAGATTATGACTTCTGACTAAAAAACAGAGAAAGATAAACACATAAAGGATAAAATAGTAAAATGATCAAAAGGGAAAAAGTGATATCAAGGATCTAAACAACTCACAGCTCCAAATCTCAGATCTGGCCTTGTTTCTTTATAATATTTCCTGCGTTCGTTGAGGAAGAGGACATAGGCAGTTAGAGGTGCCTTGGGGGGCTTCACTCCAGGCAGCTCTGGTTTGCGCTTTCGACCCTTGGGCCACCCACCACGCCGTTTCTGCAAAGCAAAAGCCATAATGAACTTCACTGTATATTTCAAAGGGGGTGGTTTACTCCGGATAACTGTTGCTGCTTGGTATTCACAATATCAAAACCAGCACATCATGGTAAGAAAAATGACCTCTTCAGTGTAGTGCCAACAAAGCCACTACCAAAACTCACCATCATGTCCATGACTGGATACTATTACAGATATGCATAAATTTTTCATATGACAATGCCATTTAGAATTATACACAATGTACTAACCTTGACGGCAGTAGGTGAGGTAGAGGTGAGGTTGCGTGGGCTGGAGGCAGCTGAGGTTCGAGGCTGCAGAAAGGATGGGGCAGGGGCAGGAGGGGCTTCAGAGGCACTCTCAGTAGAAGACTCAACTGGTTCATCTACTGAGGAGCCCATGCCACTTGTCTCACCATCAGTGTCCACACGAGGGGGAATCTGACCAGGAGGATGAAAGAAACAATATTGAAATCAACCAGAGCTTTAAAAAAAAAAAAAAAAAAAAAAAAAAAAAAAGTAAAAGATGAAATACTGTAGTAATAGCCCACTGCCTCTGAAATCTGGAGTGTATAGGTCCCAGGCTTGGCTGATTAGTATAGGCATTAAAGGCAAGGTCATTTGTACCTTTAGTGACATTATACTGAATGTGTATAACCCCTAATTACACCCCCCCTACACCCACATTATAAACCCTCACAGGCCACATCTAGATGAAGCATCTAGTCACACTAGATCACAAGACATCCATTTATTGGTTACCACCTATGTGGTTTATACCATAGTTTGCTGGAGTACAAGAAGCCATTTGGTTTATTAATCAGTGTATTGTAACCTGAAGGTAACACTAAAATGACTGATGCTCCTTATAACCATGGTTTGTCTGGCCAAGTAGACTCAAGAACTGGTTCACTAAACTGCTTAAGAAACTAAAGAACACTTCACCTACCAGTACTTTATATTACAGCATCATATGTTAAGGTCTCCATAAAGTACACTCAAAGAACTAATATATCCATCCATCCATCATCATTGTAAATAATAATGCAGAATTCCTCACCTTCCTGATATTTTTTCTGAGCACACTACTGTCCCTCGCCTTAGCACCTCTGTAGCTCTTGGGTTGGGTTGGCCAGCGTAGTGACGGGCCCAAAAGTGGCTCCTCACTCAGCTCGTCCTCATCTATTGAAGACTTAGAACAGGCAGCAAGTTTCAGTTTCATGCCGGATTGCTGTCCCTTTTTTCTTTGAGGCAACAATATAGGATTTTCAGTTTCTCTGGATTTTACATTTATTAAAGGTTTTACTACATACTGAGTGGAAGAGTGACTGAGAACAATGCTCGACTTTTCTACGGTGGTTTGACATTTGGTTTCAGGAGCAGGTGAGGGGATGGGACCTGAAGGCCGAAGTGGGGATGCCTTTGAAGGTTTAGTGGTGGCAGGGCAACTGTATGTTTTCAGAGGAGTATTGGTGTGTGAAGTATTTAGAGTAGTAGTGATGTGTGAAGTATTTAGAGCAGTATTGGAGTGTGAGTTATTATTACCCTGATCGCTTGGTTCCCATCCTCCCATTTTTGACTGCCTTGGTTCCTCCCTCACAGTGACCTGGAGCTTCTCAGTTGATGTGGTATTCTGTGGAAGTAATGTTTGTTGAAGTACTGGTCCTTTAATACTACATTACAGATATGTGCATGATCATCCCCATTAGTTAATGACATTTTTATATATGGTACTGTTCTTGTTATCATTTGGTGATTTTCTTGAACTTAGGATAGACCTTTAATAGTGAAAGGGTGAATGAAGGCTGTGTCCAACCCTCCAGACCAAAAATCATATCCTCATCTAAATACTGTACATTCATCTGGAGATGGTAAGAGTAAAGAAAATTGTTCACCTAATTCTGAGTTATGTCAGTCTAAGACGTGGTGGCCTTCCCTTAGCACTTACTAGTGGCTCATGAACCACAGGCAGCTCTTGGGTAAATGGCAGAAGATTAACATCCTCACTCAGGAAGAGCAGTGTCTCGCCTTCCCCTGTCTCCAGCAGTGTCCCCTCTCTTCCCAGCACCTCAGATCCCCCAAGTAAAACTGTGTCATCTGCAGTGCTGCCTCCACCCTCCATCCCCAGCTGCAGTGTGTTGCCCACCAACCACAGTGCATCATCCCTAGTAATGTCAAACACTAGTGTCAACTAAATGACTCATATTTATACTATATACAATGCTGTAATGATATGATTTAACATTAATGTCATTTAAGTTAATGGTACCCACACTGTATATAAGCAATCCTCATTATAAAACTTTTTTTATTTTTCCACATCCCGTTTGCCTTTAAGTCCACAGTTCAGTCAAAGAGAAATTGAATATACCAGCTCCACTGCCACCTATGATGATGATTACCCAGTTTCCCCTATTTACAGTAGAGAGGGATGCTTTCATTTTGTGGTGCTGATATAACTGGACAGTGGAGCTGCCCAGTTATACAAATGTCTCTCAACTCCCTCCCTGTCCCTCAGAAAGAAGAATGGTGGACTGCAGGAGAGGGTCAATTTCACCCTGATATTCACTGGTTTCACATTCAAATTAGCCTGGGGTAGCAGCCACCCACTATATACTGTAGCAACTGTTTGTAAAAAAAACTGATATTTTGAAACTTGTCCCTTATCAATAATGAGGATTACCTTTACTGTAATATCACTGCTTCACTTTTCTTCAGATGAAACACAAATATACCAACAATTAAACTGCAAAAATGAATACTGTATTAAAGAAAAGTGTCATATGCAATGAGAAAAGTACGACATGAGCTTAAAAAAAAAATTCCATCAAACCACCCTAAAACACTCACTGCAGTATAAATATACCAAAGTGAAAATAACATACCTCTTTCTAATGAATGTGAAATCAGCCACCTGACATGCAATAGATCTTGCTCAGTGTAAATTGTGGTGGGTCGGGATCAAGGTCGTGGCACAGTCATTGTGAATCATGAAGGTCAGGATGGGTTGTGGTAAATTGGGAGAGGGCTACGACAGTTCTGAACCATTCAAAATAGTTGTAGCCTTATCCTGACTTACCATGATCCATCCCGACCTCCATGATTCACAATGACCCACCACGATTTCCCAAATCGGAGCAAAAGCGTGGTCAGCATCGTGAAGGTGTAACAGGGGCCTAAACAACCACTGTACTGGCAAAGTGTGAACCTAACAACCCTAACTTAACCTAGCCTAGAAAGATGACTGGGTCTAGCAACATCTACCATAGTAACTTTGAGGATACTGCACCCCATTCCTCCAACCAAAATAGTTCACAATCATATATATATATATATATATATATATATATATATATATATAAAATGATGTTTATAAAACATACTTTAACAGTACTATTGACAGTTATTACCTTAAATTCTGATACTAAGGAGGGTAAACTGATACAGATATTGTAGAGCTGAGAACTCTTTCTATTTAGCGATCATAAGTTACTGGGCATCCCATTATTCCATACCAACAGCCAAGGATGATAGACACAATAACAGCAACTGATATTTACCAATCGGGTGTAGCCTACTTTGGGCCGTATATTAAAATATGTCGTATTGTAGCAGTATGACGCACATAAAATGTATGTAATTACTCACTGAGGGGCATAGGGTATACAAAACAGCTGTGATATGGATATGTTCACGTACTCATTATCAAGAGTGAGTGGTGGCTGGAGGTCGAGATTCTCTGCGAGTTGGAGGTCTTGTGGGTCCTCTGTGGCCTGTACTCCTTCACTTTCCTCGCCACCACAGTACACCAGCAGAGTTTTAGGGCCCTCTAATTCATCCAGCAGGAGTGAAGTGCCCGTAGCACCCTCCATACTGGCTAAAAAAGAGGAAAACCTGCTCTCGTCTCGGCCGTACTCGATGACGTTCCTGCGGCAGACATAACACGATCTTATTCAAGGTGATGCGGCAGTGATAAAATAGCTTATCTGACTGTGTCCCCTTACAGTACTGATAAATTGTGATTCTCCAGTATTTTCGATAAATCTCAGCTGTGTGTATTAATAATCGTTTAATTTCGATTACAGGGGCCGTATATTTATGATAGGGCGCATGTCGCGGCTCTCTTGTCTGTCATCAAAACAAAAACAAACGGAGGGAGACCGAGAGGCGCGCTGCTTGAATGTGGAGGTAGAATGACCTGTGATATGTGTTCAGAATTATTATTCAGGTTAATTTCAGCAGCCAGATAGTCATTATTTGGTAGGTACTGTATGACAGTAATGAATTAACACTGTGGCAGAGGCCTTTACTTAAGGTCGTGGCACTGATATTTTTTAGGGGTCATAGCCTACAAGGTCAGATTAATTGGTGACAAAAAAAAAATTTTCTCCTTTATTTATTTATTTTTTTTTTTCACGGCCGATCTTTTTATAGGACGAGATATTTTTCTTTGGCCGAGCGAAAAACTGCAGACATCGAGAGAGATTTTATGCAGTTGCCAATTTCAACTAATTTTTGTAATAGGAAGGACTAGGAAAGGAGAGTAAAGACTCCCAGCGTTCTCGTTTTTGCAAAAAACAAGTCTCAGTTACTATACTTTTTTTTTACTATAACTTGGCCTAAAGCTGCCGTCTCCTTCTTGAATGCTGAGTTGCATTATATTTGGATGCTGGTCACGAGGAAGTGCTATGGAGAGGATGTATATCCATTCAGCAACATGAAATAAGTAGCAAATGGACGGAAATCTGGGGCGGGTTGAGGTAAAAGAGGCCTAGTTACTTGAAAATAATGGGGCATTGTATTTACTGAATTTCAGCCCTAATGAATTGTATCTCTTATGACCCTAAACTTTTTCCATTTTGAGTTGTTTGAGAAACTTTGTGTATTGAACCAAAAATTTCCCATTATTTCGCTCTGGTTAGTTAAAAGCAGTTTTTCTTCATAGCTCTAAAGTTTTCCAAAATTTCGCTTCGGCTGTTTGAAAGCATTTTTTTTCTTTCTATCGTGCTCCAAATTTTCCCCTAACTTTCCCTCGGGTGAATTAGAAAAAAATAAATCATTAACCAAAAGTTGTCTTTTAATTTTTTTTCCGTGATCCAAATTATCCCCACATTTCCCTCGAGTGAGTTGGAACATAATTTTTCATTAACCAAAAATGCAGTAACGTTTCTCGTTTTTTCTTTTTTTATGATCAAAAAGTCCATCCATAGTCTGTTGAATTTAAGAGAAAATTTTCATGATCTAAAACCTGACCAATATTTCAAGATTTTTGTTTTGTTTTCTTTTCTTTTTTCAGTCCTAAAGTTTCCTGATTTTTCGTTTGAGTTTGTCGACAGGAAATTTTTATCATAACCACGTAGGGAAAAATTTTGTAAAACGTTGACCAGTATTTCGTCGGGTCAAAAGATTCCTGATTTTTTGCTTGCGTTCATCGGTTGGAAATTTTTGTCATAACCTGAAAGTTTATCATTATTTTGCTGGGTTTCGTCAAGAGCAAATTTTTTATCATAGCCTACGAATTCCCCAATATTTAGCTTGGGTTTATGGAGAGGAAGTTTTTATCATAGTCCAAAAGTTCCCTGATATTTGGCTTGGGTTCGTCGTTGGAAAATTTTTGTCATAACCTAAAAGTTCATCCAAATTTTCCTTGAGTTCGTCGAAAGTTTTTTTTTTTTTTTGTCCACCTAAAATTACACTAAAATTTCGTTGGGTCAAGTGTTTCCTGATTTTTGTTTTGTTTTGTCTTTATCGATTTTTTTTTTTTATATATATAACCTAAAAATTCCTCAATAATTTCCTTGGGTTCATCGTTTTTTTTTTTTTTTTTTTTCGTAACCTACAAGTTGACCAATACTTCCTTCGTCAAGATCAAATGCCACCAGGACTGACACGGTGAAAGAGTGGCAGTGGGAGGTGTGAATGAGTGCCAGGGGGAAGGGCTGAAAAGGTGAGAAATTTGCCTTCAGGTGGCCGGTCAACGCAGCTATTCCCATCTATCTTCTCCCGCCATGTTATCCTCGTGTGTGTGTGTGTGTGTTATTTACAAACACTTGAATAATCTCTTCTTTAGTATTCTGCACACTACAACTCATTAACCTGTTGTGTTGTTGATGCAGAATGTGTTGGTATTAAAGCATTATCATCGTCGTCATCATCATCATCATCATCACCACCATCCCGCCTCTTTTTCCTCCTCCTTATCATCATCATCATCATCATCATCATCATCATCGCCACCACCACCACCATCATCATTTATCATCATCATCATCATCATCCCGCATCATTTTGCTCACCAACGGCTGAGGTGAAGTAGAGATCAGAGAGCAAGGAAAAAGAAAGGCAAGGAAAATAGGAATGTGGGAAGACTATTTAACGTCATGTCCAATCAAGGAAAGTACAAGAGAACGTCAAAGTGTAATATGCAGAGTAAATCACTTAAGAAGAGGCATTACGTAGTCTCCTATGCCACGAAGTATACAGATCTTACGACTGATGATAGAATATGAACCCGCGCACACACACACACACACACACACACACACACACACACACACACACACACACACACACACACACACACACATTCGTTCCCGTCACAGTGCATGCCCAGCCCGGTTTAATTTTACCTCTGATTTTCTCTTTCAGGAAGGGAGAAAATCTTGACCCTTTTCACTCCGATGACGTGGTACCCTCAGATGATTTCCTTAGACTAAATGGAGACACCCCGTATTGAAGGGATTACCCATTACCTCCTCCAGTACCATTTTGTATTATTTTTCTTTATTTTCTTGTATTATTTGTTTAGTTACATTTATTTATTTATTTATGCACTAGCACGATGTATGTGACTAAAAAAAAAATTGAGGGTATAATTTTTTTCTTTATTTCCTCATTTTTATTTATTGATACGCAGAGACAATGTATTTGATTAGAGGAGGGGAGGGCATCAAACAATTTCTAGCCACCATCACCAATCCTTACCCTGTTGACGTACAGTACATATAGAGGATGGAGAGTGAGAGACTACTTAGGAGAGTGTATGTGAGTGCGGTGGTGTAGAGAGAGGGAGGAGGAGACCGAGGATGAGATGGAGGGATGGAATAGATAGGTATAAGAGAGAGGAGGTGTAAGTTGGGGGGAAGGCAGCGAAATGGCAGGCGACAGGGCGGCGTGGAAGCGATTTGTCTGTGGCCACCCCTTACGGGATTAAGGCGTTTGGCCATAAGTAAAAAGATACCTGAATTAAATCAGTTAAAAATCGTCGCGGGTGCGAAAGGATTCATTATTTTCTCAAAGGTTGGAAAATGGCGACAAGGAGTGAATAATAAATCCTTCACTACGAGAGGCCAGGTTGAATAAAACTGACAGGTAATAGCTAGAATGACGTCTCCAGGCTGAAGAGGTTAATTATTCATTTCCCGTGGCGCCCCAGGGGATGCATAGGGCCTCGATGAACTCTCTCCATCAGTATTAGTCTCTTGCAGTCTCCTTCAGGTCCCACCAACACTCCTCCTCTGCTTCTCTTTTCATTGTCCTCAACCAGGTTTCCCTCGGCCTACCTCTTCCTCTTCTTCCTCTTGCAGTCCACTCTGGCACCTCCTGTATTAAACTGCCTTCTTTTCTGTATATGTGCCCCAGCCATTTCCATCGAGACAGTCTCACATATTCATCAGCTGGTTCCACTCTCGTAATATCCCTTACTCTTTCATTTGTTACTCTGTCCTGCCACTTTACCCCAAGAATCTTTCTCAATATTTTATTATCAAATCCTAATACTTGCTGCTGTGTTGCAACTGTACTGTACTATGACATATGCCCATAAATTAAAATTGGTCTAACCATGGACTTGTAAATTTTTACTTTAGTACGTACCGAGAGCATATTATTATTCCATACAGATTTCAACACCCCAACAGCTCGCCAAGCCTGTCTAATCCTCTCCTCAGTGTCATTGTTTAATGATCCTTTAGATCAGGGGTTCCCAACCTTTA
Organism: Coenobita brevimanus; assembly: GCF_032717465.1. NCBI lineage: Eukaryota > Metazoa > Arthropoda > Malacostraca > Decapoda > Coenobitidae > Coenobita > Coenobita brevimanus. The sequence goes on along the minus strand of NC_137000.1, from coordinate 9,050,275 downwards.
TTTACCCATTACCCCATTTTCCACACCTCCCTTCACTCATTACCCCTCATTGCTTATGTTTCCACAATTGCATTTTAGCTGCTTAACATTTTGATGCCTAGATTTTAGTTTGAATGTAGGACTTAATTAAAGGTTAGGCTAAAACCAAGAGAGTTATTGCAAGGAGTAATTTATTTTTATTATTAACACTGATACCAAATAAACATGACTTTAAACATTCATGTCTGAATTTTAGTATAGGTCTGAAAGTCTATCATAACTGGTATGATTTTTAGATTTTTTTTTTTTTTTTGGTTACCTCCCCCATTACCCTTCACAAAAGACCAAATTACCCCACTTGGGGTAATTTACCCCAGGTTGGGAACCCCTGCTTTAGATGATACAATAGTTCCCAGATATTTAAAATTTTCTACACTTTTCACCCAGTTCTTCCCAGTTACACAATCGATTTGATTCTCCACGTTCATATTAAAAATTTCAGTCTTTCCACAACTTATAACAAAACTCACGTTTTCTCCTTCCTCCATCAGACCATCAAGCACCCTCTGCATCTCGTAAAAACCTCCGCAGATCAGTACAGTATCATCAGCATAGTTCAGATCCTTCAGTCTGTTATTTTCTTTCCAGAAAATTCCTGCACCTGTTCTCCTTACCTTCCTGATAACACAATCCATAACCAAAACAAACAGCAAAGGCGAAAAGCCTCCTTGAATCACTCCTGACCTTACTTCAAATGGATTACTCAGAGAACCACCCACCATTGCATTACAAAAAGTACCTTCATGCAGGCTTTTAATAATTTTTAAAAACTTTTCTGGTACACCATTAGAACCTCATAATTTTCAGCATAGCTTCACGTGAACACTATCAAACGCCTTTTCAAAATCCACAAAGCACATACTAAGTGGCATTTTCATCTCATTAGCGTTGCATTAGATGCCTTACAATAAAAATCTGATCATTACAACCTCGACCCTCTCTAAATCCCGCTTGTTCTTCACTTAAAGATTCATCAGTCACTGGCTCTGTTCTGTTCAATAAGATTTTGGAAAATACTTTTGCAACTACAGGTGTCAGAGTTATTCTCCTTCAGTTTCCACACACACTTAAATCTCCCTATTTTGATGTTTTTATAATCACTCCATTTTTCCACTCTTCTGGAATTCCATCATTATCCCAAGCCACATTAAAAAGTTTTAAAAGAGCCTTCATCATGTCATCATTTTCTACCTTAAGCATACATATATATATATATATATATATATATATATATATATATATATATATATATATATATATATATATATATATATACATATATATATATATATATATATATATATATATATATATATATATACTGTATATATATATATATATATATATATATATATATATATATATATATATATATGTGTGTGTGTGTGTGTGTGTGTACCAGTATGTATGTTGTCTACTTATCGGGTTAGGTAGAGTATTTGTACGCAAAAGAGGTAGATATTTTAAACCGAGGGGATGGGTAGAATATATAACGACATAATATTATTATGTAGCGTGGCAGATACTTTGAAATTACATCGTTTTTGAAAGGCGAATGTGCGGTCACACACACACTCAAGCACACCTGTATACACATCCACCTGCTGCAGACGGCGTTAATTTATGTAGCCTGGTTCTGTACACCACACACACACACACACACACACACACACACACACACACACACACACACACACACACACACACACACACACACACAACCAATATTCGCCTCCCTATCCCTCTCCTAATTATTTCTTGCCTCATAAATCTAACCTATCCTTTCAAACAGCACAACAAACTTTCAACTCTTAGTGAAGGACCAAACCCATCGACCGCAAGCACATCTTTTTCATACTATACTTTTCGTTTCCAGACGATTTTTTCTGCATAAGATAGAGAGAGTGAGAGTACGACTGTTAGGTCTCCCACTTTTGTACTTTCCTTGAGAGAGAGAGAGAGAGAGAGAGAGAGAGAGAGAGAGAGAGAGAGAACCAACTCTTGTATCATTAAAGACATAATTGCTTCCCTAACTGAATGCTGTTATTACTATGTCAAATGACCATTTGGTAGTTATGTTTACGCTGGGTCACAAGCGGTAAAGGCACTAAAATTGTGATAGCAGTGCATAACGCTGCATCATCATCATCGTTATCATCATCAGTATCATCATCACCGTCATCATCGTCAACATCATCATCATCATCAGTATCATCGTCATCATCCTGACCCTCTTCCCCTCATCGTCAGCATCATCATCATCATAATTAATACCATCATCTCCGTCAGCATCATCATCATCGTCGTCACCATCATCATCATCATCATCATCATCATCATCATCATCATAACTCTCTTTCCCTCCTTCTCTCTCTCTCTCTCTCTCTCTCTCTCTCTCACGGAAGGTACAAAAGTGGGATATCTAACAACAGTATTCTCTCTCTCTCTCTCTCTCTCTCTCTCTCTCTCTCTCACACACGTCCTGGCCCCTTTTATTCCCCCTTTGTCCACACAGTAATTTATATTCATTTATTTTACGTATTTTATTTATTTGTTTGTTTATTGACGTGTTGACGGCGTTGGCATCCCCGCACCTCAATATGGCGCTAATAAACCCTTGATTAGGACAGGTGCTTGGACAGGTGCAGCGCTACCGGTGGTTCATACACACCAAGGCAAGGGCGAATAGATGCACCGCTGGGAATACATGGCACCTTATTGATCTGTCTATCTGTCTCTGTGTCTATCTATCTGTCTGGTTGTCTGTATATCCGTCTATATCTGTCTATCTCCATCTACCTATCTCTCTGTCTATCTGTCTGTCTGTCTATCCACCTATCTCTGTCTATTTATCTATCTATGTTTTTGCTTATTGGCCGGAGAGGGGCGCCTTTACTTGGTGGCACTGATATAACCAGGCGGCTTCACTGTCTAGCTATACAAACGTCCTTCTTCTACTGCCCTATCCCCCGAAAGGAGATGGTGAACTGCTCAAGGAGGGCGATTTTAAGCCTGCAGTCCACGGGGTTCACTTTTGAGATGAACCTGGGACCACACCAACAGCAGCATTTTTCACTCTCTTTTTCTTTCTTTCTTTCTTTCTTTCTTTTTGTCCAGTTTTTTTTTTTTTTTTTTTTTTTTTTTTTTTTTTTTAAATAAATAAATACGGTTTTCAGTAACATGGGAGAGACGTTTCGGGCAGGCGGGGTTGGATAAACTCTTCGATAAGCATTTCTTTACTGCCAGACTCTGTTAAATAAAATCGTCCGGTGCTGGCAATCGTCCAGTGCTGGCAATCGTCCGGTGTTGGCAATCGTCCGGTGCTGGCAATCGTCCGGTGTTGGCAATCGTTTAGTGCTGGCAATCGTCCAGTGTTGGCAAAGGTCAAGTAATAAGTGTGTTGAATGAGCGCGTGACCTACGTTGTGCCATGAAACCGAAATAGGGTGGTGAAGAAATGGTCGTGGTGAGCAAAGGAACGGACGGGATGGCCTGGAATGGTGGTGAGCGGTTGGGGTGGGACTGGAAAATACACCCTGTTAAAATGGGAGTTGTGGGTTTATTGGTTTGAGTGTAGTGAAGGTGTATTTGAAAATATCCTTCCACGGTGTAGGTGTCGAGGATAAGGAAATGACAGTGGTAGATAAGGAAATGGCAGTTGGAGACAAAGAAATGATTGAGGAGGAGGAAGAAGAAGCAAAAGACGAACTGGCATTGGTTTAGCGTGGCAAAAATGACGTCATGGGGTGAACTGAGGCCTGGCGGTGTGTGGCAGCCTGTGTGAGGATATATAAAAAACTGGAGGTTCGTTTTGACACTTGCGCAGTACCACAACCATGGCTGGGTCGGTGGCAGGTCGCCTTCTTGTCCTCCTTGCCTGCCTCGCACCTCTTGGTAAATTACACCACCTAATTTCTTTTTCCAAGTTTCAGGCCGCTAGCCAGATCATATTATCTAAAACCATTTTTACATGCAGTTCGAAAGACATGTACAACTACAGTAAATCACACAACCTTATTACATCAGCCAACAAAGCTGAGGGATGTTATGTATCACCCGTGTCTGTCTGTTTTTGTTCAAGATGTACGAGAAGATTGACATCGGATTCCAATGAAATTTGGTGGATAGGTGTACACTGGATCAAGGTAGAGTTGATAAGATTATGAGGTGGATCCGGATCCGGATGCAGGAATAAACCGTAAATTTCCTTGGCGCCGGTGGAGGTATGCGATCTTGAAATTCAGTAACAGGACAGACTAGGCTTCAGAATTAATTGATTGACTGTGTGAGACCGTGAAAGTATTCGTCTGGTAGGATAGGAGTGTTACAGTTGTACATTTTTATTTTATTTGCCTTGGCGGGAGTATGCGATCTCTGGTGTTTCTAATTTTATTTTTCTAAGTCCTGCACTTCTCTGTTAATCACATATTTTCCCTGGACATAATTCACACATTGCACATCTTCGTCGGAAACTTCGGTGCTTAAATAGGTGGAGCTCCAGTAGGCGTCCCCGGGTTTACTGAGGACAGAAAGAACAGACTGACAGTTTCTGACGTGTAGTGTGTCAAACAGAGGAAAGATTGTGAAAGGACACTACCCTTCGCTTCCCCTACATGGTCTTCTACTACTACTACCACCTCTACTTTATCCCTTCCCAGCCTCTGACTCCCCCCGCCCCTTGTTCGTCCGTCCCCTAACCCTCTCATGTTTCTCCTACTTAACAGCCTTCCTTGGCCCCCCAACACTTCACTCCATATCCTCCGGCTCCCTCTTCCCTCACTTCCCTTCCCATCGCTTTCTAACTCATTCTGTGTTAACTCAGCTCCCTCATCCTTCTCTTCACTTTTACTCCCCAACCTATCGTTCCCCTCGTAGTTTCCGCCTTCCCCTTGCTTCCTATATTCCTCTCCCCTCTCTTCCTGGCTCACTTATCCCTCCCCTCCCCCTAACTTCCCTCCTCCCTCCCATCCCTATCCCTCTCTCCCTTTCCCTTGTCTCCCCTTTATTCTGTGTCGGAGTGGGTTGGTGTTTAGAAGTGACATTGGGGTTTGCAGAACCTTAGAGTTTTTTGTTTTTTTTATGACGAGGTTTGGCAGACCTTAGTTTTTTTTTTTTTTTTTTTTTTTTTTATTATAGGGGGAGGGTGTGTGTGTGTGTGTTTTTTTTAAATGACATTGGGGTTTGCGAGACCGAAGAGTTTTTTTTTTTTTTTTTGACAAGTTAGGAGGTATACCAGTATCCGTGGAGTTTTTTGTCTTTTGATTCATACTCGTCAGGTTATACCACAGCTCACGATTCTCTCTCACGGTCATTTATATCCTAATACCAACAGATTTGCAGTAATGCCACACCACATAAATATCTCTCACCGTACTTTTTTTTTTTTTTTTTTTTTTTTTTTTTTTTTTGGTCCGACTCTGGACATAGGCTTCACAGCCTGCTCCCAAGGCCCAGTAGTCCTACATGCCATACACCTCTACGTGTTACCACTTCGGCGCTAACACCCACCGTCCATATTGAACACACGCTAGGGCTGTCTCATACAGGACTGGTGTATTGGTATTAGCGGGGGTATTTTTATGACATGTCAGCGGGTCTTCTGGTAGATCAGGAAAATCTGATTTTATGACATTCAAATCATTAAACTGTTCCCTGTCCCAACGGGGATTTGAACCTGGGTCCGGTAGGACTGCAGGCCACCTCTCTACCGATTGAGCCACCGCCTCCCCCACATAAATCATTCGAAGTTCTTCATACTCTGCTTAGATAACGTGCAGAAGGATGTTAACGAGCCGTTCCCCAAAATAAATCGCTAAGGAAAAGGTGCTAGGGAGCTTCCTTACCCGACGAGAACACGGTCCTGGGTGGCTTCGATTCTTGGTTACACAAACATTGCGCACACTCCTCCATGTCCCCCAAAAGGAGGATGGTGCATTGCAGAAGGGTAACTTTAGCCTGCAGTCCACTGGGTTCACATTCAGATGAGCTTGGGGTTGCAACTACAAATACTAATAGTTTCAAAAGACGTGGTAGTGAGCATGCCTCTGTTTAATTTTGAAGTGGCTATTGGTTATTTATTTATATATTTACTTATATATTAGTTCCCTACCTGTCAGACCGGTCGGGGACTCTAGGTTTGCGCGGTTACGTTTGTGCGTCCGTCAGTCCGTCCACAGTTTCGTTTCCGCGGTATAACTTCCACATGCATGGACAGATTTTTATATAACTTCACAATGCTCCCCATACCATGAGGGCGTGTCGCGCCCAACAACCAGCCATCTACTCCCAAGGTCAGTTACATGTGTTTGGTTATCATTCGGGAGGGACTTTGTTTTGCGTGACAATACAGAAATACACTTGTTTATTTATTCATATTACCAAAGGCTGAGTGATCTTCCCAGGTGCACCTCATTTATCTTACACTAACTGCATATTTGATGCTGTTACTCGCGATTCGCCGTCTTCTTTTTATTAATTTATTTGTTTCTTTATTATGGCCAGGGTGTGAAGTCTGTCTCTCCCCTCTTTCTGTACGTACATATATATACCTGTCTGTCCTTTTCTCCTATCTTTTTTTGAAGTCTCTCTTTACATTTTCGATTTATCTATCTGTGTATAAATCTATCATCTTTTCACACACACGTCATTTCAGTGTATAATGTTGCAGGATTCGTGGACAGCAGAGCACTTAGAGCCGGCGAGTGTACGTACAACGGGGATCCTTACGACGAAGGAGCTGTGAGTACACCCTGCTAAGTAACAGAAATAAAAAGAGCATTCTGGATAATGGAACAGACTGTAGTAATAGTAGCAGCAGTAGTGGTAGTAGTTATAGTATTAGTAGAAGTAACAGTAGTATTAGTAGTGGTAATATTAATAGTAGTAGAAGTAGACGTAGAAATGTGAACTCGGTAGACTGCAGGCTTTAGTTTCCCCCCTCCGTACAGTCCAGCATCCCCCTTTCATCGACGAGGCTATAATCACCACAATCATAGGCCATAAATGGACAGGTGGCGTTCTTCGTGAAACAGAAAACAGATGGGCGGCCTGGGTACCTGAGTGGCGGTGAGGGAGCACGACACTACATGAGGGGGAAATGATAAAATACAACTGAAAATGATCAAATACAGCCGGAAAATTATCAAAAACAGCAGAAAATGATAAAAAACAACAGGAAAATGACCAAATACAGCAGGAAAATGATGATATAGAGCAGGAAATGATGAAATACAGCAGAAAAGGATCAAATTCAGCAGGAAAATGACCAAATACAGCAGAAAGTGATGAAATACAGCAGAAGATGACCAAATACTGCAAGAAAATGATCAAATACAGCATGAAGATGATCAAATACAGCATGAAGATGATCAAATACAGCAGGAAAATGATCAAATACAGCAGGAAGATGATCAAATACAGCAGGGAAATGATCAAATATAGCAAGAAGATGATCAAATACAGCAGGAAAATGATCAGATACAGCTGGAAAATGATCAGATACATTCTTAGGCAAGTTTCAGATCTTTAGTATAGTACATTATATGCTTTCTCCGTCTTCTCTTTTGCTGCGTTTCTTTCCTGCCGTCACTGTGGATAATTATGTCTTTTCACACAGGGTTCCTTTCCTTGGGGCTTGTTCTGAATGGTAATTAATCGAGAGAGAGAGAGAAACAGTTCCCTTCCTCTGTCTGTAATTGGAATCAGTAGGATAATTTTCCCCCCATTATGTGTCACTGTACCCCGTTGCTTCGTTTACCCTTTCCTGATTAAAAATGGGCTGTCAGTAGCGCCACTTCTTGCACAAGGCTGCCAAAATACGACGAAGGGGCATGCGAGGGGGTGCTATGCGACTCCCCGAGGATTCCAATACTACGCTGTGGTGATCCTCTCTCGCACGCCGGGGAATGCTCTCCCTTCCGTGCTTTAACATTGCCAAAAGACACGGATAGGGCAAGGTGAACGCCCGCCCACAGTTTAAGGCTACGACCGTAAGGCGTCTGGCTATAGATAGATTGGTGGACTTTTAGCTACGAGTACAGGACAGGTTAATGACAGGTATGTGAACGATACGTAAACCAGGTCAATTAGGCAGAAGTAAAGGCGAATTTTATTGACAATTAACACAACGGGAAAGGAAGGTAGGATGTGATGTCCTTTACGAGTATCAGAGGGAGTGTGTCTGGACGCTTCGTAATACTCTTTTCCTAGCTATTTATTTTCCTTCTTTAACCCTGACAACTTCTTCAGTGTTAACAATCTATCTATCTGTCTATAATATATATATATATATATATATATATAATATATAATATAATATATATATATATATATATATATATATATATATATATATATAATATAATATATATATATATATATATATATATATATATATATATATATATATATATATATATATATATATATACATATATATATAAAATATAATATATATATATATATATATATAATATAATATAATATAATATATATATATATATATATATATATAATATAATATATATATATATATATATATATATATATATATATATATATAATATAAATATATATATCATCGACTTACTGTCAGTAATGACGGAAAAGAGGGTGAAAAGAAAACATAACACGCAAAATAAATAACTAAGGAAAAGGTGCTACGAAGGGACAAACATCGCAACTTACCTCTCCGACCTCTCAGTTGGCGTCATAATCATCGTTGTAGTTGCACGGAAGACATGGCAGTTTTACTCGAACACTTTTTTTGGTGGTGGTGGGGGGGGAGATAAGTACGTTCTTGGTCACCTCATAACACTTATTCCTCTTTTTCCACTTCACGAGCACTTGTACTGGGGCGCTGTGGGGAGAAGGGGGATACTTTCTGCCACTTTTTAAATGAACACTTACTTTCCCGGGCACTGTCTCCCTCTCAGGAAATTGAATCGAAGCAGTGTGGTAAACTGATATGCAACGGGGGAAATGTCGAACTGGTGGAAGTTCCTGGTTGTGTATGCACGCAAGCAAGACGGCTTTGGTATGATGGTGATGGTGATGCTGTCTTTGGGTTACTGAGAGCCTGGGACCCGACCACGAAGCAGTGCGAGTTGAACGGGCAGTACTACTGGAACAACACAAGGCCACTGAAGCTGGAGGAGAACTGTTTATACGTGCAGTGTGTCGTGTATGGAAAGAATAACTATGAGCTGATATTGAAGGAGGTGAACGGCTGCACATGTGGTGAGTATTGAAAACAGAGAGAGAGAGAGAGAGAGAGAGAGAATTAGGCTAGATTAAGTTATTCTTTTTGTCACAGTCTAACTCGTCTAACTTTTCTGTGTCTTAGCTAACCGCACTGTGTAATGTGGGATGCAGGCCACTCCACATCTAATGATTATTAGTTTTCAGTGAATGACGTGCTTCTTCTTCTTCGTCTTCTTCTTCTTCGTCTTCTTTATTTTCCGGCTCTCTGCATCCTACTACTTCACCCCATCCTAGGGTGGGAATAGCGATGTGGATGATGATGATGATGATGATAGTGATGATGATGATGACAGTGATGATGATGATAGTGATGATGATGATGATGTTGATGATAATAATGATGATAATAATAATAATATGATGAATTTTTATTTTATGCCTAATATTTCAAGTCCTAAATAATCCCTGCATCTTTCCTCAGTTTTGACCACAACAAGTACGACCACAACCTCATCAACAACGACCTCAACGTCCACAACGACTTCAACTACCACAACGCCCACCACCACCACAACTACCACAACGCCCACCACCACCACAACTACCACAACGCCCACCACCACCACAACTACCACAACGCCCACCACCACCACAACTACCACAACGCCTACCACCACCACAACTTCCACAACGCCCACCACCACCACAACTACCACAACGCCCACCACCACCACAACTACCACAACGCCTACCACCACCACAACTTCCACAACGTCGACTACCACAACTCCAACCACGACCACCACAACGACCACCCCTACCACCACCTCAACAAGTACCACCTCAACCACTACCACCCCTACCACAACCACGACTTCAACCACCACCACCACCCCAACCACCACCACAACCACGACTACCCCAACCACGACCTCCACTACTACCTCCACCACCACCTCAACCACTACCACCCCTACCACAACCACGACTTCAAGCACCACCACCACCCCAACCACGACCACAACCACCCCAACCACAACCTCCACCACGACCACTCCGACCACCACTACATCTTCAACAACTACAACCACACCAACTACCACCTCAACTACCTCAACCACTACCAGTACCACGACCTCCTCAACTACCACATCAACTACCCCAACCACTACCAGCACCACTACCACCTCTACTACCCCAACCACTACAAGCACCACTACCACCTCAACTACCCCAACCACTACCAGCACCACCACTTCCTCTACTACCCCAACCACTACCACCTCAACTACCCCAACCACTACCAGCACCACGACCTCCTCTACCACCTCAACAACCCCAACCACTACCACCTCAACTACCCCAACCACTACCAGCACCACCACCTCCTCTACTACCTCAACTACCCCAACCACTACCACCTCATCTACCCCAACCACTACCACCTCAACTACCCCAACCACTACCACCTCAACTACCCCAACCACTACCACTTCAACTACCCCAACCACTACCACCTCGACTACCCCAACCACTACCATCTCATCTACCCTGACCACTACCACCTCATCTACCCCATCCACTACCACCTCAACTACCCTAACCACTACTTTCACAACTACCCCAACCACTATCACAACTACCCCAGATGCGTGTCATCCGTGCATCTACAACGGTGATAATTACGTCAACGGAGAGGTTAGTTGCGATGTTTGTCCTTTCGTGGCGCCTTTTCCTCAGCGATTTATTTTGCGTGTTACGTTTTCTTTTCACCCTCTTTTTCGTCGTTACTGAAGCTAAGTCGATGATAAATATATATAAAGATAACATTGAAGAAGTTGTCTGGGTTTAAGAGGGAAAATAAATCACCAAGAAAAGAGTGTTACGAAGCGTCCAGACACTCACACTTCCTCTGATATTCGTAAATGACGTCACATCCTACCTTCCTTTCCGGTTGTGTTAATTGTCTATAAAATTCACCTTTACTTCCGCCTAATTTCCCTGGTTTACGTATCGTTCGTTTACCTGTCATTAACTTGTCCTGTACTCGTAGCTAAAAGGTGACCTATCTACTCATAGCCAGACGCCTTAATCCCGTAAGGGGTGGCTACAAACAAATCGCCATCATGTCGCCCTGTTCCCTGCGCTGCCCAAACTTAACCCCCCCTCCTCCACGCGCATATACCTCTCTACACCATCCCTCCATCTCATCCTCGGTCTCCCCCTCCCTCTCCCACCCCCTCCACCTCACGCGCCAAATGCAGTGGGTCCAATCTCTTCGAATAAATTACAACAGGACATTTATTACACTAGCATGCGGAAGAGTGACTGATAAATTGAAAACTCGACTAAGGATAACATTGTGTGAAAATTTGATGTTATTGGTATAGTCTTTTCACCTTAACTTGGCCCAAATTTTCGGCCTTTTGCAACCTATTTCACGTAGCTCAGTGGCAGAAAAAGACAGTGCTACGGCTCTACATCCTTTGCCGAGGACTTTTTCGTGACTAGTATCATATTCTAATGTTAATCTGTCGTTGACAGTTTTAGGCCAAGTTAGAGAGAGGGGGGGGGAAGTATAGTTCTTCACATCATTCAATAACTCCTTTATCCCCAGATTATTGAAGGACCATTGAACTGCTACGTAGTACAATGTGTGAACGGAGTGGTAGAGTTGGTACCGGAGGACGGCTGCACCCCATGCACTAAAGCTCGGAGCCTCAACGTGAGAGAAGAGGAAGAGGAGAAGGAAGAAGAAGAGGAGGAGACTGGAAAAAGACAGGAGGAAGCGGAGGAGGCTGGAGAAAGACAGACGAATCCCAAGAAATGCTACGCCAACGGGGACACCGAGGGACAGTGGCCCGGGGGCAGGTTGGCGAAGGTTCCGGAGCACTGTGTTCGGATCGTGTGTGTGGAACTCCCGGATCAGAGCGAGTACCAGCTGGAGGTGGGGCCCGCATGCACCGTGTGTCCCAGTGAGTACCGGGTTGAAAGGCTCGCAACACATGTACCATAGCGATTTAGTCTATATTGGGATTGAAAGGCTCGCAACATCTCTTCCTTAGCTATTTAGTCTGTAGGGAAGTATAGGGGGCTCTTTGTCACATATTTCGTGGCACCTTTTCCGTACCAATTTCTTCTGCACCTTTCGCCTAAATATGCTTTTTTTTAGGTGAGTGGAGTCCTGGGAAGTGGTATACGATATAACCAGGCGGGTGAACTGCATGGATATACACACGTCCCTCAACTCCCTCTCTATCCCCTGAATGGAGGATGGTGGATTGCAGAAGGCGTACTGAAGCCTGCAGTACACCTGGCAGTGCCGGTTCTAGACTGCTCCACTTGGTGGGGCAGCTACACATATTGATGGGGCACAAAGGCGTAGCCAGGGGACATATTATATACTGATAATTTGCATTTGATGGGGCAATTGAAAAATTTGGTGGGGCATTGCCCCCCCGTGCCCCCCACTAAAACCAGCCCAGCCACCGGGTTAATCTTTATATGAGCTTGGGATTGCAACTACTCCTCCTCCTCCTCCTCCTCCTCCTTCTACTACTACTACTACTACTACTACTACTATTCTGCTACTTTTATTAGTACTACTACTACTATTATTTGCTACCTTTACTAATACTAGCACTACTACTACTACTACTACTGCCTGGAACTGATCATTTAATTTATGACGCCGACTGGTTTGCACTAAATGCTGGTGGCGGTATTAACACTCTTAGGCGCTTACTAGCAGGGCACTGAGCAACACTTCCAGTACGAGGGGCCTTTCTCAAGTGGGGGGAAATCGTCTAGCAGTAGCACCAAAAAAAAAAAAAAAAAAAAAAAAAAAAAAAAGGCATCACACGAGAGTCAAAGGCCCGTTTTCTCGTGGGGTAAGGAAGCTCCCTAGCACCTCTTCCTTAACGATTTATTTCCCAAACCACCCATTAACCTCCTCTCCTCTGTTCCTTAGGCTTTTTTAATATCGACATAGATTGCATGAATAACACACAAGAGTAGAGTAACAGAGCAGAATCGGAAATAAACCGGTAAGGAAGAGGTGTTTGTAAGCTCTCTAGCCGCACCAGAATACCGCCCAAGGTGTTAAACTAATCCTTATTTTTTACTGATTTCACTAATCCTAATTTTTTTTTTTTTTTACCCGGACAGCTACTACGACTGACAACTGCCCTACAGAGACCCCAGTCATCACATGCGCTGAGGAGACAACTACAACGTAGCGCATAATAGACGACCTGGATGCATAATAGAAGGGGCTGAATGTACAATAAGCGAAAATGAATGCGTAATAGGGGAAACCGAACGTGTAATAGGGGATGCTAAACGCGTAATAGGGGATACTGAACGCGTAATAGGGGATACTGAACGCGTAATAGGGGACACTGAATGCATAATAAGGGAAACTGAACTCGACAACGGACACTGGAATTTCTTTTGAGTTCTTTACACCTCATTGTTAGTGATTTATTCTTGTGGATGGTACAGTTGAATAAATTTGCATAAATGTTATTGATCTAGCATGTGCCGATATTGAAATGCTATAAGTAACTTGTGGGAGAATGTTTGGAGTGTGATGTGAAAAATAAATCGCCAAGGATGAGGTGTAACGAAATCTTTGACCACTCTGTAGGCAGGCATTGCGGGAGGACAGAGAGCACCACCACTGAACACCAGCCAAGGGAGCAATGAACACCAGAAAAAGTAAAAAAAAAAAAAAAATCCCAAGAAGATCCCATTAACAGCATAAGAAATAAAGGGAACAGATAAAAATCCGGCAATAACATCGAATAACGGTATAGAAATAAAGGAAATAACAATAAATAACCATCAACCAAGAGAGCCAGCAATATCGTAAAAAGAAATAAATAATAAAATAACATCAGCCAGTTAGCCATGTAGTAGTGACGTCACACATGACATACACAGCCAGGGGTCGTATTCTAATTTTTTTATGCAAGGAAGAAGGCACCAAAGGCCAGGAAGTATTCGTAACACCTCTTCATAAGCGATTTATTTATCCTGTTACACCATGATATTTGTCATTATTAGAGACATAACTAGCATACGAGAGAAAAGTGTAAATGTAAAAATTTTTGCTATGTGAAAATTACTACGAAGTCTCCATGTTAACCAAAGGAGGGATTTTACAGATTTACAACCAACTTCCTGTGGTAGCCAGGATTTGTTTTTCGCAGGAGGGATGAGGAAGGAGGGTGCTTAAGCTTCCCATGCCTCTTGTTGCTCCTGGAAAAAAATAGTTTAGTTGATACAAGAATTCAGTCGTTGGTCAGTAAATATACGTCTAAAATATGGGTTCGTGGAAAAGTATATATCTTAGTTACGACAGGGAATAAATGGTGAGTTAGTGAATGTACATCGAGAATATGAGTTCCTGGAAAAATATGTATCTTAGCTACGACAGGGAACAAATCCGTAAGTCAGTAAATGTACGTCGAGAATATGGGTTCCTGGAAAAATAAACATCTTAGCTACGAAGGAAATAAATCGTAACTACGCTGAGAATATGACCCTAAGACATCGAGCTGTGATGAAGAACCAGCCGCGCCTACTTAAAGATCCTGTAGCGTCACTAAGCATAAGGACGAGCGAGCATATTCACCGTCACACGTACCAGCATATACAGTATTACCACACCTGGCCAATGCTACCTTCGCACCTGCAATAAAAAATGCTTAACCGCTCAGTCTTTTTATTTACACCGACACGTGCGATGCCGCTGTGTGTGTGTGTGTGTGTGTGTGTGTGTGTTCGTCTTGCCGTGTGAAGAGAATAACTTGAACTGTTTTAGTCTTTTTTTACTCAATGTGGGTGTAGAACCAGCCAAAGATTATTATTATTATTATTCGTTTGTATTGTTATTCTGTTATTGTTGTTATTATTATTCGTTTGTATTGTTATTCAGTTATTATTATTATTATTATTATTACTATTATTATTATTATTATTATTATTATTATTGTCATTATCAAGAACAATAGCTGTACGGGAAGGTCAGCTCATATAGTTATGGTACGATTTAAACCAGAATTGGTGGAAAGATTGAGGGTCAGTTAAAGATCAAGTTATTCGATTTTGAAAACAATGGGTAGGAGGTCAAGGACTCTGAGCAAGGTCAATGTTGGGCCCGTTATGTCCCTCTTTCTCTCTCTCTTGTGGGGCGAGGAGGTGATGCTCTGTGAGTGCTCCTTTTTGTTGTCTTGGTACTGCTGAAGTCGACCTGGAGGCGTGATGCTTATTTTGTCCCTACTTCTGTGCGGTTGAGCCTCTCTGATAGCCTCCTCCTCTTCTTCCTCCTCCTTCTCTTGGTCTTCTTTCTTCTCTTCACTTCTCATTTTTTCTTCCTTATTTTTTCGTCTCATCTCTTATTTCTTCTCTTCTCATCTTTTCTTCTGTTCTACCTCTCATCTTCTCTTATGCTCGTCTTCTCATCTTTCTTCTCAGCTTCTGCTTCTCATCTCCTCTTATGCTCGTCTTCTCATCTTCATTTCTTTGTTCTCATCTCTTCTACTCATCATTTCTTCTCATCTTCTCTTTCTTCTCATCTTCTTATATTCTCTTATGTCTTCTCATCATTTCCTTTTTCTTTTTTTTTCTTCTCTCATCGTCTCTTTCCTCTCTTTGCATCTTCAAAAACACTTGAGTGAGAGCAAAGGGATTAGTGGTAAATACCTGTGTGAATTCCATCCCTGCTGTTGTCCCTCGAGGTTCATTAGGTCAAATCATGTCAGGCCAGGTCGGGTCAGGTTAGCGTTGTGTGTGTGTGTGTGTGTGAGAGAGAGAGAGAGAGAGAGAGAGAGAGAGAAAGAGAATCAGTAAGAAGCATGTGTGTGTGTGTGTGTGAGAGAGAGAGAGAGAGAGAGAGAGAGAGAGAGAGAGAGAGAGTTATACCTTCAAAATAACTTCAAGAGTTTCTGAAATGTTTGAAGGTAGCGCAAAAAAAAAAAAAAAACAATGAAATGTGTCACTGGAGTAAATGATTAATAACACGTAATCCTCTCATTAATATAGAAAGTTCTCTGTAGTGTTCTTATGTGTAGAGGTCATTCTGTTTAACCCCTTCAGTACGATAACGTATATTTATTTCATTCTTGCCACCTCCAGATTTTATTTAACGATTATATTAACTTTAGTACTGTACTGAAAGGGTTGATTAAAGTTATATTGAGTCCTACCAGCTAGAAGGATATATACCGTTATTATCTTGGTTTATCTGTCTTTATGGAATAACTCTCTCTCTCTCTCAAACTTCCTCCTCTCCTCAGATCCTCTCACACTGACTCCACAATCCTGTTTTCAATAGATTTCCGAATACTTCATCTCGCATCATGCACCGTGCCCAGATTCAGACATGCACCCAAACAGACACCGTCACAGCGAAAACAACCCGAATTCACAATGGGGAACACAAAACGACCGTAATGAATTGAAAAAAGAAATGTGTAATAGTCATCCCTGAGCCAAGTCGGGCAGGGTGGGTCGCGGTCCGTATTTATGAAACTTCTTTAGCTTGAATTTCGTGTGAGGTCATTTGTTTACGTTTTTGTTTTGAGTAAAGCAACCAACTATTTTAACATCCAAGTAGAGTAAGTAAAAACATGGCAAATTCGATAAAACAAAGTAATTTCCAGCTCCAGACCACATCTATGAGGACGTTTCATCGTGAGCATTGGTTAAAATCATCTATGGATACTCGCCGGGTTTGGGATGGAAGGAAAGAGCAGAGGTAGAGTTGCCAAGGTTACTATCTTCACGCAAAACTGGGCTAGGTATGAAGGAAGGTTGCGGGTAAAGATCGGAAACTCGGTATAATACAGATGTCATGTAATTTTTACATGCCAATTACGAAATAATGCTAAAACTAGGGCATAATACTGAATATATTACTGAAATTATGAGGATGGACACAAGCGTGAATAGATGAGCAAAGTTGGGCTACTTTAATGACTTGGGCGAATTTTGTACTGGGGGAGGTGGCAACGCTGACTAGAGGCGCGGAGTGTCAGTGTCGAGATGACCATGTGAGTGGGTGGTAGTGCGCTCCGCTTCGATTTATTTTTTCCCTCCCTCCCTTACCTTTTCAACCTTTTTCGAAACTTTTAATAATCCCGCTTGAAGCACAGGCCTCTAATGTGTCTCATGGTGAATAGTGTACGGAAACTCAAACTCGAGGGGAGGTACTAGGAAATAGTGAAATTAAACTGAATACTTTTTACTTAACAACAAAGACCAGGTAAGCCGAAATTCGAGATATTTTTTTTTTCTCCACTTGTTTCTGTTTTAATCATGAAGTTTCATTTTTCTTGCAGCATGTTTCCATCAGCTGTCATCAATGTATGTGTAGGTGTCGTTACTTTTTTGGGGAATTTGAACTGGTACGTTAGAAATTTAAAATCGTTTTTTGGTGTGAATTTTAGTGACGTTATCCTGTTCACCCCAATTTGGTATAAAATTGCCATCTCCACGTCTTGAATTGAGGTGTAACAATAGATTATCACGAGTATGGTGCAAGTCACGAAGAAGTATTATGGGAAGCACGTTGAGCCTGTGTTGTCTAATTCTGTCACTGAGCAAAGCGAAATAATCTGCATAAGGACAAAAATCACCAAGTTTAAAATGAGTAAACAGTAGGATGTACAGTTAAGACATTCACAAACGAACCATGGAATCAAGAGAACTGTGGTATTTTCAGTTATTGACTTACACGAAATAAGGTGCAGAGAATCCGGACTTGACCGAAATAAGGTGCAAAAGCTCCGAAAATGTCAGCCAAGTTAAGGTGAATGGACTATAGGATTACGATTATGACGTAGATGAACAAACCACGTGATGCATTCCTATCTCCGCATCAACATCGTTTTGTTTCGTAGGATGAACTGGGATAAACCTAAGGCGGTACATTCCCCTTACCTTGACCTTCCTGCCAAAAACAAGTTACGACGGAGGGGGATCGATCGTAAGTTTGTTTCTACGTCAACATCCGTCCAGAGCTCGTATTCTCGTTTATTTAAGGCAGCCACCTAACACCTCTTTTTAAGCGATTTAGTTTGCTCGTTACACCGTGCCGCCCCCCTTTTTTATTACTTAAATCATTATAATATCGCCATACCCCACATAAGTCACATACAAAACGATATTAGCCAGTCGTATCTCGTATCCAAAAATAAGTCGTTAAGGGAAAGGCGTTAGGGAGCTTCCGTAACTACCGTGAGTTTGAGCCCTGGAACGATATTTAAAAAAAAAAAAAAAATGCATTCAGTAATCGGAGACTTCCAGATTTCCGTTAAATTTTCCTATTCAAATCGGACGTTACTTTTCCTTAACTTTTTCCTAGTGTGATTTATTTTAGTTACCACCAGACGATTTTATGAAGCTAGAGGATTTTGGATTATTTTGATTAATGGTTTCTGTTAAATTCTCTCTTATTCAAATCGGACGTTGCTTTTCCCCAACCCCTCCTCAGTGTGATATATTTGTACACCAGACGATTTTATGCAAGAGGTGTTTGGACTTGTTTATTCCTGCTGACGAGAGACGATTTGAATGAGTTTGAGGGATGTCGAACTGGAGGGGTTTCGTTTTTTATGCAAGAAAGAAGGAACCAAAGGCTGAATATGTATGTTGTAATGTTTATAGATTATTTATTTTCACCTATCTATATATTTGTGTAGGTTTGTAATGATAAAAGGCTACGCTACTGTGATATGTGACATTGTACAATTAGTCTGTATCTATCAATCTACCTGTCTATCTCCTTCAATCTGTGTATTTAAGTAGGTTTGTGTTTTACGGTAACAGGCTGCAATACACCAGTGCAACACAATTATTTCATAAGTGTAGGTTTGTGTGTTAGGGTAATAGGCTGCAATACAATAATATGCTACGCTCCACAACCCGCCTTAAGTGTATTCAATCCCGTTAAGAGTAATTACCGGATTGTTACGTGTAATTAACCGAATGCTGCTATTGAGACGGCGTGGGAAGAGGTAGTGTGGGTAGAAAAGGCACAGTATGGTATGGTAATGAGTATGGGAGTGTACAGGTATGGGTAGGATATGAGGAATGGTAGTGACGTATGGAGGTGGGGGTAACGTTAGGGTAGGCTTGGGTAAGGTATAGTAGTTTTGATAGTGTAGGGGAGGTGTTGGTAGTATGGTACGGTAGAGTAGGTAAGGTATGGTAGTGTTAGATGGGTATAACATGGTAGGATATGCTTGAGTAAGGTATGGTAGTGTGAGTAGTATGGTATGGTAGTGTGAAGTGTGGGTAGTATGGTAAGTTAATGTGAGTAGGATAGACTTGGGTAAGGTATGGTAGTTTGGATACGATAGGGGAGGTGTGGGTAGTATGTAGGTAGGGTAGGCTTGGGTAAGGTATGGTAGTGTGGGTAGTATGATATGGTTGTGTAGGTAGAGAGGAGGGGTATGGATTGGTACTGTATGAAATGGAAACGTAGGGTAGCATGAGGGAGATAATTGTTGATAGTTGTGGGCAGAAAGGAAACGGAAATATTTGTAGGGTGGGGAAGTCATGGAATATCGACTGTACTGGTAAGTTCATTCTCTCTCTCTCTCTCTCTCTCTCTCTCTCTCAAAACCAAAGAATTGAATGAGTTTAGGTCAAGTAAGCAAGGGAAAAAGAAAATTAGAAGTTGAAAACGAGCCAGATGTCTACCCAGTTAAATGGACCACACACTAATCCACTCACCCGTTAAGCCCCTGGAATCCTGACTTCACCCCTCAGGCATATATATATCTACCGGTACTTGTATACCTTCGCGTCATACCATACAGTGCTGTTTATATACGAGTTTACATATCATGGGGTAAGATATGGCAGAAGACAAACCCAATTAATATAGCTGAAGTGTATTGAGGTAGGGTAGGGCATCGTTATAGGGAAAGGGTAAAGTTCTGTTAAGTTTTGCGTATCACCGTTCGAATGTTAAAGGTGGGAGTCTATTAAGGAAGACCAGGGTGGGATGGGGGAGGGGCAAGGAAGGAAGACTGAGGATGGAAAGGTGAGAGTTTAGGGGATGGGAGAGAGTTGGGAGGGAAGGGTGGGCCGAGGGAGGAAGAGAGTGGAGCGGAGAGGGTGAGAATAGTGGGTGGGAGAGAGTTGGGAGGGAAGGGAGGAGGGAGAGTGGGGCCGAGGAAGGAAGAGAATCATAAGGGTGAGAGTTTGGTGGGTGGGAAGGGAGAGAAGAGAATGAGGATGAAAGAGTGAGAACGAGTTTCGTGGGAGGAAAGGTAGGATGGAGAAGGGAGACGATAGGAAGAGTGGGGAGGGAGGAAGAGAATGAGGAGGAAAGAGCGAATGAGAGTTTGGTGAATGGGAAGGGAGAAGAGAGGATGAGAGTGTGGATAAAAGAATGAGGTCGGGTTCGGTGAGAGGAAAGGCAGGATTGAGAAGGGAGAAGATGGGAAGAGTGAGGATGGAGGAAGAGACTGAGCGGGAAGAGTGAGAATTTGGTGGATGGGAGGATGGAATGGGATGGCTAAAGGAAGGATAGGGAAGCGAAGAGAAGAATGAGGAAGGGAGGAGGGGGGCAAGGAAGAGAATATGGAGAGATGGGTGGGAGGGTAGGGTGGTGTGGTAAAGGGAGGGACACAGGGAGGGAGGGAGGTGGATAGGAATACAAAAAAGCGAGAAGCGGTAGGTTAGATGAGAACTGGAGGGGATAAGTAGGACGATAAAAGTAGGATTAATAGTTTTTATCTAACTGACATATTGGAGGATATTAAGCCGCAACAGGGAAAATAAATCGCCCAAGAAGAGGTGCTATGGAATCTCTCTTGCCCTTACAGTACCGTATTTGACTCCCTATGGTAATGAACTGCTCAGATGGCTCCCTGTGATGGGTAGCTGGTACGGAGACTTGCATATCATAAAGAAATGGTCAGAATTCTTTATAAATACAACAGGAATTGGTCAGAAATCTTTATAAATACCGGTACAAACTGGAATTAGTCGGAATTCTTTATAAATTCAAGAATTGGTCAGAATTCCTTATACCCTAAATACGACAAGAATTGGTCAGAATTCTTTATAAATACAACCCGTGGTCCACAACTCACTGCTAACCTAACCTGCTTAGCCTTGAACGGCTAAAAAGTTGATCCATGCCAGTATTCTGGTAGGTTTAGGAGGCTCCCTAACACCTCTTCCTCAGCGATTTATTTTTGGATACGGCTAGTTAATATAATTTTGTACGTTATTTATGCACAGTATGGAGATATTAAGTGTGTGTGTGTGTGTTACTTGATAAATAAAGATAAAAGGTAGGGTTTTGTGTGTATGTGTGTGTAACTTTATAATTAAAGATAAAAATTTTGTGTGTGTGTATAACTTGATAAATAAAGATAAAAGGGTTTTGTGTGTGTGTGTGTGTGTGTGTGTGTGTGTGTGTGTGTGTGTGTGTGTGTGTGTAACTTGATACCTTAAGTGAGGATAAAAGGTAGGGTTTTGTGTGTGTGAGTACCGGTAATCTGGTAAAAAATAAATAGGTATAAAAAGGAGGGTGGCATACCGTAACATCCACCCAGTGTTAAGCTTAGCCCTTGTGAGGTATAGGATAGGGGGCCAAGGATATTGTGCTTTCGTCTACATTCTACAGTATTTAACTCCTTGATTCCTATTAATTTTTTCTTAGGGCTATATCCAGACGATTGTGTTTTGGAGATACTTTTCCAGCTGGAGGAGTTAGATTTGGTTCATTAACCCCTTCATTATGGGGGTCTTGGTGAAATCTGGTGGTAGCAATAATGATAATAATAAAGATAATAATGATAGTAGTAATGATGATGATGATGATAGTAATGACGATGATAATAATAATAATAATAATAAAAGGCCATGGTACTGAAGGGGAGGAGCCAGACCCACGCCCCCGATGCCTGTATGAGAGAGAGAGAGAGAGAGAGACTTGAACCAGCACTCGGGGTTCGAACTGATGCGCATAACACCAGACCCTCACCCCGACAGGCTCTTTGCACCACCCAGGAGTGCTCTCAGCTGAATGAAATAGGGTGGGGGAGCGAGAGGTGGGAGGAGGAAGATTATAAAGGACTAATCGGGCTGGTGGAGCTGGTTTCATCATTCTCTTCACTTATTACATGTTAGGGAGAGGGAAAGAGAGAGAGAGAGAGAGAGCTAATCTGTTCCTCCATCAGTTTCTTCACTTATTACCGTATGTGTTGTGATGTACTGGAGTGAGAGAGAGAGAGAGATTGCCGTTTCACACCCACATATAACTGTGTATATATCAACTTAAATACCGGTATGCAGGTATAATTTCCTCTTTGTAAACAACTCATGGCACAGAAATCAAGACCTATCCCAATATCGGCAGGATACGATACTGCAGCGTATGGGAAACAGAGAGAGAGAGAGAGAGGGAGGAAAAAAAAAAAAACTCCCGCTCTGGTATTGAACTTAAAAATGCGGCAGCGTTTCCGAGCGGTGGCCTTGGTGGCGTAGACAGGCATGCTGGGACAGATGGACCGGTGGGGGGGGGGATACGAGAGAAGGGACAGGAGAGATGGACCGGGGGGGATAGGAGGGATGGACCAGAGGATGGAGCGGAAGGCATGGAACAGGGGTAAGGAGTAGAGGGATGAACCGGGGATGGGATAGGGGGGATGGACCAGAAAGGGAGAAGGAGGGAGGGACGTAATTGGGACAGGGGAGGGTACAGGAGGGATGGACCGGGAGAGAGAGGATAGAGGGATGAACAGAAAGGGAGCACAGAGGGGTGTAATGAGATGGAGAGGCTGTGACAGAGAGGAGGGGACAGGAGCGGTGGACCGAGAGAAGGGAATAGGATTGGATCGGGGGAGGGAATAGACCAGGGATAGAGGAATACACCGGAAGGGGAAGGAGTGAGGTACGTAATGGGATGGAGAGGTAGTTGGGGTGGATGGAATTTAGGTTCACTGTATTCAAATGACCTTGAATGATGTGAGACGTAGCTAGGGATGGAAGGAATGGGACGAAGAGATAGGCCTAGATAGGATGAATAGGAGGCAGGCTTGAGACGGACAGGAATAGATAGGAGAGGATAGATGGGGAGGGGGGAACGAGGAGAGGTAGGCCTATGAATGGGATGGACGAAGATAGGACAGGAGCATGGAAGGGGTATAAGCTTGGTAAGTACAAATCGCTGAAATGAGGATAGATAAAGAAGAATGGATGAATAATATGAGAGAGTATGTGATAGGCATGAGGGAAAGTTCAAAGAGAGTAGAGAAATATATGAGAAAGATCAAAATAGATAGGTAACACGAGGGAAAGATGGAAGGGAAATGGAGGGAAGGTATTAGACAAGAATAGGCATTATAGACAAGGGAAGCTGTGAAGGGAATAGATGGTGGAAGAAAGGTATGAGAGAGAAAGAGGCAATAGACGAGGGAAATTCAGGAGGGAATATAAGTAATGTGTGAGATAGATAAGATAGATAAAAGGGGTGAGAAGGGGGATGTGTGAAATGTATAGGACATAGGTATGGTCAAGGTGGAGAGTGAATGGTTGTGCTCTAGTTGGCAGGGGAGCTCGCAAACACTGTCCAACCATCCATTTCGTAGGCTAACAGAGAGAG
This sequence comes from Coenobita brevimanus, assembly GCF_032717465.1. Taxonomy (NCBI): domain Eukaryota; kingdom Metazoa; phylum Arthropoda; class Malacostraca; order Decapoda; family Coenobitidae; genus Coenobita; species Coenobita brevimanus. The sequence goes on along the minus strand of NC_137000.1, from coordinate 9,026,404 downwards.
AGAGAGAGAGAGAGAGAGGGAGGGAGGGAAGGTGAGAAACTGGATTTTTTTTTTTTTTTTTATGAAGAATGTGGAAGTTTGTGCGTGGCTGCGTGAGAAGGAATGTAGTTTGTGTGTGTGTGTGTGTGCTCCCATTCTGGAGAAACAGTGTAGCCTGCATGTCTGTAAAAACGAATGGAAGTGGAGAGAGATGCGTGTGTGTGTGTGTGTGTGTGTGTGTGTGTGTGTGTGTGTGTGTGAGAGAGAGAGAGAGAGAGAAAGAGAGTCCTTGTACGTGTATATTTTTCTTTCCCATCTTCTATCGTGTGAAACTTGACTTAGGCACGAAACGTAAACACCACATAACGTCTCTCTCTCTCTCTCTCTCTCTCTCTCTCTCTGCATACGGTAATAAGGAACGAACATCTAATCACACTAACTTAACCATTTCCGTAACAAGATGGGTAGGCAAGATGGATGAAGAAAAATAAGGTTTAGGCTTCTTTAAGATAGATAAATAGATAGACAGGCAGACAGTTAGATAGTTAGACATAGATAGATAGGTAGACACATTGATAGATACATAGATAGACAGACAGATAGGATGCACAATAAACCTGTAGCTAGAAAAATGACTGGCTTAAACAATAGCGAGTTAGATTAATATAGATAGATACTGTCAGATAGATACAGATACCCTAGGCTTAGATAGATGAATACGAATGGATGGATGATGGAAAATATGTTACATAGGACAGCGTTTTCTAGGCCTAGTTAAATATAGAAAGAAATATGTAAGAGTAAAGATAGATTGAATGATGAAAAGAAATATAAACAAAGGTAGTGAAAGTGAAATGGCGGGGAACAGGGCTACATGGAGGCGATTTGTTTGTAGCCACCCCTTACGGGCGTCTGGCAATAAAGAGATAGATTCAGAAATAAATAAATATCGGTACCGGTATATAGTAATGGGTGAGCAACAAGACGGAAGTCAGTGTGAATGTGTACTGTAGGTATCGTATATTTATCAGTACATGTGTAGGTATCGTATATGGATCAGTACATGTGTAGGTATCGTGTATGGATCAGTACATGTGTAGGTATTGTATATGGATCAGTACATGTGTAGGTATCGTATATGGATCAGTACATGTGTAGGTATTGTATATGGATCAGTACATGTGTAGGTATCGTGTATGGATCAGTACATGTGTAGGTATTGTATGTGGATCAGTACATATGTAGGTATCGTATATGGATCAGTCAATGCGTAGGTATTGTATATTGATGTTTAGACATACAGAGAACATTGGCAGACGAATAACACGAATCGACAGACAACAATAAATATACACAAATAGATAGGTAGATGGATGGATAGATAGATAGATAGATGGATGGATGGACAGATAGATAGATAATAGATGAATGGATAGGCCTGGAACGTACCGTAATAAAAATGCACAGTCGATGGCAGGAAAACAGAAAATTATGGGAATGAAGACTCCCATTATGGTAACTGGATTTTTTTTTTCCTCCCTGTAATTAAAGCTATAGGCCTACATAAGCCTGTATAACCTGCGCTAATTTTCCATAACAAAGAATTACACGAAATGAATGGAGAAAGGTAATAAATAGATGTGTGAACGATAGATAGATAGACAGATCGAAAGATGTCAGAGAGAGAGAGAGATTATGGACGGAGATGTCTGGGAACGGAAAGGATGTGGGAAAATTTGCATGTGCCTCTACCTGTGCGTACCCCTCCTTCTCTCTCTCTCTCTTTCTCTCTCTCTCACGATCTGTCTGTCTATCTGTCTGTCGTTATTTGCATGTCTGCCGATCTATCTTTTTTATTTATCTATGTATCTGCATATCAGCCTGTCTGTATCTTTTCTATCTATACATCTAACTATCTATCTGTTATCTAGCTGACTGTATATCAGAATTTGGTCAACTTTATTTCCAGTCCTCTGTTAGTAAGTAGGCTAATCCGAGAGAGAGAGAACAAATGAAGACCAGAAATAGGCTACAATCATTTCTTCACTCCCTCTCCAACCTCATTCTCCTCCCCCCCCCCTTTACTCTTCTCACTCTGCAAGGTTTCCAAAGATTGTTTAAGTTTGGGGGCGCAAATTACAAGCCGCAGAGAGAGAGAGAGAGAGAGAGAGAGAGAGAGAGAGAGAGAGAGAGAGAGAGAGAGAGAGTAAAAGAGGAAGAAAAGAAAATGTTAAAGAGAAGGGAATGAAAGAGTGGGGGGGGGGATGGGAAAAGGAAAAACTAGTTAAAGAGGAGAGAGAGAGAGTGAGTAAGGAGTGAAATCTTTTAAGTCTTGCTCAGAGTACCGTATTCTCCAAACTTGAGCAATATTGAAACGGTGTATTTGTTTAACCTGCTAGTTTCTCTCTCTCTCTCTCTCTCTCTCTCTCTCTCTCTCTCTCTCTCTCTCTCTCTCTCTCTCTCTCTCTCTCTCTCTCATTCCTTACCTCATTTATGTGGCCACCACCATCCATCTGCTCTTCGACCTAACGGTAAACCCCTACCACAACTCCCACTATTACCACTACCACAACTACCAACATTACCACTACCACAACTACCAACATTACCACCCTTCACCACCATAATTAACCTGACCTGTAACAAGGAACCTCCACGCCACTAATAGCTAGCTTGTTAACTTCGACTACCAACATTACCACCAATGCTACCAATATTATGCATACCCTACCAACATTACCACCACCACTACCAACATTACCACCAATGCTGCCAATATTATGCATACCCTACCAACACTACCAACATTACCACCAATGCTACCAATATTATGCGTACCCTACCAACACTACCAACATTACCACCACCGCTACCAATATTATGCATACCCTACCAACATTACCACCACCGCTACCAATATTATGCATACCCTGCCAACGCTACTAACATTACCACCAACATTACCACCAATGCTACCAATATTATGCATACCCTACCAACACTACTAACATTACCACCACTGCCATCATTCTCATCATCATTACCACCAGCATTACCACCACTTTCACCACAATTACCACCATTACCACAATTACCCATGCTTGGCTTCTTACACTCACCCTATTCATCCATTCACTGCCAAACCTTCATTCATCTCTCCCTCCCTCCTTCCCCACTCCCTCCCTCCCTCCCTTTCTTTGTTAGCTAACCCCCGTCCCCCCCCCCTTCATACCAACCCCCCGGAACTCTCATACTTATCGCTCTCTCTCTCTCTCTCTCTCTCTCTCTCTCTCTCTCTCTCTCTGCGTGTTTATATTATGCTAATGTACTTTAGTGGTTATTAACAGACTACCCTGTTTAATCTCTCTCTCTCTCTCTCTCTCTCTCTCTCTCTCTCTCTCTCTCTGATTGCCCAAGGCCCATTCTTCCTTTGTATAGAGCACACCCATTTTCCCACAAACCTCTTCCACTCTCTCTCTCTCTCTCTCTCTCATTCCCTTTTCTTACCCACCTCTCGTTCTGTTTATCATCGTCTCTTCATTGTTTTTATTTACCTCTTGCTCATTTTCTCTTTGGCCTACTTCTCTTTCTCCTCTCGTCCCACGCAACGTCTTCCTTTCACTTAGCTAACTCCTTTCTTTGTCTTAATCCATTCTCTTTCTTTAATCTCTCTTTCTTCCATTCTCTCTTGAAGCCTTTTTTTTTTTTTTTTTAACATTCACTTGCATTCTCTTTCTTTGGCCTCATTCCTTTCATTCTTTACACACACACACACACACACACACACACACACACACACACTCTTTCTCTCTCTCTCTCTCTCTCTCTCTCTCTCTCTCTCTCTCTCTCTCTCTCTCAACTTTTTTGTGTACTCATCCTCTCTCCCTCCTTCATCACGATTCAGTTTATATTCACATTTTCCTCCTCCTCCTCCCTTTCTACTACTAATTTTATAAACCTCCCCTCAGTTCCCCCTCATCTTTCCCTTCCCTCGTCCCTCACTTATTCCTCCATTCATTAACTCCTCCACTTTCTCTCCCCTCTCTTCCCTCCCTCTCTTCCCTTCCTCGTTCTTAATTTTTCCTCCTCCCACTCCCCAATAACTGTCTTCCTCTCTTCACTCTCCTTTCAATTATCTCCTCTCTTTCCCATCTTTATCTCTTGTCATTTTTTTCCCCCTCCCTCTTTCCTCCCTTCCCACAGTCATTTACCTTACACCTTGAATCTCCTTTAACCACATTCACGTCTTTACTCCCTATTTCCTCCCCATATCCCTCTCCATTTACTCCCCCGTTTAGATGCTGCCTTCTCACTCGCCTTTTAAGGCCCTCTCCCACTTCGGCGAAAGTGTGGAAGATAAAGTCACGATGTGTCAAAAATCCCTAATCGTGGGTATTCGTCATCAAAATCTTGTCCATTCGTGGCATGGCGCCGATACGTCGCACGAGGTGGAAATTTGTCGTGGGGGACCACGACGTTTTCATGCTGCATGAAAACGTCGTGGCCCTCCACGATTTTGTAAAATTTCGCAGATTAGTCGTAAACAACAAGGTGACGCCTCGGCGACGTTGGCGATTACCCTGCGTATAAACCGCGTATGATCGCCGACATCGGCGAGGCATCGGCGGTGAAAAAAAACGTTGAGATGTCATACGGTCATACGGCGAAGTGTCGGCGATGCATCGGTGAGGTTAATACGACATAGCCTACGTAAACCGTACGATACGTACCGGGTTGTGCGACAGTAATATTTCATCTTATGAATGTCGGTGATATATCGCCGACATTTCGCGGGTGATCCGTCGATTAATCGCCTTAAATACGCCGATGACGGCGAGGCACCTGCGATGGCCTCAGCGTTTTGTCTGCGAGGTGCGTGCTATGCATTCGCCGACACATCGACGATACATCGTCGACAGCACGCCGCCGATGTACCTTTATCGCCGTTGAGTCCCCATAAAAAAAACCGTTAAAATTTGAATTTAGAATAATGCGTGTGCATTACGCCGACACATCGGCGATATGTCGGCTACTAGTCGCCAGTTATATCGTATACTCCGCCGAGGTTTCGGCGTTTTGTTGTACTGGTGTCGCCGGTATTACGCCGACACCACGATTCTTCGTCAGAATCGTCGACACATCACCGACTTCGGCCACGATTTTCATCGTGGCTTCATCGTGCCTATTTACGCCGAAGTGGGAGAGGGCCTTATTCCCCATTTAGCTACCCCCTTCCCCATCTTCCCATTATCTGCGCCCCTCCCCACTCCTTTTACATTCTCCCTGCTCCCTGTTTTCTCCCCTCCCCACCCCCTTTACATTCTCCCTGCTTCCTATTTTCTCCCCTCCCTGCACCCTAAATTCTCTCCCTTCCACACTCTCCATTATCTCACCATAAATAGGCTATACACTACCCTACCCCATTTTCCCTCTCCCCAGCCCCCATTTCCTCCCCATTTACGTACTCCTCATTAACTCCCCTTCTCACTTCTTAATTCTCTTCAGTTCCCCGTTCCCTATTTCTCGTATCCCCACTACCCATTTCCCTGATCCCCACTCCCCATTTCAATGATCCCCACTTCCCATTTCCCCCATCCCCATTCCCCTACCTCCACTATCCATTTCCCCTATCCCCACTCCCCATTTCCCCCTTCCCCACTCCCCATTTCCCTTTCATTTCCCTCTTCCCCACTCCCCATTTTCCCCCTACCCTACTCCCCATTCCACCTTCCCCATTTCCCCTATCCCCACTTCCCATTTTCCCCATCCCCACACCATTTCCCCCTACCCTTCTCTCCATTTCCCCTTTCCTTACTCCTCATTTCCCCCTTCCCCATTTCCTATTCATTTCGCCCTTCCCCACTTCCCATTTCCCCTTTCCCCACTGCCCATTTACTCCCCATTTCCCCACGTCATCTCTGAGACGCGACCTCCCTTGACCTGTGATATTTCAAGGTCATGTTTACTGCTCCCACCATTACTCTCTCTCTCTCTCTCTCTTAGTCGTTGCACATACCTTCCTATTTACACCAGCTTACCACATACAGCTCCTTTCCCTCTCTCGCTTTCCAGTTCCCATGCATCTTTAACTTGACCCAAAATTACCATCTCTTCATCTCGAATACTGAACTGTGACGAGATGCTAGTCACGAAGAAGTGCTGTGGAGGTATATAGAGCCGTAGCAAGTACTGTCACAGGTGAAATGGGATGCAAAAAAGACCAAACTCTGGGCCAAGTTAAGGTGAAAGAACCATAGCGTAAGTTAGCCTTGTGTTAGGCTACTGTGGCGGATATGACTTCAGTGAGTGTAGGTAATATTAATCTTTTAGTGGGTTGGTTGTCACTTTGATATTGTGGTTAACGGTCGAGAATCTTATTTACTGAAGGGAAATTTCTGCCTGATTACTGTAGAGATTAATAGATAGATAGATAGACAGGTAGGGAGATAGATAAAGAGACTGCAAGGATTGGCATAAGGTTTTTTTTTTTTTTTAGCTGGAGATGATGCTTACCGATTTAATTTGAGAGAGAGAGAGAGAGAGAGATACAGACAGACAGAGAATGCTTACCTGTCCATTCTATGACCCTTTAGAAATCAGCGCCTCACTCATACGTTCTTCATCGGATGGGTGGGCAGGATCCAGAAGCAAGCAGATAAATAAAAGCTGAATAAACCTTCATCCAGGTACCCCGCACAGGTAGCCAAATGTTGTGTTAATGATGGTGTTCTTTTTTGCTGGGTTTAAGTTTGGTGTTAGCCGGGGTTCCGTTGGACTATTCCTGCTTGGGGGTATAATGAGAGACAGAGAGGGGGGGGGGAGAGAGTATAACTGCGACAGGAAGACACTACCAGAAAATGCGTAGTGTAATAAATACCTTGAGTGGGTAGAGCCGCCTCCAGGTGCTTTTGTTGCTTGCAGGTCACGTGGTACACAGGTGCGTTGTTTGTTAAGAATTCCTTTCTTCTGTATAATCCAGCGGTTGCCAGAATAAGTTAGTTGTCGTCATTACTAAGGGAGAATATATTTACCTGTCGACTGCTGGACATTATTTTTTTAAGAACTAAATTATATGATGTACAGAGAGAGATATAAGTGAACTAAATAATATGATGTACAGAGAGAGAGAGAGAGAGGCCAAGTATCTTCCCAATACTTGACGAATACTTACCGGAAAAATCGAACCAATGGAAATACACACTAGTAAGAGATGGGGTTTTCATTGTATTTCGCCAGTTGTGTATTTTCTTCAGACGGAAAGGGCAAGATAGGTATTTCTCCGACTCTGCCTTAAGGAAATAGGGGTTTAAACAGGTAATTCTAGTTTTATTTATTTATTTGTACGTGCTGTGATGGTAGATAGGCGACATTGTTTTTTATCTTGAATGAAATATATCCGTAGCCTTTAACGTGTGGGCTGCGTTGAGTTGATGTGCCGTATAATTGATGTTGGGTTGATGTACACTCACTCCAGAAAGTATCGGTGCGGGGGGGTGCGATGCCTACCGAAAAGGTTCGAACAACTGCTGACATTACCAACGTCTCATTGTGTATCATCAGTGTCTGTCTATATAAACATTACATTCGCTATATGTTTGCAAGAGGATATTGCTAGTTGGCGATATGTAACGCCTCCCGACATCAGGGCTACCAACGTGTGGTAGGTCGGATACTAATATTTCAGTGACCTTCGTTCTGTGGTCCAAAATGTTTCACGCATATTGTACACCGATACTTTTGTGACCCAGTGTACCGTATGATTGATGTTGAGGTGATGTGCCGTATAATTGATGTTGAGGTGATGTGCCGTATGATTGATGTTGAGGTGATGTGCCGTATAATTTTTGATGAATTTATTTTGGGTTGATGCGGGTAGTATATAACCCAAGTGGACGACTCGTAGTGTTACAAGGACGATGAGCTACTTGTACGGCTGCTACGGTGAACGGGTGCTGAGCTGGGGGGGGGGGTTCATGGCATACCCGTAGCACTGAACCCTTTTCTGTTACACTACCATTGCTACAGCTTTTCCATTCCCCCATTTCTAGGGCTTCCGTTACTTCTGTTATTACGGCACTCCTCTGTTTGTTGTGGTTGCGTCACTGTTGAACCCTTCCCCACGATGTCGCGTTAGTATTGGCTTTGGGGAGACATGGTATAATGAATAGGGTAGAAAAGCTGCGTTATGGAGTAGTAGTAGTAGTAATAATAGCAGTAACGGTAGGCTTACTTCCATATAATATTGCCCTTTTTCATTATTATTATTATTTATTATTATTATTATTATTATTATTATTATTATTATTACTGCTGCAATTATTTTTATCAGTATTCCCGAGTATTATTAGGATTGTTACCGGTATTATTGATCAGTATTGATTGCGAGATAGGTACTCCTAGGTCAGGCTTAACAGAGATAGCCTAGTTGTGGTATGATAGCCGTACAGTAGGAGTCTAGTACAGTTTTATTACCAGTAGTAGTAGTAGTAGTACCGGTTGAAGTAGTGGTAGTATAGTAGTAGTAATAATGGTGGTGTGGTGGTTGTAATAGCTGTAGGCTGGTAGTAGTGGTGGTAGTAGTAGTAAAAGTCGTGGTTGTGACGGTAGTAGTAGTAGCAGATAGTGATAAAAATAATAATGCTGATAATGATAATAATAATAATAGCAGTAGCAGCAATTTTCCCACATTAACCGGGCGACCAAAACAATGTACAAAAACAGAGTACAACCAGCCTGCTTTTTAAACTCCAACTCTCTGTACACAAGTGGGGGAAAAAAAGGCAGTGATTACCCAGACCTTGCGTGGTTTCATGGGGGGGATGGGGGGCAGAGAGGGCGAGGTTAGCAAGTTGGGAACGTTTCATTCAGGACTTTGTAATGCTTTTGCTTGCTCTCTTGTTTGTTCTGAGAGAGGATTTTTATCATATATTTTCAGGCTTAGATAAGGGAGCATCTGTTAACGGGCCTGTCTGTCTGTCGGCTTCTGTTTGTCTCTATGTTTCTCTGTTTCCGTTTGTCTGTCTGTATGTTTCTAATTCTGTTTGTCTCTGTTTCTCTGTTTCTTTTTGTATGTTTCTATTTCTGTTTGTCTGTGTTTCTCTATGTTTTTGTTTGTCCCTATGTATGTTTCTTTCTGTTTGTCTGTCTGTGTGTGTTTCTCTGTTTCATTTTATCTGTCACCCACTAGCCTTTTTTCGGACTCTGCTTCGCTTGTAGATTTTATTGAAGTCACGCTAGAGCCCTGAAGATCCCGCATCTCTAATAATGTACTTTTTTTTCCTTGCTGTTTTTAATCTGCTTATTTGGGGGGTGACTTATTGTTCTTTGTGGTTGATATTTTTGCTGTGGGGATTGAATGATTTTGTTAGTGGATTGGAAGGCAGTTGTTTGCTTTTGAATTATTATTATTATTATTATTATTATTATTATTATTACCGTATTATTATTGCCACTTATTATTAGTAGTAGGAGTAATATCGTTATTATTGTTTACTTTATTATTATTATTATTATTATTATTTTGTGGGATTGTCATTTTGATGCTTAAGAATGGTGTTCGGAAAGTCTATGTTCTTTGTGTTAGGGTAGTACTTGAGGCTGGACCTTGATCCGTTGTTTTTGCGGTGATTGCAGAGAGAGAGAGAGAGCAGAGGCGAGGTTAGCGAGTTTGAGTCTGGTTCATTCAGGACTTGGGTGATAATGTTTTTTCCTAATTCGTCATTTTATGTGTTCGATAGTTTTTGGTAGGGCTTTGTGTGTGTGTGTGTGTGTGTGTGTTTATCTAATTTTTGGTCTACGATATTCGTGTTTTTATACATTATTATTATTATTACCGGTATATTTGTTTATTATTTTAGTTATATATATTTTTTTAGTATTGTTTATTGTACTCCCTTTTTATACGGTACTTGTATTGTATTTTTTGTTACCGTATCATGTTGTATTGTTTCGGTTATTACTGTTTATTGCTTCATTGTCTCCTAGTCCCGTTGTGCTTGTTGTTTTGTGTTGTTGTTTTTGTCTCGTTCAGTTATTTAAGATTTTGACCTAGAGTTGTTGATAAAGGTGAATTTGTGGACTAAATTTTGCTCATTACGGTTTGGGTTCTTAAGTGTCAAGGTGTTTCGAGTTGATTGGCGTGTGCTGTATATAGTCTGTCTGTCTGTGTCTCTCTGTTTGTCTGTCTGTGTCTGTCTGTCCCTCTCTCTCTCTCTCTCTCTCTCGTGGTGTGGGGACAAGGCCAGAAGAGTGTGGGAAAATATTAGCCTGCATCGTGGTGGCTTCCTTGGCCCCGTGTCCTTGCCTTTGTTCACTGCTGGACGGGGGGTTGTGGAGGGGGTTGAGGAAGTGTTTGAGTTCGGGGGGGAAGGGTTGTGGGGGTGTTAGAGTCTGTGGAGGGGTTGTTGTGGGGGTTTGAGGTGTTAGAGTTTGGGATGGGGGTTGTAGTGGTAGGTTGAGGAAGGGTTTGAGTTGGGGGGAAAGGGTTGTGGGGGGTTGAGGTGGCGTTAGAATCTGTGGAGGGGTTGTTGTGGGGGTTTGAGGTATTAGAGTTTGGGGTGGGGATTTTGAGAGGTTGAGGAAGTGTTGGAGTTTGGGGAGGAGGGGTTGAGGAGGTGTTATAGTCGGGGGAAGGGGTTATTGTGGGGGTTAAGGTGGTGTTAGGGTCAGGGGGAGGGGTTGTTGGAGGTTGAGTTGGTGTTAGCGTCTGGGCAGGGGTTGTAGTGGGAGGTTGAGGTGTGGGGGTTGAGGAGGTGTTAGAGTTTGTGGAGGGGTTGTTGTGGGGGTTTGAGGTATTAGAGTTTGGGGTGGGGGTTGTGGGAGGTTGAAGAAGTGTTGGAGGTTGGGGGAGTGGGATTGAGGAGGTTTTAGAGTCGGGGGAAGGGGTTACTGTGGGGGTTAAGGTGGTGTTAGGGTCAGGGGGAGGGGATGTGGGGGGTTGTGTTGATGTTAGTGTCTGGACGGGGGTTATTGTGGGGTTAGAGGATGGAGTGTGGGGATAAGGTGTTAAGAGTTTAGGGGGGTTATGTGTGAATTTATGGCACAGGTAGCAGTTAACATAACCCATACATGCTGTCTTTGTTAATTGGTAAGGACGATTGGCTGTGAGTGTGAATTGATGTTAATTAGCGTAATGATAGGGCTGTTAATTATGAAGGTAAGGTGTGGTTCGGTGTGGAATGACGGTGGTTGTAAGTGGTGACCTGGTTGTCTGTTAGATGGCTTGGTTTGGTGTGAAGTGAGAGTGATTAATGTAAGAATCTGACTACCTTGTTAATTAGGAAGGTTGGTTGTGGTGTTAGAGGACGGTGATTAAGAGTAATGACCTGGATGACTTATTAATTGGGTTGGTTGGGTGTGAAATGAGGGTGATTAACGTAAGAATCTCACTAATTACGATGGTTGGTTGTGGTTTGGCGTTAAAGGAGGGTGATTAAGAGTAATGACCTGCGTGCCTTGTTAATTAGGTTGGTTATGAAGTGTGGGTGATTAGCGAAATGATGTAGCTGCATTTGTTAATTGCCTTGGTCATATTGGCTGTGAGTGTGTGGAATGGAGACTTATTAACGCAATTATGTGGATGACTTTGTTTATAAGGAAGGTAAGTTTGGGTTAGGCGTGAAATGACGGTAATGATGAGCAATTATATGGATGTTGATCTTAATTAGTTTTGGTGCGGTATATGGCAGTTCTCTCGTCTGATATGGAAGCTCCGTAACACCTCCTCCTAACTGATTTATACCTTACTATCCCTTTTCCTTGTTATATAAATCCCGGTTTGGTATGAAGTGAGGGCGGTAATGGGGAGTAATTATATGCATGCCCTTAATTGGTTCTGTATTCTCGTCGGATAAGAAAGCTCCGTAACACATTTTCCGGAGTGATTTATTTTGTTTATTGTATCTTACTGTTTCCTGTGTTACATAAATCCTTCCAACATAGCCATAGTGTGTATAAATAACATGGAAACGATATTTAGTATTCAGGTAGTGACCCAGTTCCCTCAGGTGAAAATACAAAGGTCATAAGGAGGAAATTGTCTTTTGTTTAATGACTTTCATATGTATTAAGGGTTTTGGTGAGACCCCAACTCTCTCTCTCTCTCTCTCTCTTTCTCTCTCTGGTGAAGGAATGGAAGTGTGATCTTTTTTTTAGCTATCCTGATCAAACTTATATTCGTGTTTTCTTTTTGTCTGAATCCTGCTTGTCACTCCTTTAGCACGAGAAGGGTTATGAGAGAGAGAGAGAGAGAGTCAACAAAAGATAATGGCCACAAAAAGAGAAGTAAACAGTCAGACAGGATAAAGAGAGCAAAAGATCATACTGAGAGAGAGAGAGAGAGAGCTAATCAAAATTAATATTAGCACTTTCTAATGACGTTTACTGATCACACTTGACTGAGCAGCTGGCGGACTGTGAACTGACTGACTGACTGAGGAAATGAGAAGCCTGACTGGGTGACTGTTTCTTTGACTGGCGAAGTGGGTGATGAGAGAGAGAGAGAGAGTGAATGGGAGGGAGAAAGGGAGTGAAGTCATTGTGTGTGTGTGTGTGTGTGTGTGTGTACGATTTCCTTCACCTTAAAGGGAGATCTGGTAGTCAGTGTGTTAAAATGAGGAAGGCGGTGAGAAAGAGAGAGAGAGAGAGAGGTGGGTGCGTGGGAAAGAAAAGCGAAAGGGAGTAAGATGTCCAAAGAAGGAAGAGAAAGAGAAGAAACATATAGAGAAGATGAGGAAGGAGGAGGGGGAGGTGAGTGGAGACAAAGGTGTTCCAGGGCAGAGAAGGGAGGGCAGGGAGAGAAACAGGAGGGGGGGGGGTGAGGGAGACAAAAACCTGACCTTGTGCTCATGGAGGCCAGCTGGACCACTTTTAAGGTAGTTCCCCCCTCCCTCCCTCCCTTCTCTTACTCCTCCCTCCCTCCCTTGTTGTTGCACCTCCCACCTTCCCTCCCTTTCACATCACCCTCCCTCACTCCCTCATACATTTTCTTCCTCCATCTCACATCCCCCTCCCTCCAGCTCATCTCTTTCCCTCCGTCCCTCCCTCTCACATCACCTTCCCACCCTTTCATATAACTCCCCCTTCATCCCTCCCAGATCTTTCCTCCTCCCTCACTCTTGACATCTTTCCTCCTCCCTCACTCTTCACATCTTTCCTCCTCTCTCCCTCCTCTCATTTCTCTCCCTCCCTCCCCAAATCTTTCTTCCTCCCTCCCTTCCTCCACGTTTTTCTCCTTTTCTCCCTCTCATCTTTCCACTCTCTCCCTCCCTCTGACACCTCTTTCCCTGTCTCGCCTCTCTCTCACATCTTTCCCATCCCTTGTCACGTCTTTCTCCCTCCCTCACATATCTCCCCCTTCTCTCTCCCACTCATCTTTTTCCTGCGTTCTCTCCCTCTCGTGTCCCCTTCCCTCTCACATCTTTCACTCTTCCTCCCACCTCTTCCACCAGCCTCCCTTTGTCTTCGCTCTCTCTCTCTCTCTCTCTCTCTCTTCCACACCTTTTTATCTTCCTCCCTCCTCTCGTACTTCTCCCTCCCTTCCTGACCTCTCCCTCCCTCTGTCTTTCCCATTTCCTCCCTCATTCCCTTTTATTTTCTTCTTTCCCTGAGCTCTTCATCCCCCTTTCATGTTTTTCTCCCTCCCTAACCCATTCTTCACCCTCCCCCTCTTTTCAGTCTCTCCCTCTCTCCCTCATTCCCCTCTCTCCCTGACCCCACTTTACCCTCCCTTTTACGCTTCATTCCCTCACCCTCTCCTTATATTTCCCTCCCTGCTTACTTTTCTCTCCCTACCTCCGCATCTCCCTCGTGTCTCCCCCATTCTCCTTTCCTCCTCCCTCAGTCACTCTCATAAATTTTTCTTTCTCTCATGTCTCCCTCCTTTTTCGAGCCATTCTCTTTTTTTATCCCTCTTTTCTTCCTTTTCCTCTTGTTATTTTTCTTTTTCTTCCTTTTCCTCTTTCTCTTCTCCTCTTTCTTCCTTTCCTCCTTATTTTCCGACTTTGTTTTTCTTGTATATTTTTCTTTCTCCTTCTCCAATCTTTATTTCTTTTCCTTTCCCACCTTGCTATCTTCCCTTCTTTCCTTCTGCTCTGTCAAAATTTCTTACCTTTCTGATCTTTCTCCCTTACCCTAACTTTCCTCATTATTCCCTTATTAATATTCTCTCTCTCTCTCTCTCTCTCTCTCTCACACACACACACACACACACACACACACACACACACACACACACACAGCCTCTCCATGTACGCCACCCACACACAACCAGGTAACACGGGATTGATCAGTTAATTATTTAGTAAAGGTGGGGTGCAGAAGGTGAGCCAGGGGTAGTGCCTCTTCAGTACTATGACCCATTTATTCTTATCTTTTATTATCTTATTAAATTTTCCTATCGACATATGATTTTATTTAACTTGGGAAAGGTTAGAAATGGAAGGGTTAGGTATATAAGCCCTTACTAATACTTTACTGAGAGAGAGAGAGTACTATTGCTACTACTATTATTACTGCTACTATTACTACTACTACTACTACTACTACTGATAATAATAATAACAATAATAATAATATGTCTGTTCTAGGGACTTTATATATATCGTAAAACTTGCCCCTGGATTATACATAGATACTGTGTTTGTTCCTGCGTGGTATTCAGTCCCAGTTTTCCCTTTATGTAACCTCCTCCTGCTCACTGACTGCTAAATTCGACACGCTTAGGCAGATTCACCTTTAATATTCTGCCCTGGCAGGACCAGTGGAGGCGAATGTCATTACAAACGTATACGTCGATTGTCTGTGGCATTTCTCTCTCTCTCTCTCTCTCTCTCTCTCTCTCTCTCTCACACACACACACACACACACACACACACACACACACACACACACACACACACACACACACACACACACACACACACACAAAACATTTCCTGATTGTGGCATGTTCGGCGGATGTAGGAGTGAAGTATTTATTTATTTATTTATTTTTTTTTGTCAGGTAAATCGTCATCCTGATTTAAGTAAAATGTTGGGTACTTTACGAATCAGGACTAACATATATACAACATTTATATATATATATATATATATATATATATATATATATATATGAACAGAAGAAGGAAAAACAAATTAAATAATAAAAAAAAAATTATGAACTAGATTACAGGTGTCTTGTATAAATTCCACCTGTTTAAGACGCTTCCAGTATGCGATAAAGGACTAAAATATATAAAGACAATCATATACAGAACTGAACTTAATGAGGGTTTGTGAATTCCACCCAAGAGCGTGTGTAGATGGGCGTGATGGGTGTACATAAAGAGTGGGCGGGATGGACGTGTAGGGTGTAGATAGAGGGTTGGAAGGGAAATACACAATTGAAGCCTATATGAGTATAGATTCCATCCCAGAGTGTGTGTTTAGATGGGCGTGAGGGGTGTAGGTAAAGACTGGGCGGGAAATACACACCTGAAGTATAGCTTCCACCCCGGGGCGTGATGGGCGTGAGGGGTTTATATAAGAGTGGGCGGAAAAGGGCAGGAATGTTCTGTGTATAACCCTCTTAAAATATTTATCCGTAATGATAGCAAGAGTCAAACACTGGAGGAAGGTCAGAAGAGTCACACCGGAACGAATATACAGATGTGGGTGAGGTGGAATCCGTGGAAGATGTAGTCCATTGGTAGGTTTTTGCTGCCTCCAGACGATTTTCTTCATCTTAGGGGAATCTTTGGTAGTGGAGGGGTTGAATTAAGACCATATCTAATCTTTCCAGTTCGAAAAATTAATTGATTGTAGGGGAGACTTTTAGTAATGAAGGGGGTGAATGATTATATGTATATGTACAGTATATACATACATTGTGTGTGTGTGTAAGAAAAAAAGTCCAGTTGCTAAAAGTCACCTCTAAATTAAACAAGATCGCCAGGAGATATTAACAACTTACCGTAATGAAAAGTGTCTTGGGATTGAAGTAGTGAACGAAAGAAGACCATAAGGCAAAGACGAAGGATGCCGGAGCTAGAGGGAGCCGAAAACACTGGCGCGGTTGAGGTCGGTTTCATGGAAGACCTTCTGGTTAGCGTAAATGTTTAATACTCTTCCAACAACGTCGCTTCCTTATGCTGCCCTGATGACATTTGGCTGCACCGCGCTTCTGCAACTTATGTTTTTTTTTTTTTTTTTTTTTTTTTTTTTTTTTAGCTGTGGGTGGATGGTTAGGAGGCGTGGAATGTTAGCCCTTTCAGACGGATGAGGTGTGTGTGTGTGTGTGTGTGTGTATTTTCCTAGCTGTCTGAACCTGTTTTTTACTTCCCTACTCCTTTCTACTCCCTCACTCCTCTGTACTCCCTGACTCTTTTACACTCCCATTTCATTTTTACTTCCTCACTCTTACATTCCCACTCCTTTTGTCTCCCTCACTCTTTTACACTCCCACTTCTTTTTACTCTTCCCCTCTCCTTCACTTTCCCCTCTCCTTCACTTTCCCCACTCCTCTTTACTGCCCAGTCTCTTAACTTTCGTACTCGTTTACTCCTCCACTCCTTTTTTACTCCCCCACTCCTCTTGACTCCCTGTCATTTCTTCTCCCCCATTGAATCCCTGGAGAAATCAGACATATTAGGCCAGCATTGCAGGTAAGTCAATTAAACAGACTGCCGAAACACAATGTAATGTTTCATCGATTGAGTAATGGTATTGTTTCAGCAGTGTAACGCGAAACGAAATAACCCCTTCTATGTGTATCTGTCTGTCTGTAGTCAGGCGCCGTAATCCCGTAAGGGGTGGCTGCAAGCAAATCACCTCCATGTCGCCCTGTTCCCTGCCATTTCGATGCCCTCTCCCCAAACTTACACCCTCCCTCTCATATACCTCTACTACATCCCTCCTGCTCATCCTTGGTCTCCCCCTCCCTCTCCTCTTAACGTTATAGGCCTATATTCATCATCGACGACTCATTCACTCATAGGTAGATAGATAGATATAGATGTAGGCTGCGTACGTTTTTTTTTTTTTTTTTTTTTTCCCCGTACCTGAATATTCTTTTTCTTAACCCATGTACTGTTGCGGACTCTAATGTCGATCCACTGCCTGACGATAAATAAAGGGAAAGTGGACGATAACTTTTGAAACCTACTGATGTGCCCTTTGGAACCCAGCAGACTTTTCATGATAATGTGGAAGAGGTGCATAACTTCATCTTAAAAGTGGGCGATAATCCCGACCGCGACTGTGCTCCTTGGTAATTATTAGGACTCAAAATCGCATAAATCTTCATACATTGGGTGATATATTTTTGAAACCAACATGTTAGATTCATGTACGTATGCAAAACTCGCTAATTTTCTCTTCCGTCTTACCATACGGTACTTTTTTTGTTAACTGTACATCGCGTCATGGGCTGCTTAAGGAAGTAAACAGAAACAAGGAAGAGGCAGTGAAACATGCTTAGTGGTGGCCAAGAAGCAACCCCTTATGGAAGAGTTGGCCTATAGGACGAGGTCACCCCCCCCCTCTCTCTCTCTCGCTCATTATTGTATCATATTTAAGGGATGTTTAGGTTTTTCTTCTGTCTGTTTTCTGTTTACCGTTAGTTTTGTTCTCATTTACTTTATTTTTTATTTTAGAGGTATTTATGGAGGTGCTATTGTTTTTTTTAATCTGGATATATTTAACGTTTGGTTTTTCTTTTTACCGTTACTGTATTGTTCTCATTTACTTTATTATTTTATTTTATTTTAGGGTAGAATCTATCGTTACAAAGGACACCATTTTTTTCCTTTTTTCCTTTTTTTCCTTTTTTTTTTTTTTTACGGTGCCGAATATTTACCTTTCTTTTTGTTTTTCAGATTTACTGTTCATTTTTTAACGTCTTTCGTATATGTTGTCTTCTTCGTTTCTTTATTTACCTTTTGCTATTTTTTTTTGGAGTTTCCCTATTGTACAAATTTCCTTGTAAATTTACCTGAAATTATGATCTTTTCACGTATTACCGTACGATAAAAAAAAAAAAAAAAAAATACGGTGTAGTGAAAGTACAGGTATAAAAGAGGGGGTGTATTTGTGTATATTTTTGTGTTGGCGATGTTCAAGTGCCATTTGAATTATCTGTATTGTTTGTGTATATAGTGTGGATGTAGAGATAGGCAAAATTTCACCAACTGTTTTACTGCATCTGCTTCACCTTTAGGACATATGGGTCGCTTTTATCTATTGACGGAGAAACATGCTAAGCCTCTCTCTGTTTAGGAATATTACCCACAGAGAACAGTCATCAGTAGGAGTGGTGGATTATCGTCACTTTCTGATGCATTTTATCAGGGAATTGGGCAGACACGCATCCCAAGCCTCTCTCAGCTTAGGAATATTAGCCAGCACATCCCAAGCCTCTCTCAGCTTAGGAATATTAGCCAGCACATCCCAAGCCTCTCTCAGCTTAGGAATATTAGCCAGCACATCCCAAGCCTCTCTCAGCTTAGGAATATTAGTTAGCACATCCCAAGCCTCTCTCAGCTGAGGAATATTAGCCAGCACATCCCAAGCCTCTCTCAGCTTAGGAATATTAGCCAGCACATCCCAAGCCTTACTTAGCTTAGGAATATTAACCAGTGGAGGATATTGAGAGGAAGTGGTGACATGGAAGCGTAGGAATATTAGCCGGCAGGGGTCTGAGGTGGAATATTTCGCGAGTTACTGACCTTGACTGTACGGTGTAATATTGTAGGTAACATGTTTGTAGTGGCGAAGCTTAGGTCGGAAAAAAGGGAAACCAGCCTGTAGTCCACCGGGTTCACCTTTCAAATGAACCTGGGGCCACTATTACTACTTCTACTACTACTACTACTACTGCTGCTGCTGTCTCGTTTGGCGTCAGAATGTTGTGGACGCTACCATTTTAACATCAGTTTCGTTGTTTCACACAAAAACTTGATTCCTGAAAAACAGTGTAGCGTCCTTGGAAACCTGAAGCTTATTTCTCTCTCTCTCTCTCTCTCTCTCTCTCTCTCTCTCGTTATAATGTACATCTGAAGTTATTTTTTTTACCAACACAGAAGATAAGAGGGTAAACTATTGCAGTAAAAAGTAACCTTGCAGTTCGGATGATTTTGTGATATTTAAATAGCGATCAATTAGGTGTCATAATAATAATAATGATAATAATAATAATAATAACAATAGACAGACTCATCCGGAGTGTTAAAGCAAATAATACTAGTAATAATAATAATAATGATAACAACAATACTACTACTACTACTACTATAAACACTTTCATATGTTTTTTAAAGCATGGATCTGAGCGAGCATAGGCCTAAATACCTAACCAGACTGACTTAACCAAACTTGCTTTCCAAACTTAATATTACTTGAGAATTTAGATCAGGAATGTTAACTCTAGGCTTCTTCCTCTTAGCTGCGTAAACCTGTCGGGTGATACCTGGACTCGAAGCTAAAGTTGTGCTGACCGTGAGAGGGTTAAAGGTGCCGGTATTTTCGTAACGTTCATGTTGCAGTGATTCATTCTCAACTGAAATCAATCATCTGGCTTCAACTGGAATAAGATACTAGAGAGAGAGAGAGAGAGAGAGAGAGAGGGAAATAGCAGAGACTTTAAGTCCTATATCGAGAAGAGCTTTAACCCTCAGTTAGTAGTAATAGTAAAAGTAATAATTAATAGTAGTAGTAATAGTAGTAGGTCCATCTTGCCGTCAACCCGGTGGACTGTAGCCTGAACTGCCATCCTCTTTTGGGGGAGGATAGGGAGTACTGTAAATATAAAATGTTGTTTCGACACCGTGGACGATTTACACACACACACACACACACACACACACACACACACACACACACACACACACACACACACACACACAAGGGAGGGAGACTTTTTTCCCTGCCCTTATTATCCCAAGGCTGGCCAATAAAGGACACAGCAGCCTCATTCCTCTTAAAATATTGCTGAATACAAAACAGGTACCGCAGTTTATTTTGGACGGCACACACCTACAGTCTTTTTACCTTAACTTGGCCCAAAATTTTGTCCATTTGCGGCTTATTTCACATAGCTCAGCCGCAGAATAACGATCCTGTGTCTCAACCCCCTTTCCATTGCTCCTCTTCGTGACTAGCATCGTATTCTATTGCGTTGTTCTCTTGTGTTTATCAGTTTTTTGGGAACGATGGTGTTTTGTGTCCTAGATTGGTCAGTCTTGTGATATTAAGGGTTTGGAGACAACCTTCCCCCCCCCCTTCCTGTGTGTGTGTGTGTGTGTGTGTGTGTGTGTGTGTGTGTGTGTGTGTGTGTGCTGTTCGTCTTGAGTCATCACTGTTCTGACAAAATTCGTGTATCTTAAGTTCCAGATAATTCAATAAATTTAGTTCTCTTTCGATACAACTTTTTTTTTTTATTAGTAATGTTTCTTTCAGTTTTTGCAGTATCCCTCATGCACGCTCGTTAGCCTGTTAAGTTGTGACAGACCCGTCATACAATACACAACGAACCTAACTTAAGCCAGACCTAATTAAAGCGTAACATAACATCACCTGGGCATACCGGTAATTCTGTAAGTTTAATTGTTGTAAGTGCCCGAACTGATTTCAGTAGGACTGTGTCGTGAAAATCAAGCCCCCTGATCAGAACAAACAAGAAAAACAAAAAGAGAAAAAATCTTGGAAATCTGTTGGAAAAACAGTAACAAAAAGAAACAATGGTCGCATCGAAAAAGAGAAATGCAGTATATATATATATATATATATATATATATATATATATATATATATATATATATATATATATATATATAAACAATGAAAAGTAATTAACAGTTGAAAAGATCCTTCTGGCGACGGCCCTGAAGTGAAAATAGACAATTTTCTTTACCAGATTTACCATGGCTTCAGATAATGCAGTTCATATTTCTGTCTATCTCTGTCGATCAGTGTAGACATAGATAGATGGATATATAGATATTAAATTTATGAAAGAGTTGCTATTATAGTGAGTCTCCTAAACCACCTAGACTAAAGCCTATTTGCTGTTAGAATGACGGGATTAACAACTGTCTGGCCATGGCGAGGCTATATGTAGGGGATGAAGGAAACAGGTTGCGTTGGCTCGCAGGTATTAACAGCGTTACGTATAAGTAATTAACCGCATACAGTTTTAACCCTTTCAGAACGATGACTCGTTATATTCCGGCTGCCTCCAGACGTTTTTATTTATTTATTTATTTATGATTTGGATAGACTTCGATTTTGAGGGATAGATATGCAGTAGCCTTCATTAACCCTTTCAGTATAAGGCAGTTTCCTAAGATGCATCGAGTTGTCTGTTTACTGCCCAGAATTAGAGAGACAGACAGACAGACAGACAGACAGAGCGCCATAATGATGAGGTTACATTCCATGTGAACTGTTAATACGGCACTTTATAATCTAATGGTAATCGTTTAATAATAATAATAGAAATACTTTTACAAGATTAATACTTGTGCCCTTGTTGTTTTTGTGTGTTGTTTGTGCTGTGAAATGGGGTGCGGAGAGGGAGGAGGGGGAGGATGCAGGAAGAATGGGGGAGGGGAGGGAGGGGGAGGATGCAGGACGAATGGGGGTGGGGAGGGAAGGGGGGAAGATCCAGGAAGAATGGGGGAGGGGAGTTGCTAGTGAAAGGCCTGCCGGGTGGAGAGTGGGGAGGGGACGGGGGAATGGGAAGGAGTGGTGTGGGGAGCAGAATGGGAGGGAGGGGAGTGTGCGGGGAATTGGGAGGAGGGGAAGGGGAGGGGGAGAAGGAATTTGTTACTGAAAAACGTCCCGGGAGGAGAGTGGGGAGTGGGAGGGAGGGGAGTAGGAGTGTTTGGGGAGAACAGGAGGGGGTGGGGGTAAGGGGGGGAGGGAGTTGCTACTGAAAGACGTCCCGGAAGCAGGACTGGCTCTAGGGGGGTAAATGTTAAGAGGCCATCCTGGTATGCTGTGGTCCTCGCATGGTATGTTGCCTTGATGCTGCTGCTGCTTTGTTTGGTGGCTTTGTTCTGATGGACAGTGGCTTTGTGAGGCTTTGTTTTGATGGTACCGGTATGTGGCTTTGTAGGGCTTTGTTTTGATGCTATGTCTTTATTTTGATGGTCTGTGGCTTTGTTTGAATGACATGTGGGGGTGTATTTTGTTTTGGTTTTGATGTGCATTTTGATGAAGTGAGTGGCTTTGATTTGGTGTGAGGTAACTATCATCTATGGTGTGTGGCTTTACTTTGATTATATATATATATATATATATATATATATATATATATATATATATATAATATATATATATATATCTATATATCTATATATATATATATATATATATATATATATATATATATATATACTATCTATCTATCTATCTATCTATCTATATCTATCTATCTATCTATCTATCTATATATATATATATATATATATTCATTACGATACCTAATAGTCTTAACTGGATCGAATTTCCAGCGGGTGGTGAATTGCTTTTAATACTGATGGTTATAGTGGTGTTTATAGTTGCGGTTGTAGTTGTAAATGATTGAGGCACCTAAAGCATAGTGCAAGTAACAATGAGTGACGTAGTTGTGGTGAATTGGTGGTTGCAGTATGTTGACATTGTTGCACGTCATAGTGATGGTGGTTGATTGATGTAAGAGTGATAGTGGTGATGGATGTAGTTGTGATATTACTGGTAACTGCATTGCGTGATGGTTGTAGTTGTGATTGTGGTCGTGATGCAGTTGCTGTTGGTTATGTCGGCAACTGATCTTTTACGCGGTTCACTACGATGGTATGATATTTAGTTAACCCGTTCAATCCGATGACTTTATTTCTAGCCGATTTTATGTCTCCGGACGATTTCATTCAACTGGGGAGAGACTTTTTCGATAACCGTCACTAACCCCTCCAGCACTTGAGGTCTTGCCTACCTTGAATAAAATCGTCTGGAGGTAGCGGTAATTAGGTGAAGAAACACGGTTTCGGACAGAAAGGGCTAAATCATGACGATTTTATTTCTCTGAAGAGACCTCCTCCCCGGGGGTGTAAAAGAGTTCGTGAAGACCATATTTCAAATTCTTCATTTAGAAAATTCACCGAGGCTACAAGTAATCGCCTTAAAGTGACAGTAATGAAATGTTAAGTAATTGGCCTGAAGGTAAAAGAGATCTTGGGTGGAGCAGCTGCGGCGTCCGTCGGAGCCAAACCTATTTCCCTGCCCCACGCCGTGGGAAGAACCCTTATCCGACCATGGTGAGGCGCTGTCCACCACGAGGGGGTGCTGGGGCCCTACACGGTTCATGTAATTCACT
The DNA here is from genome assembly GCF_032717465.1 of Coenobita brevimanus. Taxonomy (NCBI): domain Eukaryota; kingdom Metazoa; phylum Arthropoda; class Malacostraca; order Decapoda; family Coenobitidae; genus Coenobita; species Coenobita brevimanus. Next base: position 9,003,093 of record NC_137000.1, on the reverse strand, counting down.
GAAGTTGTAGGACGGCCACAAAGAAGCAGTTACCTGTTGACGATGGGTCTGCTCTGCCAGACGGACCCTGGTTAAGCATGAGCATTATCAACACCACAAATTTTACTAATATATTATGTTATATTTTCAGGTATGGACAACCGTATGCTGCCTCGGATGGCGTTAGGAAATCGCTCTTAGGTATGGAATATTGTGTATGTGTTGTCAGGTTAGTTTGGGTTTGGTTTGGTTAGGTAGGTTCGGTTTGTTAGGATAGGTTAAGTTGCTCTGAAAAGTTGTTAAAATGTTTTCAAGGAAAAAAAAAAAATAGAAGTTGCTAAAGATATTCTAACATTGCTGAGACACTTGAATCACTTTGTATACTTGTTCTCAAAAGACGTGAGAAAATCGCTAATATAAAGCTAAATTGGCGAAACTTTGATAATCAGTAAAACAATGCTAATGGGAAATATATCTAAATCTAGCCATATAACCGCAAAATTGACAACAGAATACTCTTTTCACTTTAACTTGGCCCAGATTTTCTTCCTCCCGTACTTGTTTCACGTAGCTCTGTGGCAGAAAAGACAGTATTACTACACTATATCCTCTCCATAGCACTTCTTCGTGACTGGCACCACATTTTAGTGTTATTCTAATGTTACAACTCAGCATTCAAGACGGAAAGGGGGTCAGTAAAAAAAAAATCCATAATTGTGGAGATGGTGCAATTGGTAGGTCAGTGGGTGTGGTGGGAGACTGTAGTGTTGTGTGAAATTGTATTGTGTGTGTGTGTGTGTGTGTGTGTGTGTGTGTGTGTGTGTGTGTGTGTGTGTTAGTGCGTGTGCCTGTGTGCTTGCGTGAAGGCGGGTACATATAGGTGCCTTTGCGTATTCAGGTGGATGTGTACGTTTGTATGGGTGTTTGAGTGTGCGGGTATTTAGAGGCTGTGTGTGTGTGTGTGTGTGTGTGTGTCGAGGTGTGTGTGTCGAGGTGTGTGTGTGTGTGTGTGTGTGTGTGTGTCGAGGTGTGTGTGTGTGTGTGGAGGTGAGTGTGTACGTGTGTGTGCGGATGGGTACAGTGCGTGCGTGTGTGGTATCGTCCATTCCTGGTGAAAGTAAATCTTTGTTGGCTGGCTCACGGACACCTCCCCCCTTACTCACCTTCCCTCTCATTCTCTTCTTTTCCCCATCTCTGCTCTCCTCCTCCCCATTCACCTTCCCTCCTGATTTTCCTCCTCTCCTCTCCTCTGTTCCCTCCCCATTAACCTGCCCTCTTCATTTTCCTCCTTTCCTCTTCTTTTACCCTCCCCCCAACATTCGCCTTCCCTCTTCTTCGTCCTTCTTCCCTCCTCTCCCCCTTCGTAACCCTCCCTCCCTCCTCTTCCCCCTCCCCTCTTCTCTACTCTCCCCCTCCCCTCTTCGTTCATCTTCCCAGCTCCTCTTCTCCCATTCTTCTCTTCCCTTCCCCCTTTCCGTATTTGTCTCTCTCTTCTCCCTCATTTGCTCTTCTCCATCTCTCCCCTCCCCTTCCTTCCCATAATCACCGTCCCTCATCATCTTCTTCCATCCCTTTTCTCTACTCTTCCCCCCCCCCTTCCCATTTTCCTTCTTTTCTTCCTCCTACTTTACTCTGCTTCTCCATCTCCTCTCCTCGCCTTTTCCATTCCCCTTCTTTTCTTCCCTCTTCTTCCCTCTCCCTCACTTTCCTTACTCTTCCTGCTTCTCGTCTCATTCTTCTCCTTTGCTCTTCCATTCCATCTTCTCCTTCTCTCCTGTCTCCATTTCTCCTCTTCTGCCTTTCTTATTTCTCTTTTCTCCCTGTCCTTTCTTCCTCCTCTTAATCTTCTCCGCCCCTCTTCCTTCTTCCCTCCTCTTTCCCTTCCCACCATCCACCTCTTCCCATTTCTCCCCTCTGCTTTTTCTTCTTCCATTATTTTCCTCTTTCTTCAGTTTCTTCCTCTTCCTCTTCTCCATCCTCTCTCTGCCTCACATCCTCTTGTACTTATTTATTCGTATTTGTCTCCACATCCAAACCGTAACCCTCTCTCTCTCTCTCTCTCTCTCTCTCACACACACACACACACACACACACACACACACACACACACACACACACACACACACACACTTTTCCTGCTCCTGATTCACCCCTCCACTCATTCCCCTGGCAGTAACTGTTTCCCCCCCCCTCACCCTCCCCAGCACCGTAATCTCCCCCATTTCCCCCTTACCACATTATATCACCTGATTTTGTCTTTACTCTTGCGGTCTCTCCCTCTCTCACACTTCCTCATTCGCGCTCTCTCTCTCTCTCTCTCTCTCTCTCTCTCTCTCTCTCTCTGTACATATACATGTTATCGTATATATATAGATAGATAGATAGAGACTGTATAGATAGATAGATAGATTGAGACACACACACACACACACACACACACACACACACACACACACACACACACACACACACACACACAATTTCTCTTTTCCCCCCTCCCTCTCTTCCACCTGTTTTCTATTTACGTGCCGTCATTCTTCCTTCCTCTCTCCCAGTTTCCTTACTCCCTCCTTCCTTTAGCGGCACCACCTTCCACGCCCTGTCAGCTCCTCCCTTTTCCTTCTCCTCCCTCTCTTCTCCCTCCCACCTCCCTCCCCCTCCCACCTCCCTCCCCCTCCCCTCCTCTCCCCCTGCCCCCTGTAGCGGTGAGGCGTGATGCTCCGTTGTCTCGAGGTCAGCCTGGGTCAGAGGTCAGTCGGCCAGGGGTCAGGGGGAGGGGAGGGTGTGGGGAGGAGGAGGAGGAGGAAGTGGTGGTAGTGGTGTAAGAGTAGGAGGAGGCGGAAGAAAAAAATGGTGCTAGCGACGTTGATGATGATGATGATAAGGTGGTGGTGTTGGTAGTGATGATGGTTTTCGAAAAGGAGAGGGAGCAGGAAGAGAAGTAGGAGGAGAGGAGGGAGGAAGATGGAGAGAAAAAGAAGGAGATGGAAAGAGAGAGAGAGAGAGAGAGAGGAATATGTAGATGCTTAGTGATAATGAGAAAAATAATTGCCCACGGAGAGGAGGGCAGGCTAACCTTGGAGAGAGAGAGAGAGAGAGAGAGAGAGTGAATATTAAAGTGGTGGTAAGGAAGAGGACTCAGGATGGAAGACGCCTCTCTCTCTCATTCTCTCTCTCTCTCTCTCTCACACACACACACACACACACACACACACACACACACACACACACAGAGTAATTCACACATTTTCGAAGTCATGGAGGGTATGAGAAAATAAAAGATAATATTGTACCACGAATTAATGTTCACAGTAGTATATACAAATTAAAGTACATTAATTACAGTACACACAGAGTACATTTGAGGTTCGTGTAGAAAATATAGTACATGGGAAATATTGAGGAAATGGGAAATAACGTACAAACAGACAGACGGACAGATAGACAGATAGGTAGATAATAGAGATAGCCAGGTAAGTAGATAAATAGGTAGTCAGATACAGATAGATAAATAGGTAGATGGATAGATAGATAGATAGGTAGATGGAGAGGTTGATAATAGAGATGGCCAGGTACATAGATAGATAGGTAGTCAGATAGGTAGATAGATAGATAGATTAATAGAGAATGAGATCGATTGCTCTTTTATATCTGGAGTACTAAAAATCTAACAAACCTGTGTGAGAAAAGGATTGGAAAGTTGAAGGCTCTCCGTTACCCACCACACCCTCCGGTAAAATGGCCGGCAGGAAAAAGAATGAAAAAAAAATTGTTGGAAAGAATAGCAAGGAGTTTTAATAGAAATGCGGAACAGGAAGTGGTATTATCTGTTTTCGAGATGTTAAGAGATGCAGTAGATACATAGATAGATCGATAGGTGGATGGATAGAGAGAAAGAGAGAGAGAGATCAGAGACTTAGGGGTAATTGGTTAGGTAGATAGATAGACAGGTAGGTAGCTAGGTAGGTGAGAGAGAGAGAGAGAGAAGGAAGTGGAAGGACAGTAGAGGAATGAAGGGTGGAGGAGTGGAAAAAGGAAAGAAGAGAAATGAAAGGAATGAGAAGGAACGTAGGTAGCTGTTAAAGAAAAAAATATGTAAGAAAATGTGTGTGTGAGAGAGAGGGGGGGGGGGGAATCCAGATATACGTGCAGAGACCTCCCAGGGCTGCACACTCACCGCTCTGGGATGAGTTGGAGCGAGATGTGACCCCCCCCCCTCTCTCTCTCTCTCTCTCTCTCTCGATATGTAACAATTAATCTACACATTTAACACTAATAAAATAGAAGAAAATAAAGATCATCTGTCGGGGAAAAAAAGGTCTAAGTTTAGATAAGATGGTAATATCTGCGTAAGACGATGAGTTTGAGGTTGAAGTAACATGCCGTCTTTCTGTACTGTATGTTGTAAATAGTATAGGATATGGTGAAGGTCGTGTATTATTATTATTATTATTATTATTGTTATTGTTTTGTGATGTATTAATGTATATATACTGTATAGCGTTTCTCTCTCTCTCTCTCTCTCTCTCTCTCTCTCTTCTCCCCGCTTTTGCCCCTTTCTGCCTTCTGCCTCTTCTCGCCCTCCATCTCTCCCATGCTCTCCTCTCCCTCCTCATCTTCATCCTTTCTTTGCACCCAACCTCTCCTCTCTCTTTACTCCCCCTGTCCCTTTCTCCCATCACATCCTCTTCTATTTCCGTACCCTTCTCTTTCATTTCCTCTCCCTTCCCATCTCTTCTCCCTTACCCTTCCCTCCCCTCGCATTCCGCCCCCTCCACCCCAACTCTCACATGCTAACACTATTTTTACACGTCCATGTAGGCAAGGTTCGTGGTGAGTGAGTGAGTGAGTGTGTGTGTGTGTGTGTGTGTGTGTGTGTGTTGCGCGCGCGCGCCGGAATATGGCCATCAAAGCGCCCAGCTACAAACAACCTCGTACCTCTTGTAGCACAGGATGATAGGACATTGTACCTAAGACAACTTTCTCCTCAGATTTGTGTCCCCATGTAGATAGACGAAGGGTACTCTGGCTCTGTACCCATGTACAGTAAATGTTGAATATTGATTATTAAGATGGCGATCAGGTTTTATTTACCGATATCTTACGTTAACCTCGTGTCGTTTAGCTGGTGTTTGTCTTCATTATTAATTGTTATCGTAATACTAAGCTTTTTTATTGGAATAAATTTTGGCTTTCGTCAGATGTACATGATGCACCTGAGGGAAACTGAACGTAAAATTGTTTTGGTGGTAGCAAGAATAAAACCTAAAATGTCCGCGAGGGGTTAAAGTATTCTCACCAGACATCTTTAACTTGACCTCGTGTGCCTTATCTTGCCTTGCGTGAGGTGCAGTAAGTTGCATAGAATGAGCGAGAGATCAGCAGTTTTATGAAATATGTACCTTTCTGTGGCCCTCCTGTCAGTGGCATCCGTCCGAAATTTCCAGCTTTATAAAGACCTTTCTGTGTTTCATCCCCGCAACTTGAGATTTATAACTTCTTAGCAGACCTTTTGTGATTACCGTCAGTGGCGTCCTTCCATATAAACTAGAGATTAGCAACTTCAAAGAGACCTTTCTGTGGCATCCGTACCTGTCAGCTAGATTTTACCAGCCTCATCAGGACCTTTCTGTGGCTACCGTTAGTGGCTTTGGTCCCTGTGAACTTTTTGTGGGATTGGGTGAGTTGTGGGTTTGCGTCCTGGCCTCGCCCACCCCTGAGGGAGTCACTCGCAATACTTTAAAAGCTCGGGGTAATGTTGTGGCCGAAACGTGGACCAAAAGTTTACACACCGCATTTCAAATCTTACATTCGCTCTCACCACCACTTTTTCACATTACATTCACTCTTACAACCACTCTGTCAATTTACTCTCTTACTCTTCCACCCTCTTACTGCATCCAGCCTCCCACTTCCCCCTCATCCACACTCCTTCACTTCCTCTTCATCCACACCCCTCCACTTCCCCCTCCTTCCCACTCCTTCTCACATACCGGTACCCTACTACACTCCCTCTCACCTTCCCCCTCACTCCCTTTCACCTTCCCTTTCCCACCTTTCTATCCCCATTCCCTCTCACATTTTCCTCCCCACTCCCTTTCTGCTTCGTTTCCTCACTCCCTCTCTCCTTCCACTTCTTACACCCACTCTCCTTCCCCACTCTCCTCCTTCCGTTCCGTCTCTCCTCCCCATTCCTTCTCTCTTTCCTCTCCCCACTCTCTCCTTCTCCACCTCACATCCCATCCCTAAAAGGGTGAAGTCGTAGGGGGAGTGGAAGTAGGGTAGGCCAAGTACAAGGTGCCGACAGTGGAACAAGATGGTGGTTCTGTAGTAGTGCTAGGAGGTAGGTTAGGTATTGTAATAGTTCTTTGCCTCCTCCACACTCCCTCATTCTCACACTTTACTCCCGCCTCTCTCTCTCTCTATGTCCATTCATCTCATTCATCTATCTGTCTATCTATCTATTCCCCCTCCCCACATCCCCCAACACGCAACAATGTGTAGGCGATGGACAACTTTTTAGCTTCTATTTCTCAACCCCCCATTCACACACACACACACACACACACACACACACACACACACACACACACACACACACACAGGATTGGAGTTACCCCCAATTTAGGCAAGCTCCGCCTTATTAGTATTCCATTTTCTATTAGCCTTATCTTCCTTAGTGGCGTTTTATATCTTCCTCCATTATTTATTTATTTATTTATTGTATTTTATATCTAATTTTCCATTTTCTATCAGGCTCATTATTTTTAGTGTTCGATAATCAGCCTTATTTTTTTTATTTATTTATTTTTTTTTGGTGCTGGTATCTTTCAGTTTTGTTATTTTTTATCTTTTATTCATTTGCTTCCCACCTTCTTTCTAACATTTAGTCTTTGGTTCTTCTTCTCCCAATACCTTGCTTCCTTCCCTCCCCCCTCACTTCCTTCCTTCCTTTCTTTCTTTCTTTCTTTCTTCCTTCCTTGGTCGTGTTCTGTTACCAAGGTGTGTGTGTTCTGTTTTCCCTTCCTTCTTCGTGTTCCGTTAGTTGTGTTCTGCCTTTCCCCGGCCTGGCGTCCTCGGCCCCGCTCGCTCACTTGCATCATCTTCCTGCCTCCTCGCTTACCTCTTTATCGCTCCTTCCCTCATCATTTTTTTTTTTTTAATACTTAACTCTATCTCTTCTTTCCCTCACTTTTTTTCTTTTTTATTTACCTCTCTATCACTGGTTCCCTCATCTCTTTTAATGTCTCTTCATGCAGTCTCTCTCTTCTCTCCTTATGTCTTTATATCTCTCCTCTCCTCTTTATTCTGTATAGCGTGTATTTCCGCATTAGTTCTCTTTTTTCCATCTTTTCTCACTTTTTCTTCCATTCTCTTTTTTTCTCTTGTCTCATCACTTTTCTCCTTTTCCCGTCTTTTCCTCTCTCCCCTCCCCTCTCGTCTCCTCTCCTCACCTCCCAGTTTCTTTTTCATTATTCTCCGTTTTCCTTGCCCCATCTTTTCCTGAGGCATATGAACATTTGTGCTGCATCAGTGTAAATGGGTTGTGGTGACGCTGACCCGGTGTGCTGCAGGTGCTGTGGTGTGGTGTGGGGTGCTGTGGTGCTGGTGTGATGGTGTTCGTAGGACAGTGTTGTGTGGTGTGGTGTAGTATAGCGTTCTGTGGTGCCGGTGTGGTAGTGTGTGATGGTATTATGTGGTGCTCAGGACCGTACTGTGGCGTGCTGTGGTACGAGTATGTTCTGGTGCTGTTTTTCTAAGATGACGATAGTATGGTGCATGCAGTGTCGTATGGTGCAGTGTATTTTGATGTATGGTATTGTGTAGTATTTAGTGGTTGGTGCAAAGTAGTGGTTATGTAGTGTAGTGTAGTGTAATGTAATATAATGTAATTTGTAGGGTAGTGTAGTGAAGTGTTTGGTAGTATAGTGTAGTACAGTGCCGTGTAGTGTAGTGTAGTGTATCCCCAGGGTGTAGACCTGTACACGCACCCCCTGGCTGTGTACACTACTGGTTTTCATGTAGCGGCAGTTCAATTTGGCCGACTCACAACAAACTGCTTTATTTATGCACCGATGCGCCTGCCTCTGTTTGCCTTACTTTTACTGTATTCATAACCCTGTGTTGTGTTCCTCTCTCTCTCTCTCTCTCTCTCTCTCTCTCTCTCTCCTTTTTGTGTCCTCCATATCTGTGTGTCTTCCTCATTTCCTCCCTCCCCCCCTCCCTTCACTCACCCTTTCCTCCCTCTTCAATCCCCTTTCTTCCCCTCCAATTCCCTTCCCTCTTTTATCTCCCCCATGTCCCCTCCCCTCCAGCCCTTTCCCTTCCCATCCCTTCCCCCTCCCATTTCCGGCTGAAACGAAGTACCTTTTTGGTGTAGTAACATGGCCGCCCTGTCACGCCGAGGTGGCTTCACAACAATGGCTTCACCCCTCACCCCACCTGACCATACCTCTCCCCTCCCTTCCTTTATCCTAGGCTTCTTTCTCCCCTTTTCTAGACCTTTTCCCACTTTTATAACCTTGTGTGTGTTTCCTGCCTTCCAGCCGATGATGATGATGATGATTACTATTACTCCTCCTCCTCCTCCTCCTCCTCCTCCCTGCTTCCTCCTTAACCTTTTCCCTACTTCCCTTTTTTCCTCCATTACCTTGACAACTGTCTTCCTCTAGTCTCTCCCGTTTCCATCCTCTTCCTCTTCCTCCTCGTCCTTTTCTCCTCCTCTTTTTCTTCCTCTCTCCTCTTGCTATCCTCCTCCTCCTCCTCGTCCTCCTCCTCCCAGTTATCAATTTTCCTTCCCCTCTTCATATTTCCGTCACGTCCTTAATTCCTCTCATCCCTTCCATCGACTTTCATTTCCCATTTTTCTTGCCCCACTTGCTTCCTCCTCTCTTAAACCCCCTTCTCCCTCCTCTCTTACACCCCCTTCTCCCTCCTCTCTTACACCCTCTCCTTACTTTCCTCCCTCCACTTAACTCTACCTTTCCTCTTACTCTTTCTTCCTTCCTTCTCCCCTTGTTCCTTTTGTCGTCCACTTCCTTTCTCTTCCTTTTCGTTTCTTTTTCTCCTTTCTTTCTTGCTTCGTCCCTCTTCTCCCCTTCTCTCTTCTATCTCCTTTCTTTCCAAGCCATTAATTTTCTGGTTTTTCTCCGCATTCCTTCCCTCACCCGTATTCCTTTCCGCTCCTGCCCTCTACCTTTCCTTCCTTCCTTCCTGTCGTTTCCCATCATTTTTTCTTTCCTGTGGTTTCCTTCCTTGCTTCCTTCCTTTCTTCTTTCCTGTTGCTCTTCTTTCCTTCCTTTCTTCTTTCCTGTCGTTTCCTTCCTTCCTTCCTTCCGTATTACTTCCCTCCTTTAATCTCTCGCACTTGTCTTTTTCCCTTCCTGTCGCATGATACATACCTCCATTTCCTCCCCTCCTGCCATCCTTCCTTGCCCACCTCTCCCTCTCGCCTTCCTAATCCTTTCCCGTACCTGTCACTCCTCTCATCACTTTCTTCCTCTTCCTCCTCTTCTTTCATCCTCTCCCTCCCTGCATTCCTCCCTTCTCACATCCCTCCCTTCCTCTCTCCCATTACTTTCTTTCCTCTCTCTCCCTCCCTCCCCTTCCCTCTCCCTGTCACCTTCCCCTTCCCTTTCCCTTTCCGTCTACCTTCCTTCCCCCTCCCCCCTTTCTTCCCTCTCCCTCATTCTCTCCCTCCCTCCCTCCTTTCTCTCTCTCACCATTAGACTCCATCCCCCTTAACCCCCCTCTTCCCCTTCTCCCTTAACGGTTGTCTATAAGCAACTCATTAACTCAAGTCATAAACCTCTCTCTCTCTCTCTCTCTCTCTCTCTCTCTCTCTCTCTCTCTCTCTCTCACACACACACACACACACACACACACACACACACACACACACACACACACACACACACACACGCGTAACAGAGGCCATCCATAGTAATCAGGCTTGCAATCTACCTTTATCCTTATTCATAAATATTAATAAATAAATAAATAGGATACATACATACATAGACATACATACATATATAACTTCCTACATACATGGGTGAATTTATACCGCAGATAGATAGATCGATAGATATACAGTATATAGTACACGGATAGAAGACAGATAGATATGTAAGTGAAAACAGATGAGATGCTGTAGATGATATAGATACTTGGTTAAAGAAGCTCCCAAACACCTCTCCCTAAGCGATTTATTTTGCCTATTAGCCACATCTTGCTGTCTCCACGTCTGTGTTATCGGATGTAAGTTTGTCAAATATACCCATACTCTCCATAAACAATGTACATACAAAGCGATATTAGCTAGCCGTATCCAAGAATAAATCGGTAAGGAAGAGATGTTAGGGAGCTTCCTTAACCACCGAGAATAGGAGCCCAAGAGTACATAGATCAGCAGATAGATAGACCGATAGATAAGAAGATAAGCAGGTAATTTGAAGATAGATACAGTACTGCTGATGGATGGAGTGACAGGTAACAAGATCGATAAATAGGTAGGCTGATTGAATGTCCCGATAGATGGATGGAAATAGATAATAATGAATCCTCTTCCCCTCAAAAAAAAAAGTTGATAAAATATGGGAAACTATTTTACACTTGAGCAAAATACGTAATATTGAGACAACCCGAACGATCCATTTTGATTCAGGTCCCCAGGGTGTGGTGAGGTGACGCCTGCTGGGAGTGTAAAGATAGCTCTCTCTCTCTCTCTCTCTCTCAGTAAGGGTGGGAAATATATACAGCGCCATTTTTTCTGTCTGCTCTCTCTCTCTCTCTCTCTCTCTCTCTCTCTCTCTCTCGAAATAAGTGTGGGAAATATATGCAGCGCCATTTCTCTCTCTCTCTCTCTCTCTCTCTCTTTCTCTTTCTCTCGAAATAAGTGTGGGAAATATATGCAGCGCCATTTTCTCTCTCTCTCTCTCTCTCTCTCTCTCTCTTTCTCTCGAAATAAGTGTGGGAAATATATGCAGCGCCATTTTCTCTCTCTCTCTCTCTCTCTCTCTCTCTCTCTCTCTCTCTCTCTCTCTCGAAATAAGGGTGGGAAATATATGCAGCGCCATTTTTTTTCGCTCTCTCTCTCTCTCTCTCTCTCTCTCTCTCTCTCTCAAGGCTTATTTGGAGCGAGAGACAAAAGCAATCGATATGCATCAGTGACTTCCCAGTAGCAAGGGAAGAGAGAGAAAGAGAGAGAGAGAGAGGTGCAGGAAGTGAATCTGTTATAAGGCTTCTGTTAACGGTTGGAGAAAAAGAGAGAAGACACTAAAGAAATAAACAAAGGAAGGCATAGACAGTATGACCTATTTGTACTTCATCATCATTATCATCATCGTCCCCCCTTTCTTGATGAAATGGGAGCAGAATACAGAAACAAAGTGGAATTTAACACAAAAGTTGAAGGTCAGTCATTATCATCATCATATTTTTCCTACTATTATACATGGGATATATACAATTATTAGGCGTGAATAATCATAATAATAGTAATAATAATAATAATAATAGTAGTAGTAGTAGAAGTAGTAGTAGGAATAATAATGATAAAATAAGTAGGGTTCCGAGCGAAACTGGGCCACACCATTTACCCGTCATTCAGGCCTTCAAAATTCACGCCTCCGTCCTGTTTAATGCCAGTGAAGTATTAAATGAGGCTTGTTTTGCAGTTTTTGTTTTGCTTTGTCTTTGGTTTCTGTGACATTGTGTTAGCCTTCTTTATTGTCTTACCATCTTATTCTCTGGTTTGTTTCCACCCCCTGCCCCTTCCCCTACATGTGTGTGTGTGTGTGTGTATATATATATATGTATATATATATATATATATATATATATATATATATATATATATACACACACACATACACACACACACACACGAGTATATATACTGGTATATATACACGCACATTTCATTTCTTTTTCACCTTACCTCATTTTTCCCAGTTTCCAGTATACTGAGAGTGTTACCCTCAAATTTTATTTTACCACTCTCCTCTCCTCTCCCTCCTCCTCCACTCTCTCTCCGTTACCACTCCCCATCACCCTCTCCTTCACCCTTTTCCCCCCTCCTCCCTCTCTTCCATTCCTTCCCTACCATCACCATTGCCTACCTCTCCCTCACTTCCCTACTCTCTCATCATTACCTTCCCCCACCATCCTTTCCTCCTTTACCATCGCCTTCTTTCCCCCTTTCTCTCCCTCCCTTCACTCCCTTTCATCACCCTTCTACCAGTTTCCCTCTCTTACATTTCCCCTTCTTCCCTCCCATCACCATTTTTCTTCCCCCTTCCCCGTTTCTCTTCCATCTGCCTCTACTCCACCGTTACCTCTGCCTTCCCCCTCACCCTTCTCTTCCCTTCCTTGACTCGCTTGTGCTCCCTCTGCTCCCTCCCCTGCCGTCCTCCCTTTCTTCCACGTCCCGTTTCCTACCTTACCATCATCACCCCCCTCCCCCACACCCTCCTCGAGACTGCTCCCCCCCCCCTCCAGCCCCAGGCACTGTCTTGCTAATGAAATATATGAACGTGAGTGATGGTTCGACCCTCCGTGTGTGTGTGTGTGTGTGAATGCATGAGGGTGTTGTAAGTGTGTGTGTGTGTGTGTGTGAATGCATGAGGGTGTTGTAAGTGTGTGTGTGTGTGTGTGTGTGTGTGCTTGTGAGTGAATGCATGAGGGTGTTGTAAGTGTGTGTGTGTATTTAATGCAAGTGTGTACGCATCTTTCATACTCCTACTCCCTATAGCCTATATCCTCTTCCCTTCTGTGCAGTTCTCCTGATATACAGAAGCTAAACTATTTCAATTATGCTACAGAGATTAAGAGAAAGAGGGAAGTTATTTTTTGAACTCCGTGTGATAAATAATTTTGTTTTATTGGTGTTCTTATTGAAGTACTTGAAGCATTTTTTTTTTTTTTTTTGGTCTAGCTGCCTACGCATCCCCCCCCCCCCTCTCTCTCTCTTTCTGCTGCTTTTACTCCCCTCATGCACTTTGTCCCCTCCCTTCCTGCATTCCCATCCCCCTTCCCACTGCCCCCTCTCCTCCTCAGTCTCTCCCCTACTTTCCCTCGTTACTATTCTTACTTCTCCCCGCTCTTGTCTTTCCGTTCTCTCTCTCCCCTTCCCCTCCTTTACTCCCATTTCCTGCCCTTCTCCCCACTTCTTCCTTTTTCTCCTTTCCCGTCCTCTCTCACAAACCCTTTTTCCCCCCACTCTCATTTCCTCCCTTTCTTCTCCCCTCTCCTCCCATCCCCCTCACCTGTTTTCCCCTCTCCCACCTACTCCCCCTTCTTTCTCCTCTGTTTCCTTCTCTCCCCTCTGTCATCTATTTCCTTCTCTCCTTCCCGCCTCTCCCTCACTCCCCTTCTTTCCTCTTTCCCACTCTCACCTCTCCTTTATTTCCTTTACCTTTTCCTTCGTTTCCCTCCTCTCCGTTCCTCAAATTCTTCTCTCTTCTATTTCCTTCTTTCCCCTTCCGTCCTCCGTCCCACTCCCACGCCCCCCGGCAGCAGGTAAACAGATAATCGTACGTCCGGCACCGCAGACCTCATGGATGACCCCGAGGCAGCCGCAGTTATCGTACCGCGGTGACCGGCCATATGCTGCTCCCATTTTTTTTTTTTATTACTCATTGTGTGGGTTATGTTGATAGCCTTATTGTTTGGTAATTAGATAGTGTCTGGAATTAGGGTTATTATTTTATTATTGTTACTGATCATTACCGTTACTCTGTTTAATGGAGGATGCCTTTATGTTGATGTATTTCTTTTTATAAGGTAAAGTTTTGGTAGTTTCTCGGTATTGTATATGGTATTTATTTATTTATGTATTCATTAGTTATTTTTAGTGTACTGATGTTTTGTAATGGTGTGGTGGTGTGGCATGACGGTGCTGTAATGCAACAACGATGCAGTGGTGCATGTGTGGTGTAATGTGGTGTTATGAGGGGATTGTAATTGTTGGATGGTGTCAGTGTGTTTTTTTTTTTTTGTACCAAGAAGAAGGAACCAAAGGCTAGAAGCCCGCATGTCGTTCCCTCCATGAAAAAAACGAAAACAAGATAACAGCCAGATTCAAGATCCGTTGACTTCGAGATACCTGGACACACTGCGTTTCAAAGACTGGAGGTCATAGACAGTAGGAAATACTGTACAAACAGAGGAAGACTGTTCTAAAGTTGACATGTTGCTTACATGAAGGACCGGGAATAAAGGTTAACTTTTGCATTAGAGAGTTAGACAGAAAATGGGTGAGAGTTTGCTGTTAGACAGGTGCTCCAAACCCGCCGTAGTGGTGTAAAGATGAATGCAGACAGTTTAGAGGAACAGTGGTGTAATAGTGGTGTTAGTGATGGTGTTATAGTTGTTTGTCGTGTGGTATGGTGGTGTTAAGGTGTTGAAATGATAATATAGACGTTGTGGGGATACGGTACTAATGTGGTGGTGTGGGCTAGTGGTGTGGCAGGTGTGGAGATGGTGTAGCTGTGGTGTAGTGTTGTTGTGTGGCAGTGAAATCGATCCTCATGAATACCACACTCCTTTAATGACATTGATTGTTACGCATAATCATTTTATTCTTTATTTGTTGTTTCTTGCCCCTCTTTTTTTTTTTTTTTTTTTTTTTTTTTTTTTTTTGCCTCATGCCGTGTCTTTTCTCTCTTTTTCTTCCTGTTTCTTTGTTATGCTTCTTTGTCTGACGCTTTTCTTTTTTTTTTCTTCAGTTTCTTTATTCCCCCCTTTTGTTTTACCGTGCTCCTTGTGCCTTTTTTTCTTTCTGTCCTCTGCCTGCAATGTCCTTCGTTTTTTTGTTTTGTTTATCACAGTCGTCTCTTTATCTTTTTTTTTTCTTTTGTGTGTGTGTTACTGTATTCTTTATCTGATTTCTTTATTTCTTTGTCTCCTTGCTGTTTATTTCTTATCCTTCGTCATCTTTTTCCTTTCATTGTTTTCCTTCTTGCCTTCCGTCATTCATTTGTCTTTACGTTGCCTCTTCATATCTTTCTTTGTTTACCTGTGTTTCGTAATTGATTTTCTTTCTTTGCTCCTACCCTCCCTCCTTCCTTCCTTCCTTCCTTCTTCCTTTCTTCTGTTTGCTTGTTTATTTCATTGTTTATAGACTTTATCCGCAGTTTGTGTATGTTTCCCATCTGTTCTTCATATTGCCTGTTATATGAGGAGGTGTTTGTGGTTTGAGTTTGTTATTATATTGTGTGTGTCTTGGTTAAGTTCATGTATGTAGGTTAATGTGTTTGTGTGTTTAGCTTATAATTGTCTCTTAGTCTATGTACGGTGTGTCTTTTGGGTAAGTTCATGTGTGTGTATGTGTGTGTGTGTGTGTGTGTGTGTGTGTGTGTGTGTGTGTGTGTGTGTGTGTTCCCGCAGTTCCTTGTTCTATATATTGTTCTTTGTGTATAGTAAAATATTAAGGTCAGTCTCTCTCTCTCTCTCTCTCTCTCTCTCTCTCTCTCTCTCTCTCTCTCACACACACACACACACACACACACACACACACAGATGGAATTAGGTTTAAAAATAGATTAACTGAGTCCTGTTAAGTGAGGGGGAGGAGGGAGGGGAGGGGAACGAGATGGGTGGGAGGGAGGGAGAGAGGGGATTGGAGAGGAGAGGGAGAGGGGAGCCAGAGGAAGGGGAGGGGAGGAGAACGCGGAAGGGGGAAGGGGGCGTTTCCTTCCTCCCTCTCACCTCCCTCTTGCTCGCACTCATTTTTTCATATTTTCACTCGTCCTCAGTCCTCCATTTTCACCTCTCTCTCTCTCTCTCTCTCTCTCTCTCTCTCTCAGCTTCATTTTCTCTCTTCCGTGTTTAATTTTTATGCTTTTCCTCTTCTCCCACCTTCTGTTTTATTTTTCGCCTCACTCCCTTTCTCCCTCCTCCCCTCTTCTTCTTCCCTTTTTTTCTTTCCCTCTTTTCGTTTCGCAACTTTCTCTTTTCTCTCCTTTCCCGCCTCTTCATATCACCTCGTTCCTCTTCGTTTTTCTTCCTTTTCTCATTTCCTGTTCTCATTTCCTCTCTCCACTCGTCTCGATTCCTCTTCTTTTCTCTCCTCTTCACATCTCTTCTCTCTTCCATCCACTCTTCTCATCACTTAACTTCTCTTTTCTCCATTCCCTTCCTCTCTTCACTTCACTTCTCTGCTCTTCTCTTTTCTCCTCTCCTCTCCGCTCCCCTCCACTCCCCTTTCCTCCCCTTCTCTCCTTCCTTGTCATTTCCTTCACTACACAGTTATAAAAATCCAGCGAGAATTAATGCGATAAATATTCTCTCTCTCTCTCTCTCTCTCTCTCTCTCTCTCTCTCTCTCTCTCTCTCTCTCTCTCAGTTAAATCTGTGGTCTGTGTTCACATGTAACCCAAAACGCTCATTTTCTTCTTACAACTTACTGTAACTTTTTTTTTTTTATAACAAACTGTAATCTCGTCTCTGCTTCCTCTCCGCTTGAATTTACGGCGGAAGGTCTTGTTATATATGGATCAAAGAAAGACAGGGAAGGGAAAAAATGGAGAGAGAGAGAGAGAGAAATATGATGAATGACGAAGGAGCGACGAAGATGGGGAAGAAAAAGGGGGAAATAGTGAGAGAGAGAGAGAGGCAAAGAAAGAAAGGAATAAGATGAATGGAAGGAAAGGTGAAGATGGAGAAGAAAGGGGGGGGGGAAATGGAGAGAGGGAGAGAGAGAGACAGAGTGGCAAAGAAAAATAGGAATAAGATGAATGTAAGGAAATGTGATGATGGGGAAGAAGAGGGAAAATGTTGAGAGAGAGAGAGAGAGAGTTGAGACAGAAGGAAGAAGGGAACGAAAAGTAAAAACGAGGAAGGAGGAAATGGAGGGAAAGGTGGAGATTAGGAAGAGAGGAAATAGCCGGGGTGTGGGACGCGCTGTTGTCACGTCTCTTCCGCTTGCTCCACATTTCTTCCCGCCCTATTTTTACTCGTAGCTTACATTTTAAACAGCTAATCCACCATCATATACGTCGATTTGTAAATATTGTGCCTTAATTTGACGCTACGGGACAGTTTTACGCATTGTTTACAGTGGTTTATCGGGGTTATACTTTCAAACGGAATGGATGATCTCTGGGAAGCGCGGGAGCCAATAGGAGCCCCGGATCGTGGTGACGTCATTTTGAAACTGCGCTGATTGGCCAGAACGCCAGTATCGGTCGCTGGATTTAAAGAGCCGTATTCTCGATGACTGGGATTTCGATAAAACTCTTCTCGAGTGATTTATTTGCATCCTGTAGTCTGCACCTTATCCTCACATATGTCACTGTTGCAGACAATATCGATAAATGCAGAAATAGCAGTGGAGAAAATGGTTAGGTGTTAAGTGCAGAATAAATAGCTGGGGAAAAAGTGCTACGAAGTCTCCTGTACCAACGAGAATACGGCTCAGTTCCAACCAAAATACGCCACTACTTGCCGTATTGCGTATTCGGGAGTTTCATTGATCCTGCGTATATTTGCTTTGGCCAGAGATAATGCTGTAAAAAAAAAAAAGGGCCATTGTATTAATGTGTGTGTGGATACGAGTGTACCTTATTTGAGGTGTAGTGAAATTTGTGTATGTTTGAGGAGGGTGTGTAATTGAACTGGGTCATCATCATCATCATTATTGTCGTCGTCGTCGTCGTCTCCTCTCCCACTAGCACATGGGGTGAGAGTGATCCAGGAACAAGCACAGAGTAAAAAAAAATGAAATGGAATAAATAGAACCATGAATAGAGGGAACGTTGAAACGATGTCGAGCTCATTCATTCATTCAAGTACCGGGTATTCCTAGTTCCTGAAAACATGTATATCCCTAACTGTGAATATGTAAAATCCCACAGCTGCTACTACTACTTCTGCTGCTACTTCATCCCACTACAAATTCCACTACTACCACCGCCATCTATCCCATTGCTACTACCACCACCACTACCACCTCATCTCACTACAACTACCACCACTACCTCATCCCACTTTTTCAGTTATTACTTCATCCCACTGCTACTGCCCACCTCTGCTTCATCATGGGCGAGGGACAGAAGCTCCATGTATGCGTGGATGGTTAGGCTTGAGGGGTGATGAGTGGACGGATAGCTCCATTGTATGAGTGGCTGGTTAGGCCTGGGAGGTGGGGAAGGGACTGATGTGTGACCTAGTTCGTGTACCCCAGACGATGTTATTCAGTTCAGAGGTACGGTTGAAAGAATGTCTGTGCTTTGAATTTAAAGGTTTCGTTGCACGATTTTGTTAGCGATTTATTATGGTTAGGACACCTTGATACTCTCTTTTAATTATTCATTTTTTATTGCCGACATTGTTTACCTCGGTAGCGTAACCTACAAGAGGAGAAAAAGGGTTTAATATATATAATAAATCGCTTAGATGAAGGTGCTAAGAAGCTTACATGCCCACCTAGGATGCTAAACCAAGTATTATTATTATTATTTATTACTAGTAGTAGTAGTAGTAGTAGTAATAGTAGTAGTAGTAGTACCTTAGTAGTAGTAGTAGTAGTAGTATTGGTAGTACGATATTAGGAAGTTGCAACCCTCGGATCGTCTGAAAATAAACTCAGTGAACTGCGTACTGAATCTCTTATCCTGTATCCCACCATCCTCTTTTGGGATGGATGGGGAGGAAGCTGAGTGACGTCTGTATACCCCGGGCATTTCCACCTCCCAGTTATATAAGCGTCCCTCTCCAAAACCACTAGCTGTTATTCCTTCATATAAATTTTCACATACGCAATAACTATACGGAAGGTGTGGTGAAGCATGAGTGGGTGTGAATGTTTTAGTTGATCTATGTTTATGACACACACACACACACACACACACACACACACACACACACACACACACACACACACACACACACACACACACACACACACACACACACACAGACCGCAAATAGTGTAAAGTGCGATTTATCCCGACCAAAAATAGGGTAGTGTGACAGTATGAGTGGAAGGATGAGGCAAGTGTGTATACCCTGCATGTCTCGGAGTGTGGGGAAAAGGAGGGAGGTCAAAAATAAAACAAGATGAGGTGAAGTGACGTGACGTGAACAGTAAAAGGGTTTGGTTGGTGGTGAGGTGAGGTAAGGGTGGGTTACAGGAAGTGGGGTGAGGTTAGATGGGGAGGAGGTAAGGGACAGGAAGTGGGGTGAGGTTAGATGGGGGTAAGGTACAGGAAGTGGGGTGAGGTTAGATGGGGAGGAGGTAAGGCGAGACTAGGTTAGGTTAGGTCAGATGAAGTGGGGTTATGAGTTGATGTGAAGTGAGGTTGTGTTAGGCCAGGTGAGGTTCCGTTAGGTTAGATGAGGTTAGGTAAGATTAATTTACATATAAGAAAGTGTAGAGTAGATAGATAATGACGAGGTGCGATGGACAGTAAAGTAGGTTGACTCGTGGGTTGACAAGGTGAGACGAGGTTTGTTTAGGTTAGCTTAGTTTAGGTGAGGTACGGTTAGGGTTAAAAATAAAACTGTCTTCAAGATGGTTATGACTGCATGATGGCCAAGTGAATAGTAATGTGGGTTGGGTCTTGGTGGTGGTGGTGGTGGTGGGTTAACAGGATCCGTGACCATTAGATGCGGGTGTCTGTCTGTCTGCATGTGTCCCCTCCCTGATACACCCTTGTCCCTTCTCAGTCCCTTCCCGCACCTCCCTTGTCCGCATTCCTCACTTACACGGGGACCAGGGACGTGGCGTCAGGGGGCTGGGAGGAGGAATGGAAGCTGAGGGATGGGGCAGGGAGATGGGAGGAGGACTGGGACAGGAGAAAGGAGTTAATGTATGGTAGAACAAAGATAAAGTGAATGAGGGAGGGAGGGAGGGAGAAGTCAGAGGCTAGATGACAGTCAGGGAAAATCGACGGAAGGAAAACGTAAGGAAAAACAAGGAAAACAGTGATTGAAGATGGGAGGACGCTGGTACCATTTTCTTATTCTCACAGACTGGTCACATCCTTAGACAAGAGTTGCCTAGTATAGACCAGCTTGCCTTCTCAAGTTATCCTCTTTTCATGTGTTCTTAAGACAAAGATAAGGTGAGAGGAACAACTTGAGGAAGGGAAGGAATGAAACAGGGATAGGCTAGGAGTGAAGGATGATGAGAGATGGGGAAGGAGAGAAGGAAGAAGGAAATTGAGAAGAGGAAAAGATAAATGGCCTAAGAAATGGAGGAATTGAAGAAGGAAGGAAAAAGATGGAGAAGAGTAGAGTAAGCAGGAATTTATATACATGTAGCCCTATAGGTAAGTAGATGGGAAGGATGGGAATGGGAGGAAGGAGGGAAAAAGAGGGGAATGGAAGGGAGAGAAGGAAAGAGAGGAGAGGGAAGGAAACATAGGAAAGATGGTAAGGGAGATTTAAAATAAAAAAGAAGTTATGCTATTGAGAGAGAGAGAGAGAGAGAGAGAGGACAGAAGTTAGAGAGAGGAAGGGAACAGGAAGAGGTGAGTTAGTGAAGTAAGGGAAGGGGTAGGAAGACAGGAAGGAGAAAGGAAACAGGGGGGGAAGGGAAGGAAAAGAAGGGAGAGAGGGGAAGGAGAGAAAGAGGGAGGGAACGGAAAGGAGGACAGGAAGAGATAAGTCAGTGAAGGGAGGACGAGTAAATGGAAAAAAGATACGGAAGGAGAGAGAGAGCAGAGGATAAGTAACAGGAAGGGAGGGAAGGAATGGGGAGAGAAGACGGGAAGTGAGAGAGGAAGAGAAAGAGAGAGAGATCGGATGAGGGAGCGGGTGTGGTATGTTACGACTGTTTGAGAGAGCATTTTCATGTATTCAGAATTAAAACTTGCAACCTACATTTTATAAATCCTGCTTTCATTACTACAATATAAGGAAGTCATAAAACTGGAAATACAGAAAAGAGAGCGAGGGAGAGAAAAAAAAAAAAAGCTGCGCCGCCCGGGAATCGAACCCGGGTCGCAAGAATGGGAATCTTGCATGATACCACTACACCAGCGGCGCCACGGGAGGAGGTTGTGAAGTGATGCTCCAATTTTATACCTCTCTCTCTCTCTCTCTCTCTCTCTCTTTCTCCGGGGGGGAGGATGGTATTTAAATTTCGAAGGCATTTAATTTTCCTCTGTTTAAAAGGTTTCGTGACACCTTTTCTGTAGTGATTTATTTTTACATAGTAGGGAGGGGGAGATCATTTAGTTTTCGAAGGGCTATATTTTCGTAGGTTTAAAAAGCTTCGTGACATTTTCTGTGGTGATTTATTTTACTAAGGAGGAAGGATGGGATTTAAATTTCGAGGGGCTATATTTTCTTAAGTTTAAAAGGCCTCTCGGCACCTTTTCTTTGGTGATTTATTTTGCATATTACACCTGAACTGTGTATTGTATGTTATAATTATATCATTTTGCTTTCGACAATACTATTACTACTACTACTACTACTACTATTACTCTCCGCTCGATGTCAAAAGGCCAGAAATCTGTCATAACTCGCGAACCGGTGGTCTGATTGGACTGGAAATTGTTTTATTCAAGTTTGCATTTTAATGGTACCTTTCTCCAACAAAAATTGCGTTGCGTTGCTCCCTTTTTGCTGTTACGGTGACAAACAAACCAACAAACATACAGAAATCGGATCATTATAATATAGATTTATTATTTTATTATTATTATTATTACTATTATTATTATTATTATTATTATCATCGTAGAGCTTAGCAGTAGTTATTCCTCATGGATAATACCACGATAATTTTCTTGTGTGCTGTGTTAATCTCGTTGTTTTCAGTGTACTTAACATATTCCTTTTGCCAGTTTGCGCTGCTTATTACGCCTCACCTGACATGTGGTGTGCGTCACCTGTTGAACTTACAGGATTGTTGAGCCTCAGGGAACAGACTGTCTACTCTAGGCCCAGAGAGAGAGAGAGAGAGAAAGAGAGAGAGGAGGCTTGTGAGGAAGAGGGGGAGATAACAGTTAGCTGTTCTAGTAGAGAGAGAGAGAGAGAGGCTTGTGAGGGGAAGATTGGATGAGAGATAGGGGAAGATAATAGTTAGCCGTTCTAGTGGAGAGAGAGAGAGAGAGAGAGAGCAAAATCAGCAGCAACTGCATAGATTTATAAATGTGTACTGTTTGTCTAGTAGAGAGAGAGAGAGGGAGACGTTTTAGAAATGTATTTATGGATGTATTGGAGAGAGAGAGAGAGAGAGAGAGAGAAAGGATTAAAATTATTGAAGCATGTGAGTTGTTATTGAGGTCAGCTGGTTATCATTCCCCTAATTGACTTGTAATTAACCACGGTTAATAACTGCCTCGTTGTAGATGTTTGCCTGTTTGTTTTGGTCAGTGGTTTATTAAAAGAGTTTGTGCAAACATGTTAGATCATAATTATCATCATTCGTCTTCTCCTCCTCCTCCTCCTCCTCTTCATCATTATCATCATCACCATCATCCAATTTCCCATCTACATGGAGTGGAGCACAGCTGTTTGATGTCAGTGTAAACACGAATCAGACGACTGGCATAATGATGCACATTGTACAGAATTATTATTATTATTATTATTACTCTTGGTGGTGGTGTTTTAATCATTATTACGTTACCCCATCTTTAAACTGGAACTTATTTTCATCATCATCATGATCGTTGTTATTGTTGATGATGTTATTGCAGTCGTCATACCGTTTTCGCTCTTGTTTATATTGTTATTGTATTTCACCCAAGGGCACACTACGGCATCGACATAGAAGGACTAATACATTGACTTTCTCTGTACCTCTATTGTATGTTAATCCTCGCTTCTCCCCCTCCCCCTCACTCCCTCCTCCCCTTCCCTTCACTCCTCCCTACCCCCCGTGTTCTGTGCTCCACTTTCTCGGGCGTTTATCAAGTGTTTTTGCTCACTTCTTTACCCTCTATCTGCCACCTCGCTTCCTCTCTTGTTTCTTTATTTATTGCCTCATTCTTCTGGCTTCTTTCCTGGTTTCTTATTTTTTCCTTCGTTTTCTCTTGTCTTCTTTAGGCTTCCTGTGTCTTCCTCTTTCTCTTCCCTCTTCTTTGTGTATTGTCTCTTCTTTCTTCTCTTCTTTATTAGTTTATTTTCTTCGTCTTT
Source organism: Coenobita brevimanus (assembly GCF_032717465.1). Classification (NCBI taxonomy): domain Eukaryota; kingdom Metazoa; phylum Arthropoda; class Malacostraca; order Decapoda; family Coenobitidae; genus Coenobita; species Coenobita brevimanus. Next base: position 8,980,018 of record NC_137000.1, on the reverse strand, counting down.
CGTCTTCCTTATTCCCTCCCTCGTTATTTCTTCATTTATTGCCTTGTCTTCCTTTCTTCCTCCATCATATCGATTTCTCTCTCTCTCTCTCTCTCTCTCTCTCTCTCTCTCTCTCTCTCTCTCATTTTTTTTTTTTTTTTTTTTGCACCTATTGTATAACTGTCTTCCTGTCTCCTTGTCTTTTTTCCTCTCCTTCTCCATTTATTCCTCTCTTATAATCTTAATGTCTTCTCGTCTTTCCTCCGTCTTTCCTCTCGCCTTTATTTTCTTCCCTTTTGTCTTCTTCCTCTTCTTCAGTCTTCGTTCTTTTTCTTTCTCTGTCTTCCTCTTTAGTTATTCCTTTGTCAATGCCTCATCTTTCCTCCCATTACTTCCTTCCTTCCTCCCCTCCTTCCTTTTTTCCGCCCTTTTTTTCTTACTTCCTTTATACCCCTCCTTCTTTCCTTCCGTCCCTCCCTCCCCTTTCTTTTCTCGGGCGTCCTGTCTTCTCTTCCTCCCCCTCCTCCTCCTCCTCCTCCTCTCTTCCCGTGGTGGATGTTTTATGGCAGTTTACCCTGTTGTTTGGTTTTCTTCAATTGTTTTATTGCTTGGCCGTTGACTCTCTCTCTCTCTCTCTCTCTCTCTCTCTCACCTGTTCCTCCCACACACACCCCTCCCTAACTTTTTCTCCTCCCACGTTGCCTACTTAGCCTTACCCAACCTGTTTTCACTCCCACACTCCTTCCCCCCCTCACACACACACACACACACACACACACACACACACACACACACACACACACACACACACACCGTTCATTCAGCGTCTCCTTTGTTCTTAATCCACCTGTTTTTCACATTTACCCTGTACTTCTCCCTTTTCATCCTGTTCTTTTTCCACTTACTCACTACTCAGTATATCTTCATTGTTCCTTCCTTCACTCCCTCATTTCCTTTCACACACATTCACTCCCTCTTTCCCTCGCTCTGTAACTCACACATTCTTTGACTCATCCTTAGGTTGCTTTCTCACCTGGTTACTTCTCCCTCTCTCACACACTCACTCGCTCACCCTCATGGTTCCTAACTTTCTACTTGTATTCTCTTCCTTCTCACTCTCCCCTCCCAGCTCCATTGCTCCTTCCTTCCCCCCATCCCTCTTTCCCTCCCTCCCTCCACTCCTTGATATTCTCACCACACAGTTGCCTCTCCTTCGCTTCTCTCTCTCTCTCTCTCTCTCTCTCTCTCTCTCTCTCTCTCTCTCTCTTTCTGGGTGATAACTTCCTGTGCACACATCTGCTGCTAATATTTGTATATGTGTGTGTTTATTTATTATCAGTAAAATGTTCTGAATCTCTCTCTCTCTCTCTCTCTCTCTCTGTGGGCGCGCATATATATTTATTTATTTATACTGTAGATATTCGATAGTCTGTTTCTGTCTGTCAGTCTCTTTATCGATCGGTTTATCAGTTTATCTATCGATCTGTGAGTCAGTAGCCCTCAGCTGCCTCTCCTTTGCCCCTCCCGTCCCCTTCAGTTGTCCCCTCTTACGCTGCCCATCCCCTCGGGGTGGCAGCAAGCAGAGCGTAACACCACAACACTTAATTTGACTGACCACCACTACCGTAGTTTACTCCCCTCACCCCTTACTACCTTCCCCTCCCCTCCCCTTGCCCACACTCCCCTCCTTTCCCCTCCCCTCTCCCACTCCCTTCACTCTTACCCTAACTCCCCTACCTTCTCACCCTTGCCTCCACTCGCTCCACCTTTACCCTTCAGCCTCCGCTGCCTCTCCTCTCTTCCTTTTCCTGCTTTCCCTTCCCTTCCCCTTCCATCTTCTCTTTCTCTCCTCAGCTTTTTTGCTGCTAGGTTCCCTTCCCTTCCTTTCCCATCCCCACTTGCCCTTTCCTTCCTTTCCCATCCCCACTTTCCCTTTCCTTCCCTTCCCTTCTTTACCTCTGCCTTTCCCCACTTCCTCCTCCCAGGCTCTCCCTTCTTCTTGTTCTTACCCTCTCTCCTCTTCCTCTTCCTTTCCCTTTCTACCTCTTCCATTTCTCCCTCCCCTATTCCTTTTCCTTTCCCTTCCTCTCTACCTCTTTTCTCCTTCCCCTCTTCCTTTTCTCCCTTCCCTCTTTCTCTTCCTTTCCCCTCTTTTCTTCCTTCTTTACTCTCTCCCCTCGCCCAGCGCTGATCCACCCTCTCTTCCCCTCCTTCTACTTCCCCTCTGTAAATAGACTAAAATTGCAGTCTGGTTACGATAGACAAGACATTTCCTCAAGCAGAAGGTAATAGATAGTGGTTGTGTGTGTGTGTGTGGGAGGTGGGGGTTAGGTTTACTTGATTGATACGGACAGGCGTTGTGTTAGCTTGTCCGGATTCACCCCACACTCACCGGCAGTCAAAGGAGCTCGAACCCACTCCAGAGGATCCTCAGAACGTGAGGCCAATGCCAAACCGACCCAGCCACCGAGTTGTCCTCCTTTCCTCCCCCTCTCATTATGTTTCCCTTTCTCTTCTCTTCCTCCTCCCTCTCCCCTCATTGCTTTCCCTCCCCTCCTCTCCTCATCTCCTTTCCCCTCTCCTCTCCCCTACCTTCCTCTCCTCTCATCCTTCCCCCCCCCTCCCCTCCTCGCCTATTCTCACCCTTGCCCTCACTCCCCTCACCTTTGCCCTTCTCCCTCCCTTCCTTACCTCCCTTTTATAGCCCTCCCTCCACCTACCTATCCCCTCCTCCCTCTCCATTGTCCATTCATTCCCCTATCTCTTCCATTCTTTTTCTCACTCTTTCGTTCTTCGTTCCAAACCCACTCCGCACCAATTTCTTATTTCTTCACCCCTTTTCCTCCTCTCTCTCTCTTCCTCTCTTCTCCCGTCCCTCACCATTGCTGTCCTGTCCTCTTCATTCATCTTCCCTCTCCTCTCCTCCTTGGTCTCTACTCACTTATTAGTCCCCAGCTGGCTTCACCGGTCGGGGACTGTAGGTTTGCGCGGTTCCGTCGGTGCGTTAGTCTGTCTTCAATTTCGTGTCCGCTCTGTAACTTCCACATGCATGGACAGATTTTGATGTAACTTCACACAATCGTTCCCCATACCATGACGGTGTGTCGCGCGGAATGACCAGCCATCTACTCCCAAGGTCAGTTACATATGTATGGTTATCATAATCAGCCATCAACTCCCAAGGTCATTTACATATGTATGGTTACCATCCTGTAGGGGACTTTGTATTGTATGGCAAAGATGAATGCACTTTTTTATTCTTACCTATGTCTCCTTTCACCTCTTCCCCACGCATGTTCTCCCTCCTCTCCTGACCTCTTTCTCCCTTTAGGCTGCACTTTTTCTCGATACCACTTTTACCCCCTCCCTTTCTTCTCTCCCTTCCTCCCTCACCCTCCCCACTTCCCTCTCTCCCTCCCTCCCTCCATTATCTCTCCCCTCCCCGGCTATCCGTCGCTTCTTTTCCCTCTTGTGTTATACTCTCTCCCCTCTGTACCTCGCTCTTAGACCTGCATTCCATCATTCACCTCCAGTAATAATAATAATAATAGTAATAATAATAATAATAATAATCTTCCTGGTACCGTCTCAGCATGGGTGTGGTTCAGTCTGGCCATCACTCTCCCTCCCACAAGGCCCTGTCCTGTACTGGTCCATATACAGATTGATACCGTATGCATATAGCCTACTGTATTTATATCTTGATTTATCAGTATCATCTTTTGTCATATCTTCTTGTCTGTTTGCATGTTTATCAGTCTGTTTATGTGTCTGTCTCTACCAGACTTTCTGTCTGCCTCTGTTTATCTGCCTGTCTGTCTTATCTATCAATTTATCTATCATAAGTACTCCACATCTTATTCCCATTCTAGTGCTCAGCTTTAAATGTAAGCTTTGAATATCATAAACATACAGTAATTATTAACCTCATGTTTGTTCAAGGGTCCCCTCTCCCCCCCTCTCTCACACACACACACACACACACACACACACACACACACACACACACACACACACACACACACACACACACACACACACACACACACACACACATTTCTCCCTCAGTCATGCTTGTGTTCCTATTATGCCCTGGATCGGTTTATGTGTGTGTGTGTGTGTGTGTGTGTGTGTGTGTGTGTGTGTGTGTGTGTGTGTGTGTGTCAGAGAGAGAGAGAGAGAGAGAGAGAGAGCGTGACTGATGAGTAAACAGTGTGCGCCTACCAAGTCTGCTAAGAGAAATAACGGCCATATAACGGGATTTAATTGATAGATGCCTCTTTATTTCCGTTAACGGTTATGTAACAGTTCGATATATGGGTCCCTCCGTATTCCCGTTAACGGCTTTATAATGGTTTGAAATTATATAGGTCCCTCCTTATTTCTGTTAACGGGTATACAGTATAACGTTTTTAAATTATATGGGACCTTTATTTCCGTTAATGGCTATATAACGATTTTAGTCAGTGGATAGTATTTTAAATTTCTGTTAACGGTTGTATGACGAGTGTAAATTAAAGTGGATACCTTTTTATTTCCGTGAACGGTTATATAACAATTTTAAGCTAATAAGGATATTTTTTTATTTCCGTTAACGGCTATTTAACGGTTTAAAATTAAATTTCCTTAAAGGCCGCCATCGGCGGCTTCCTCTCGATGTCATGTCAGTTCCTATTTTCATTCGAGAAGTAACAAATTTGAATTACGCATGCCGTGAGCGGGACGGAGCGAGGAATCCCTTACTTTTATCCTGGTGGGACACCCGTCGAGGAGAGAGAGAGAGAGGGGGGGGGGCAGAATGGTATTATACAAAATTATACTAGCTAGTCCATTATACTATACACTTTTAGGAGTATAAGGAAGGAGAGGCGAGAGAGTGCTCATGCAACAAACACGTCACTCATCTCTCTTCTGTCATGCTGGTAATTTCAGTGCTGGATCAAGGCCGAATCCACCCTATCCACTAACAGCAAATACTAAATTAGAAACAAAAGGCCAGAAATGAGTCATATCTCGGGAGCCGCTGGCCGAGTGGACTGGAAATTGTTTTAATCTTCAAGTTAGAGCATTTTAACGGTACCTTGCTCTAACAAAACTTACGCTGCGTTGCTCCGTATACAGAAATCGGATTCTCTCTTTGTTTTTCGGTCGTCAGTCATATAACTTGTGTATTTAGTTATCTTTTCTTCATTATTCCCGTATCATATAATTTTGTTCACCTAGCTCATGTTTCCTTGTGTGTGTGTGTGTGTGTGTGTTTTAAGTTCAGGTAGATTTCGGGTGTCCATATTTTCGATTTTACAAGTCATTTTTTTTTTTCACTCATAATTTTTCTTTTTTATTTCGTCCTTAGCTGGTTTATTTCACATTTTTCAGACATTTTATTCTTACGTGGTGGTTACATAGAACTGTATTGGGTTTTCCGTCACTTTGATTAACGTATAGATTTATTTTCGTTCATGCAGCTGTAGTGACGTGTTTAAGTGTTTCTTTCTCTCTCTCTCTCTCTCTCTCTCTCTCTCTCTCTCTCTCTCTCTCTAATAACTAAATAAACAGTGTATGAATGAATAAAGAAACACACACACACACACACACACACACACACACACACACACACACACACACACACACACACACACACACACACACACATGCCCTTCACACCGACTGGCTACGTTGACCACTGTACCATTAGCTATGCATATTTACGTGTTTAATAATATAATGGCTTTTCTTTTTTTTTTTTTTAAGTGCCACGCCCAATTGCTACCGGAAGAGGAATATTTTTAATGGAAGTTTGACGTACCCCCCGCACGCACACGCCTACACACACACACACAAGCATGCACGCCAGACCTGAATTTTGATGAATGTTAATGTGGAAGTGGAGGAGCTGGGGAAGTGGAAGG
>NC_137000.1:8951630-8966630 GCF_032717465.1 Coenobita brevimanus | reverse complement strand
GCCCCAGCTCTTGCCCCGCCCCCACCCAACCCCACCCTAACCCTCACCTCGCTTCAATTCCAGCACTCCACCTTCGCTTCCGTCTCTCTCTCTCTCTCAGGGAAGTAATATACCATAGTAACAAAAGAACTCTTGATTTTAATGAAACTCTTTCTAATGGAGATTGCTTTAACCTCTTCACAACGAGAGGTCTCCCCCTAAGCTGTGTTGTTGTTATTGCTGTTGTTGATGTTTTTGTTTTGGCTCGATTCATGTGAGAAGTGAACCCCGTGGACTGCAGGATGACGTTGCCTCTCCTGCAGCGCACCATCATCCTTTTAGAGGTAGGGAGGGGCCTAGGGGAATGTTTGTGTAACCCAGCAGCTCCACCGCCGGGTCAGATCAGTGTTACCACATGAAGGCGACCCTCTCCATGAAGCACCAGTTCATTTTAATACGAACCCTTTGTCACTGAAGGGATTAATGATGATTGTATGGGTGGCTAAATCCCCTTCTGTGAATAGTCTTCCCACAGCTGAATAAAACCGTCTGGAGATGCCAAAAATACAGGACATTTAACCCCCTATGCACGGGGTTTGTTTTGTAATATATTCTTTCTCTTCCCTGACGATTTTTGTTAGTTTTGGAACTGGAGGGGTTAGATACAGCCTTCATTAACCCCTGTAGTACCAGAGGGTTGGCCTGGGTTGAAGAAAATCGTCTGGTTGTGGCCTAAAGAAAGGACATTACTTAGCTATGAGAGAGAGAGAGAGAGAGAGAGAGAGAGAGAGAGAGAGAGACATATAAGGAGATACACACATATACTGTACAGCTATGGACAGAGAGAGAGAGAGAGAGAGAGAGAGAGACATATAAGGAGATACACACATATACTGTACAGCTATGGACAGAGAGAGAGAGAGAGAGAGAGAGAGAGAGAGAGAGAGAGAGAGAGAGAGAGAGAGACATATAAGGAGATACACACATATACTGTACAGCTATGGACAGAGAGAGAGAGAGACGGATAACCATATAAGGAGATAGACACATACAGCTATGGACAGGGAGAGAGAGAGAGAGAATAGGTCACTTTAGTTCATAGAATCATTGTGTAGTGTAGCTAGGCAACTATTTGGAAAGGTCAGAGAGGGCCGCTGGATAGGTATGTGCTGTGTACTCTCTCCTCTCTCTCTCTCTCTCTCTCTCTCTCTCGCAGCGACGTGTAAACCTATAAAAAAACCCACATACGCACATGAAGATCTGGTTTTAGTGTGGCGGTGGTGGTTTCCCCCTGACTCACTGATTCTCTCTCTCTCTCTCTCTCTCTCTCATCTGTTCTCAAATTCCTGTGGTTAATCCCAAGCCGCTCAGTAAGGCTAAAGCTCTTTGTAGTCTGCATTTATGTAACCAGGGTACTTCCTCTCTCTCTCTCTCTCTCTCTCTCTTTTACACTGCCTCACTGCGTCACATTCCCCTTATCTCTCCTTCCCCCTTCCCGCAATCACAATACTGAAGGCGAAATTCCCCTTCATTCATCGTGTTACCTTGACCTTTATTGACGGGTTATTGGCGTGAGGGTGGAAACAAGTCCCTCTATTTACCTTCTGAAAAGTGGGTGGGGCCAGCGTGACGTCATTGATTGTTCATGGTGACGTCATGGATTGTGCCTCATCTGATTGGTCATGAATCGATACGTCATTGATCACGTTGACGTCATTGAAATTCTCACATCCGATTGGCTAATGATTCTCTATACGTCATTGGTCACGGTGACGTCACGGAATATTTCGCACCCCATTGGCTGGTTGTGTATCGCGTTGATGACGTCACGGAAGCTCTCGCACCCTATTGGCTGACTGTGTTCCCGCGGCGATGACGTAGACGGACACGCCCTTCGCGATTGAAGCTGCAAGTTCGGGGTGCTCAATCTTGGCCTGGGAACTTCTTCAATATTCAGCGCCATAACTGGTTGCCAAGATAGACTCACCAACTTGCCCATTTCATTTAGAGAGATAAAAAAAATTTTACCTCATGTATTATTTCTTTATTTTATTCTTAGTTGGATAAAATGACCTTTCGGTGTTTGCTAATCAGTCGGTCTCTCCACCTAACTCCACATGCTCCTCTCACATAACTCCTCTGTTCTCACTCCTGCCGTGTGTCCTTCCAGTAGGGTCCAAGCTTCACTTCCGTACGTTAGAGTGGGGATCAAAGTACTCTCATGTAGCAATCAGTTCCCTTCCATGTTGACATCCCTATCCCTTATCATCCTTGCCTCGTATTCTCGTCGGTTAAGGAAGCTCCCTGATACCTTTTACTAGGCGATTTATTTTCTTTATTACACTTTACCGTCCTCCTCAGTGTTACATAAGTCCTTCAAACATCGCCATACTCTGTATAAATAACGTGCAAAAAGATATTAACCAACCATACTGAGAAAAATATCGCTAAGTAAGAGGTACCAGGGAACTGCCTTTCTTCCCTGTTGCACTTCTTAAAGAACTAAGCAATTTAAGATGAATAAAATCGTCTGAGGAGCAGGAACTAAGATTTTTTTTTTTTTTCGTCAGACGGTTACTTGAAATTTGAATTCGAAGGTGATAGAGTTGCACTTAAAAGCCGTAAGAGAGAGAGAGAGGTATTGTCATCATAGTAAATACTGTATGACGTCACCTAAAATTCCTATATATCTGAATTTAATGTCGGTATTTCATAAAGCTTCACGTGCCACTCAACAGCCAGATGGATATGAAAACTAATTTAAATTTTCAAAAGCCTCTCAAATTTCTGCTTTTGTGGCGATGGTGGACTTTTTTGTGTGGAGTCTGAGAGCCATAATTTGCAAAGTTCCGGACAATACACTTCCTTGGCTGCCTGCAACTCACCCGGTGCGATTCTTGACTTCTCTTAATTGCAAGTACTGGTGAAAATGATGAAACTTTTACGCCAGTGAAGGTTAGACTCGGTAAAATGCAGGAGAGAGGAGGAAAAAGTGAGATTTGAATGTAATGAAGGTGGGTAAAATTCAGGAGCGAGTAAGAAAAAGCGAGATTTGAATGTAATGAAGGTTAGAGATGGGTAGAATGCAGGAAAGAATAAGAAAGACCAATTTGAATGGAAAGTGACGGTTGGACGTGGTGCAGTGCAGGAGAGAGTAAGAAAAAAAGGTGAGATTTGAATATAATGAAGGGATCGGTAAAATTCAGGAGAGGGTAAGAAAAAGTGAGATTTGAATGTAATGAAGGTTAGAGACGAGTAAAGTGCAGGAGAGTAAAGGAAAAGTGAAATTTGATTGACAGACAGGTAGATAGATTACAGGTGTCCTCCATTCATAAATTTCATCCACGCCATCGACTTTGACCCCAAGAAGAAGACTGCATTATCAAATCTCACGGTATGTTACATTATTCTTGCTTTCACTTCTTTCGTATCATTTTTATTATTTGTAAATCTGCGACTTCCTATTGCATTGTTCTTGCGTTTTACCGGTCTCTGATCCTGTCTGTCTGTTTATCTATCACTCTATCTATCTCCGACGCCTTAATCCCACATGGGGTGGCCACTAACAAATCGCCCCCATGTCGCCCTGTCCCCTGCCATTTCACTGCCCTCCAAACTCACACCTTCCCCCTCTCATACACCTCTCTACTCCACCCCACCATCTCATCCTCGGTTTTCCTCTGTAATCTGGTGTATGGATTTTTTTTTAAATTGGTTTTTCCTAACTTCATCCGTAAGAGAGAGAGAGAGAGAGAGAGAGAGAGAGAGACCGGTAAAACGCAAGAAGAATTCAGTAGGAAATATATAAGAATGGTTTAGCGAGTCATGGAAGCAAGAATGTGTAATCTACTAAAACGTGACATCAGAGAACGCAGCAGGGGTTGTATTTTTGAAGTATTTTTAGAGGTGGTGGAGAGAGACGCCTTCACGTGGTGACACTGATATATCCGGGTGGTGGAGCTGCCGGTTGTCGTGTTGTGTCGCCTTAATATCCACTCGCGTTTGACTGGAATGTTTGGTATTTGTATGAGTGAAAAGAACGTGATGTAGAAGCGGTTTTGTGGGCAACTAGAGAGAGAGAGAGAGAGAAAGAGCGTTTTTAAATCCAGTCCGTGATCTTGCCATTCATGTAAAGTCCGCCTCCAAATGAGTCCCCTCTCTCTCTCTCTCTCTCTCTCTCTCTCTCTCTCTCGGATGAAATTCAGTTTCGGCGGCAGAAAATTACTTGTTCGCTGCCTATTTTCTCCGCCACCACCACAGCTCACTCTGGTGGCGACATTGGAAACTGTGACGATGATGATGATGGTGGTGGTGATGATGATGATGGTGGTGATGATGGTTGTGATGATGATGGTGATTGTGTTGTTGGTGGTGGTGATTGTGATTGTATTGATAGTCACTTCGGGAACTGTAGTGATGATGATGATGATGATGATCCTATGTTGTTGAAGGTGAGGATGATGGTGATGATATTGATAGCCTTGATGATAAAGGTGGTGATGATGATGATATTCTTGATGAGAAGGGTGGTGATGATGATGATACTCTTGATGATAAGGGTGGTGATGATGATGGTATATGATAAAGGTGACAATGGTGATATTCCTGATGATAAGGGTAGTGATTATGATGATATTCTTGATGATAAGGGTGGTGATGATGGTATATGGTAAAGGTGACAATGATGATATTCCTGATGACGAGGATGGTGATGAAGATGATATTGATAGTATTGTTGGTGCTTATGATGACGTTCTTGATGATGAGGATGATGAGAATGGTGATGATGGAATAGAATTGACGAAGGTGAGGGTAGTGAGTGATGATAGTGACTGGTGATGGTATTGTTACTGATCATGAAATCCTTGATGGTGCTGCTGATGATAGTGCTAGCATTGTTCATGATATGGCATTTTTTAATGATGATGATGGTGATAGTATTGTTGATGGTGATGATGTGGTTGATGATGATGATGGTATAATGTAGATGATGACCATGCTTAATGATGAAGAGGTTGCAGCTATCTATCCAAGTATTTATCTATCTATCTCATCAGGTTGCCTTCTCATGCTGGGATATATTATTATAATATTTCATACTGCGAATTGGTATTAGAGTACGGTATTATTATTATTATTATTATTATTATTATTATTTCCTTCAGTATAACCAAATTTTGGCGCCTGGTGGTTTAGTGGGTAATTACGGAGCTCTAATCGGATTGAGCCGGTGAAGGTTTATATCCAGGGAGTGGTTGGGGTTTATTGCTCATGTAATGCCACTCAGGGATGAGTGAGACTGGTCACTCATTTTAAATGTCGGGACCAACTTGCCTAACCCCGGGCTCCTACGCTTCTCATGGGGCAATGTAGGATTGGATGATGAATGAATGAATTATTATTGTTGTTGTTTCTTCGTCTTCGTATTATTATTATTATTATTATTATTATTATTATTATTATTATTACTACTACTACTACTAAACGTACCATGGCAATAGATTATGTGCGTTATCAGTTAGATAACGCGCGCGCTGTTACTTCCAGCCAGTAACAGCGCGCGCGCACACACACACGCACGCGCACACACGCACGCGCACACACAAACACACACACACACACACACACACACACACACACACACACACACACACACACACACACACACACACACACACACACTCTCTCTCTCTCTCTCTCTCTCTCTCTCTCTCTCTCTCATCTATATATATCTCCCTCACAAAACTCCTTCCCATCCCATCCTGTCTCATGCCCTCCCCTCCCCCCTCCCCCCCTCTTTCTCACCTCTCCCTCCTTGTCTCTCACGTGCTATTGATTGGGGAGTGCTGAGAGAGAGAGAGAGAGAGGAAATATGGGAGTGGCTAGGGATAGGAGAGAGGATGGAGTATCTCTCTCTCTCTCTCTCTCTCTCTCTCTCTAGCCACTCCCATACTTCCTGCTCTCTTTTTCTCTCTTTCCCACGGTCAAGTTACACTGCTTTCTCTTTTTTCCTGTTTCATAATTTTCCTCTTTTCCTCTTTTTCGACTTCTGTTTCCTTTTCCTCTTTTTTTCCTCTTTCCGCCTCTTGCTTCTTTCCTCTCTCTCTCTCTCTCTCTCTCTCTCTCTCTCTCTCTCTCTCTCTCTCACACACACACACACACACACACACACACACACACACACACACACACACACACACATTTTCCATCATTCCAATCCATCTCTTTTCTTTCGCTTCCCTCCTCCCTTTTCTTCTCCAGTTTCTCTCCTTCTCCTCCATCTTTTTCGTGTCCTTCTCCTCTTCTTTCTCTCCTCCTCCTCCTCCTCTTCCTCGTCTCTTCTTTCCCCGTCTTTTCTTTCTCTCTTTTGCATTTCATTCCTTTCTCTTTTTTCTTCTTTCTCCTCCTGCCTTTTCCTCCACTTTCTCCTTTTATTCCTGAATCTCTCTCTCTCTCTCTCTCTCATGTCTCTTCGCTTCTCTGCTCCCATCGCCAATTCGCCTGTTTTACCTTACCGTATCTCTCTCTCTCTCTCTCTCTCTCTCTCTCTCTCTCTCTCTCTCCCTGTCCTGTTATTCCGTCCCAGTGTCCTACTTTCTACTCATCTCCCCCCTTCCTTTCTCTCCCTCCCCCTCCCCTTCCTCTTTTCCCCTCTCCCTCCCCCCCTTAGTGAGAGCAGAGGGAGAGTGACCCTGAAATCTATTGATCTGGTTGGCGTCTTCTCCCCCCCCCTTTCACTTTCTCTCTCTCTCTCTCCTTCTCTCTCTCTTCCCCCTTCCCTCTCCCTATTCCCCATCCCTTTCCCCTCTTCTCCCAGTCTGTCCATTCCCCTCGCTCTCCTAACTCCCCCCCCCCCTCTCCTCGCTTATTCCTTTCATTTTCCGCTTCCAATATACCCCCTCCCTTTCCTCTCTCCTCCCCTTCCTCTCTTTCTTCCCCCCCCATATTCCCCCCCTTCCTCTTCCCTTTTCCCCTCTCTTCTACTTCTGGTATGTATATTTTAGCTACAGTAAATAGTGTTTATATAAAAAATGCAGGCCCTGTTTTAGTAACATTATTATTATTATGGTGTATTATAAGAATGAATGGTCGAGAAATTCCTTGCCATTACTATTTTCTGTCCTTCTTTGTAAAGTTTCCCTTTCGGCATTAAATCGACCTTTGCTCTGTGTTACCTTTTTGTATTTCGTGTAGGCTAACCTTGGCGTACCGGTTGTAATTGGAAGACATGAGGGGGGACCTTGTGCTGTGCTGTCCTCTTCTTATTCAAGGCATTAATGAAGTTACAGCTAACAGTAACACGTTCCATAATGCCACACTTAATACTAGCTACCTGTAATTAGCTACCTGTACGATACCACACACTGCAGCACCATACACTATCACTACACACACACACACACACACACACACACACACACACACACACACACACACACACACACACACACACACACACACCACACTCTGTCACACCTCACACACTGCCACAACCGTACACTACCGGAATCACACCGCACACTAGCTGTCATACGTCACATCCACACCTCAGTACCTTACCTCGCACTGCCACGCCCTACATAGCCATAACGTACATTGCCACATCAAACACTGCTTAGCTACACCACACACATCACCTATACCTCACATGCTCACACCTCACACACTGCCACATCACATACTATCAAATTGCACAGTGGCTGGATATTACATTTTACGCAACACACGCTGCCGCAACATCTCCCTCTATAGGTGTATGGGTACTACACCACAGAGTCACATTCCACACCTTGCCTAACATCCTCTCCACATTAGAGACCATATAGAAAGACACATGACACACAGCGACACCTCACACACCACTCACTGTTACAACTTACACTACCACATCTCATACTCACACCACCACCCTCATTCTGCCACACAACCCACCATCATACCTCACACTGCTACTACACACTACGCACTGCCTGTCCTCGCACTACCATACCTCACACCAGCACACCTTACCCTGCCTCACAACACACTGCCATACCTCACACTGCTGCTACACACTACACACTGCTTGACCTCACACTGCCTCGTCCCTGTGGTAAACTTGGGCGTGAGGGACATAAGCTTGTGTGTGAGGCTTGTGTGAGGGTCGGCACGCGTCTGTAGGGTCGTAAAGTCTGTGTGATCTGTGTAACACCTTTATGTAACTCCTACCAACTTTTACCATTTCTCATTCTCTCTCTCTCTCTCTCTCTCTCTCTCTCTCTCTCTCTCTCAATCTCCTCTTTCCTCCTCCTCCTCCTCCTCCTCGTCCTCTCTTCCCTTACTCATTTGTTTTCCCTCTTTGCTTCCTGTTACACTCTCCCGTCTCCCCCTTCAGTTGCTTTTTCTTTCCTCTTGTTTGAAAGGAGGGAAGAGGAAAGGAGAGAAGATAGAAGAGGAGGAGGAGGAGACAATAGGGGAACAAAATTGAGAGAGGAGGAAGGATGCGAAGAGGGAAAGAGAGATGGGCAGTGAAGAAAGAGAGGGATTATAACAGAGAGAGAGAGAGAGAGAGAGCAAAGGACAAAAATGGAAGTATGAATAATAGAGGAAGTAAGAGCAGTGTGTGAGAGAGGGTACGAAAAGAGAGAAGAGAAAATAAAATGAGAGAAGAACAGAATGAGGAAATAGAAGGAAAAGGAGGACAGGAGAGAGGGGAAGAGGAAGTGTTAGAGGAAGAGGAGAAGCAGGGAGAGAAGAGAGAGGAAAAAGATAAGGAGAGAGGGGAAAGAGGAAGTAATAGAAGAAGAGGATAAGTAGGGAAAGAAGAGAAAAAAGAGAGGAGGGGAGGAATGGAGGAGAAGTAAAGAAGAGGATTTAGGGAAGAAAGGATTACTCCTCCTCCTCCTCCTCCTCCTCCGCAGTACAAGAGAGTGAAGCAGCCTTATGTAACCCCTAAGGTAGTCTATGGAGAGAGAGAGAGAGAGAGAGAGAGAGATTGTATCGTAAATGAAGTAATATAATGTGTGTGTGTGAGAGAGAGAAGAGGGAAGGAGAATTGTAAATGTAGTAGACTAGTGTGTGTGTGTGTGTGTGTGTGTGTGTGTGTGTGTGTGTGTGAAAGAGAAAGAGCGAGTATCCAGTCCCCTACCTTTGACCTCTGACCTTCCCAACTACCTCACACGACGAGAGAGATAGATAGATAGAGAGAGAGAGTGTGTGTGTAGCCAGTCCCCTACCTGTGACTTCTGACCTTCCCTACCACCTCGAGAGAGAGAGAGAGAGAGAGAGAGAGAGAGTGAGGTATGGTCATGGTCTTGATTCAGAAAGCATACATTACCTGCACGCAGCCACATAACGTATAGTACATGTGTCTGTATATCTGTGTAGCTATCTTTCTGTTTGTCTATCTATTTACGGTATATCTATCTTTGTGTTTGTTCGTCTATATCGATCTGTCTATCCGTCTGCCTCTGTCCTTGTCATTTTATCTATCGGACTGATTCTACCTGTGTGTCTATCAGTCGACCTGTTACTGTTTGTTTGTCAGTGTTTTGTGTGTTTGTGTGATGTCAGGTTTGAGGACACACACACACACACACACACACACACACACACACACACACACACACACACACACACACACACACACACACACACACACACACAGCGATACTTCTCTGACTGACTGTGTGGTGCGTGAGTGAGGAATCAGTGAACTGCGGAGTCTGAATTTCTTATGCATTTTTTTTGGTTAACTTTTTGTTTATACTCTTTACCATTTTTTTTTTAAATGTGGGAATGAGGTTATGATGATGGTGGTGATGGTGATAGTGATGGCGTTGGTGATGGTGATGGTGGTGATGATGATGGCGATGGTGGTAACGATAATGTTGGTTGTGATGGTGATATTAATGACGGCGATAATTATGATATTGGTGATGGTAATGGTGATGAAGATATTGATGATGGTGATGGTGATGATATTCATGATGCTATTGATACTGATGCTATTGATGATGGCGATGATTATTATTATTATTATTTTTTTTTAGAGGACTACTTCTTCGACTTGTTAACAACGCAGTTCATTTGCTGATGATATGTTGATGATGATGACGATAATGATGCCGCTGATATTTCTCTGAAAGTATCTGTCTACCTATTTACCCACCACACTTCCCATTTCTCGACCTACTTACCTACGTACCTACTCACCAACCATCCTATCATCCACCTGCGTTCCTTCCTTCACCCACCCTACCTACCTACCTACCTACCAACCTTTCACTCTCCATCCCTCCTTCCCTCCTCCCTCTTTCTCTCCGTCTCTCCCTCTTCTCGTGTCTCCCTGTGGTGTACTCCTCTTTAAAGTAATATCATTTATCTCTCTCCCTCGCCCTGCCAATTTCCTCTCCCTTCCTTTCACCGCCTCTGTCTCTCTCTCTCTCTCTCTCTCTCTCTCTCTCTCTCTCTCTCTCTCTCTCTCTCTCTCTCTCTCACACACACACACACACACACACACACACACGCACGCACACACACACACACACACACACACAGTGTGCTCTTAAATAATGTGTGTGTGTGAGAGAGAGAGAGGATGTTAGTGCTCGGTATAAATTGTGTATATTAGTTCATACGTCGATTCCTGTGTATATAAACTTAGGACTGTGTGTGTGTGTGTGTGTGTGTGTGTGTGTTTTCCTTACATCTTCCACCGAGTCTCGAAGAAAGTTGAAATAAAGAGCAAAAATAATAAAAACCACGAGCTTCTTCCCACGGTATAGATGGAGTTATAAAAAGTTCACGTTTCCACTAAGCTTACTCGCGTCGTAATCAACATAAATCGCGGGGGAAAAAAAAGACCAAGATTTCGGCCTTACTTTTTCCTCCCCTGTCTCGTAAAATCGTAAAAGAAAATTGGAATGTTGGGCCCGGGGGTGCTGTTGCGACCGAAAACCAATACCTCCCCGAACGAAACATTTCCGTCGGGCTCATGTTACCCTTGTCTTTATGCGGCTATTTTCTCCCTGGTTCGCTTATTTTCTCTTCGCTTCGGCTCTTTTTCTCCTCATTGTCGAACTTCCCTGTGATATTTCCACCCTAGCGTTTGGTTCTTGACGGGCATTTCCGCTCCCTCATTTTTGGCGGGAAAAGCGCGTCGGACGTCAGCTGTTTCTTGTTATTGTTTACATCCGGGACCTGGTGACGTCACGGTGGGTCAGCTTGGCGGGAGGTTTCAAGTGGCAGGTTTCATGTGTTTATTTATGGATGTGTTTGTTTCTGTAGTGTAGTAGTGAGTGTAAAAGGTGTTGGCTATTTTTCGAGTGTGTGTGTGTGTGTGTGTGTGTGTGTGTGTGTGTGTGTGTGTGTGTGTTTTATACACTGTTCTTTGCCATATTGCTGATAGTAGTATGGGAGTAGAAAAAGTGAGGTAATACAGGACAATCTTTACATTATTATTATTGTTATTATTATTATTATTCTTATTATTATTATTATTATTATTCGGTCAGTATGTTATTTTCTTATTCCCATGGTGTCCCTTTTATACTTACGGCTGTTAGTGCGTATTGGAAGGCGTGATGATGATTATTGATGGTGATGATTGATGATGATGATGATGATGATGGAGTAGCAGTAGCGGAAGTAGCAGCAGTACCTCTTTGTAATTTAGTCTTGTATCCTGTAATATTTCTGTCTTTGTAACATTATTTTGGATCTTTTTCAGAGGCATGGCGCCCACAAGGACACTGAACTAGCGGCCACTCATCACTGCTCAACCACCTCAACGCCACGTCACGGGTACAGAAGTATTTATGTGTCCTGTAGTAGTAGCATTATTATTATTATTATTATTATTATTATTATTATTGGTGATGGTGGTGGTGATAGTAGTAGTAGTAGTAATAGTAGTAGTAGTATCAATCATTATTATTATTATTATTATATCATCATCATCATCATCTTCATTTTCATATATTATTCTGTAATTCATGAGATAGGTTCCTTCCGCTGGCAAACTTAAATGAGGTTTTCATCGCTGTATCATGGTGTGGATGTGGTAGGAAACGTTAGAAATACTGTAGTTTTATTTATTTATTTTTTTTTTTTTTTATCGTGTGGAGAGGATGGAGGAGAAACTGGCCTGGAGAGTATGTGAGTGAGAGGTGGAGGGGGGAGAGGGTGACCAAGGATGAGGTCGAGGGATGGGGTGGAGAAGCGTTTGAGAGAGGAGGGGATGTGAGTTGGAGAGAGGAGGTGCTGATGACATACTCGTAGTGCAGGTGATGGGGAGACGATTCGTTTGTGGCCACCTCATATGGGATGAAGGCGTCTGGCGATAGATAATATAGATAGACATGTATAGATATAGATAGATAGGTAGATGGAAATGCCTCATAGTCTCGTTTTGCCCCTCAGATTAGAAAGTACTATTGACTCAAAGATGAAGTACTAGAAATTTGATGAAAGAATGATTAAGGATAGTCGACCCAAGAAGCATGGAGTGTGGTTCCCCTAGAATTTTTAAACTTGTCTTCTAGAATGGTCTTTATTATAGTCATGATATCCAGAGGCAATTTTATCCGGATTCAGGTGACGTTTGGTGTTAATTTACCCCTTTGCTGTTAGAAATTTATCATCATCATCATCATCATCACCACCACCACCACCACCACCACCATCATCATAGTGGAGGTGGCGACCAGTTGGCTCCCTTATCTCTGTCATTTTGGTATTTTATTGTTCTTGTTTAAATCTTCTCCACGATAGTTACACAGACTCGCTTCCTCCTTCAAAGTCAGGTAATCTCACTTCGGTAATTCGTAAAGTTGACTCATCTCTTCTATTTTAATTCACTCGCCGAAAAAGACATGGTATATATCCGGCACTTTCACAAATAACTAACGGTAGTAACTTCGCTTACGTATTTTCCAAGATTCTCTCTCTCTCTCTCTCTCTCTCTCTCTCTCTCTCTCTCAAAATTCTGCTAACTTATAAGGACTTCATTTTTTTTTTTTTTTCCAGTCGTAATCATACGCCTGTTAAGTATTATCCATTCATTTTTCAGGAACATTTTTTCTTTCATTTTATTTTTAGCTCTGCAAAGTTACATGATTTTGGCTTCTGAATTTTGTAACAATATTTCTCATACTTTCAACCAGCTTCCCCTCCACGCTATGTAATCTGATATCGTGACTGTAATTCGGTGTTCTTACATTGTTCTTCTTTAGTGTTTCAGCAGCTGTGATTTTGTAATGCTAGCCAGAGAGAGAGAGAGAGAGAGAGAGATTCATAATAGTCCAGCAATTCAATTTTTTTCCTCGTTCATTCCTTCGTGTGACCGAGATGATGTAAATTGACAATCTCTCTCTCTCTCTCTCTCTCTCTCTCTCTCTCTCTCTCTCTCTCTCTCATGAATTGCTTTGTATTCTGTTGCGTACATGAATGTCGCCCCATTAGGATGTGTCTGTGTGTGTGTGTGTGTGTGTGTGTGTGTGTGTGTGTGTGTGTGTGTGTGTGTAAAAATCTCATATTCCAGTTAAATCAAAATTACTTTACGTTTTTGCTAACGAGGTTCTGATGAGTCGGTATTATCGCAAAGTTTTATTACATTGCGTTTTTTCATTTTTGTATTTCCATTCCCTAAGCTGCATGTCCCTCTTTGGCCATTGCAGATTAACTCCCCTTCGTGTGTGCGTGTTGCTTGGCGTTATCTTTCGTTATCTGTTATCAGTTTTTGATTATCTTATTTCCGATGCGCCGACCGGATGTAGCCCACGGTTTCTGATTCTCGCCTGTTAAGCAAGCACCCTAGCACCTCTTCCTTAGCGATTAAGTTTCGGATACGGCTGGTTAAGATCAGTTTATGTTATTTATGCTGAGTATGGTGATACTGGAATGATGTATTTGACACAGAAGTGGATAGTAAGGAGTAATAAGCAAAAAAAAAATCGCTTAGGAAGAGGTGTTAAGGAGTTTCCTTAGCCGACTAGAATACAGCTTATACGGGTTGAGATGGAAGGGGTGATTAGGTTGATGGTGTAAATCATAGCACTGTAGGGCGTTATTATTATTATTATTATCATTATTATTGTTATTATTATTATTTATAGTAGTTGTAGTAGTAACAGTGGTATTGGTTGCAGTCTTATCATCATCATCCGCATCATCATCATCATCATCATGTTTTAGGAGTGTGTGGTTTACTTTCTTTTTATTGCATCTTATTCACCATTTCCACCCTTCGTTGACATTAACCATCCATGTACCTAATTTTGCTTGTCTTTCGCAGGTGTGGCGGAGGATGGATGGCGGGAGGGAGGGTGGTGGTGATGGGGGAGGGGAGGAGGGAGAGGAGGGGGGCGGAGGTGGGGGGGAGCGACAGAGCCCCAGGGAGGATACGCCCCCCGCCCCATGCTCCGCCTTCTGTGGACCACGTTCATGCTCCACGCTTCCACCTACACTGTCGCCCCAGCAAGGTAAGGTTACATAGACCATACAGATCTTACCCTACCAAAATCAGTAAAGGGTGGTAATGGAGAAGGGTCTAGGTAATAAATATAATTAAGATCAATAATGAAATCAGTCAAGCGTGATGATGGTGAAGGGTGTGAGTAATAAATATAAATAGGGAGAGGTACTTTAGGTCCTCTGTTGGTTGGTTAGCCCCTTGAGTTGGAGAGGCGGTACTTGACGGGGATTGAAAGCATGTGGCAGGAGGTTGGATGAACTAAGTGCCGTGTGGATCAGCCTGCCTGACCTCGTCCTCGTCCGGGTAGAGAGAGAGAGAGAGAGAGAGAGGTTATATTTCTGCGTCTGGGGTTACATGGGTGAGTGTCCCCAGTGAGATGCGTGGTGTTTGTTTACGTTACCATGGCAACCTACACAGTTCCGGTACCACGTGCTTCACCACACACACACCTGCTGTTTACTGTTCATCTTCCTTCTCTTTATTATTCACAGTTTACACCACTTTATTCTTGTTCTCTTCTTTGAGTCGATTTATTATTATTGCTGTTGTGACTATTATTATTATCA
>NC_137000.1:8911630-8944130 GCF_032717465.1 Coenobita brevimanus | reverse complement strand
TCTCCATATGATTTATTCAGCTGTAGGATAGATTTTTAATACTGATGAGGTTAGATACAGCCCTCCGAATAAAACTTGAAAAGTAGCAAGAAACAAGAAAATGGGCATCCCCAGATAGACTAGGCTAGGTAAAGGCAGAGAAGGATCGGGTCTGAGAATCTTATCACAGTTGTGAAGATTAAGCTGTGGGTGATAAGGGAGCGAGAGGGAGTATACTACAATGTTAGTATACTGCATTCTCTACTTGCTGTATGATGATGATGATGAAACTGTACCCACTGTGTTGTTACTAATGATGATGATATGTGCCTTTGCTTTTCCCAGTATTCCAGCCTGCTTCCAGTGTTCTTGTGTAGTGTTTCTTTTTCTTGTTTGAGCTACTAGTTCGGACTCTCAGTTAGTATATCTTCCCATTTTTGTATTCTTCCCATCTCTTGTATCCTCGTTGAGTATTGTGATGTACAGTACAGTGCTTCATTTTGCCATTTGTCCCCCCCCCCCCCCTCCAGCCTCTTGTAAGCCTTTCAGCACTGTTATACCTTTCTGATTAGAGTCTTGCTTTCTTCAGAATACTTTATTTTATTCAGTTTTAGAGGAACTTCTCAGATCTGGAGGGTTAGATGTAGCCATCATTAACTACTTGGAAGGGGTTAGCTGTAGTCTTTATTAGCCCTTTCTACATTGGTGGTCTCCTGTGCTGAAGAAAATTGCCTGGTAACTGCAATAATAGAATAAAAATTACATCGGTACATCCTCACACTGAAGTGGCTACCTGTAATATTCAGTTCCTCTTCCTGACCTCTCGATAATTTCCCCTAATCCTGCCACCTCCCTTATCATGCTCCTAATATTCTCCATATATCTTCAGTTCCACTCCCCTTTCTCTCTCTGACTTGACTTTCACTTCTCCCTCACCACTCTTCCCACCTATTTCTTCTCTCCCCTTCTTCCTTCACATAGTCCAGCAGCTTGCTCCCTTCCATCACATAGTCCAGCAGCTTCCCTTCTTTCTGCATCAATCTTCATCCCTTCCTACCTCTCTGCCCCTCTCTCCTTACCTTTTTATATATACAAGCACACGTACTGTCTCTTCATGCCTGAAGTGTCCAAAAGGGATTAAAGCGATTGTATCTTTCCAGTAAACAACATTTCTTTTCCATTCCCCATATTCTTCCCCTCCTATATCACCCCAACACCCTCCAACTGCTCTTCCCTTTGTCTTCCACTCCATCTCGTCTTAGCTCTGCATCCATATATCCTCTTTTACTATTCCTGTTCCCTCTACAACCACTCCTCCTTACCTGCCACCCCCTCTCCAATGACTTATTTCTCTTGGTTGCCCCTTCCACCCTCCCCGGCTCCTCCCCCTTTTCCCCTATCTCTGAGCCTCCCTCTTGTCACACACGCACATGCGCTCACGTACCAACCCTTGCCATCAGTTGTGTCTTGAGCTGGACACAGGGAGGGTGTGTTTACATTCCCACGAGTCGAAAACAAAAGCTGATCACTGAGGTGTTATGTGCTTCCCCACCCATCAGAATAATCAGTTACAGTGTGGCGGAATGTACTGTATCCAGTAGCAGGCCTATTGATCTTTGTGATAAAGAAATTTTGTTATAATATATTGGCAGTGAGTGCTATGTGAGCAAGAATTTTCATCGGAGTAAACGTAGATTGTACTCAGTCACCATTTACAAGTGCCATGTATAGCTAGTATGTAGTATGTAGTTTGAAACCCTCTCAGGATGTGAATTCCAGTCATATATGATTGAATCAAGTAACTAGAAAAAGCCATAATGTAGATTACTGGAAACCAGAGAAATGCAGTGGTTGTAAAACTTTCTTTGATGAAAGTAATGAAAATAAACAAATATACTGTGTAAAGATTATTCTATACATAACCATGATGGTGGATAAAACTAAAGTTGATATGGTAAGTTACACTGTATCCTTCCATTGCTTTCTCTTACTCATATTACCAACTGTAGTAGCTCAGCCACCCACATGCTTGTCTACCTCTCTCTCTCCCTTTTTGCCTTTCCTGTTTTTCATGTATTTATCCGTCTGTTTGTCTCATATGGGGGGAGGGAGAGGAAGAGCTAGAAGCTTGAAATCTGTAAAAGTTGTCCCTGTAAGGGAAGACATCCTGCATATGATATCTCTCCAAAAAGATCTCCGGGCTTTTGTGTTCCTTGTTATAAACAACCTCTCTCCCCCTGGTACATCATAGTCTCATACAGGTATTCTCCTACCCTTTATCTCACTCATCTCTTCCCCAATACACTACCTCTCTCATATAATCTCCTGACTTATCATTGCTTCTTCTCCTGTTTCCCACATACACCATTTTCTCATATACACTCCTACTGTATCTCACCTTCTCATCTCCTAACAGCATTATCCCTCCTACTCTCCAACTGTATGTCTCCTTGTACTCCCCTTCCCCTGAAACACCATTCTCTCTCATATACTCTCCTGTGTGTCTCCTTGCACTCCTCATCCCCTCATACTACCATTCTCTCTCAGCTACTTTTCTACCATACCTCACATACTACTCCTTATCTTCTGCCTTACCATTATCTCTCATATACTCTACATATGACACCAACTGCACTTCATACACCTTATATCTCTCTGATACTCTCCTACCATAAATCTCCTCCCACTCAACAGTTCAAGGTACTCTGGGTCTCACATCTTGGCTAAGTCTAAGTGTAAATCCTGGTAAAATCCAACTGATTATAGGGTTAAGCATAATCCCAGGGCTGAAGGAAGAAAAATTGCTGCACATTATTTAACCTATCTATCTATCTATTACCAGACGCCTCAATCCCGTTTGGGGTGGCCACAAACAAATCGCCTCCAAGTCACCCTGTCCCCCGCCATTTCACTGCCCTGCTCCCAACTCACACCCCCCCTCTTTCATATACCTCTCCACCCCATCCCTCCATCTCATTCTCGGCCTCCCCCTCCCTCTTCCCCCCTCCACCTCACTCACATACACTCTCTTCGTCAGTCTTTCACCCTCCATCCTCTCCACATGGCCAAACCACCTCAGTGTGTTCCTCATAACGCTTCCTATCACATCCACATCCACACCACAACACTCCGTTATATCCTCATTCGTCAGCCTGTCTCTCCATGTGACTCCACAGGCTCCTCTTAAATAACTCATTTCAACTGCTCTCACTCTTGACTTGTGTCCTTCCAACAACATCCAAGCTTCACTTCCATACGTTAGAGTTGGTATCACAATACTGTCATGTAGTAACTTTTTCACTTCCATGCTCACTTCCCTGTTTCTTATCACTGCTTTCAAAGAACCAGCAACCTTTCTTCCCTGCTGTACCCTTTCAAGCCCTTCACCCTCCAAACCTCCATCCTTACTCTTCACACTACCCAAGTACTTAAACGTACTCACATTTTCCAATTCCTCACCATCCAACCTCGCTGTACATTCACTGACTTCACCTCTCTCAAAGACCATCACTTTACTCTTCCCTACGTTCACCTTTAGATTCCGTTTCTTACACACTCTCCCAAACTCATCCACCAAGCCTTGCAGCTCCCCTTCGTCTTCACTCAACAACACAGTATCATCTGCAAACAACAGTACAGGGAGTTTCCAAACACTATCCTCTCTCACCAGGGCCACTCCAACATCCACTACCCTACCTTGTACCTCTTTTATTACCCCATCCATGTACAGATTGAACAACCATGGAGACATGACACTTCCCTGTTTCAACCCAATTTTCAAAGAGAAAAATTCACTTAGTTCACCATCCACACACACTGCAGCCTTCGGACCATCGTACATACTCTTCACAGCATTCAACAACTTCCCATCTACTCCATATATTCTTAACACTTTCCACAATCCTTGTCTATCCACCTTGTCATATGCTTTCTCCAAATCCATGAAAGCCGCATACAACTTCTCTCCCTTCTGTAGAAACTTTTCCACTAAAGATCTAAGAATGAATATCTGATCTACATAACCTCTTCCCTTCCTAAAGCCTCCCTGTTCTTCTCCAACTAATTTCTCTGTTCTTTCTCTAACTCTGTCAATAAGTATCCTAGGAAGAAAATAATTTTAAACTTTTCTTGTCTAATGATTGAATTGTAAAGTAGGTTTGAAACAAGCTACTGGGAGCAAGAAAAGAGTAACAGGGGATGGTGCAGTCAAAGTTGAGGTAATGCTGGTGTCTTTATTATATTCTTTACCAGCAGACAGTTTTTAAACATAGGAGAAGGGAGATTAGAAAATAAGGTAGCATAACTGTAAAATAGATTTGAAACAACTAACAGGGAGCAGGAAGTTAGTAGCAGGGAGGGTGCAGTCTGAATGGAGGAGATGGTGATGTCTTTATTATGTTCTCTACCTGCAAACATTCTTATTTGTCTTTGGAGGGGGGATAAGAAAATAAGGTAGCCTGGTGGATAAGAGAATAAGGCAGCACAGATGTAGGTTTGGAAGAAGTGACAGGGAGCAAGAAGGGAAAGGGATCGGTAGGGAATGGCGCAATCTACATGAGATAATGACTTATCACTTATCTGATGGAGTGCTTTTATCTCACTTTGTCTTTTTAAAGCCATAGATAACAGATTGGAACTTGAGATAACAGGGTAATGTTAAATTATGATTTGGTCTTTTGTTTGGTGTAGATGTTTTTTAAAATTGTATGTAGATTAACACTCAGGCTTGTATGACTCACTCTCAGTAGTAACATCTAACATTGTGAAGAATGTAATAATAGCATTGTCCTGACAGTGAGTGGGTTATTGGTGACAGAATTAACACTGAGGATTCTGACTCACTCTAGTGAATCAAATAATCTAACATTGGCTGAAATAAAATACCAGACTTACCCCAGCCATGAGAAGGTTAATAATGACAGCATTAACACTTGGGCGCATGTGATTCGCTCACAGGTGAATAAAATATTTGTCTAGCATTAGCAAGAATAAAACACTAGCCCAACTGTGAGAGGATTAGTGATGACAGCATTAACACTGTCTCATGGGACTCCCTCTCTGCTGAAGAAAATCATTGTTGGGTATTTTAGCCTGGCATAAAATCCTAGAGTTATCCAAGCCATGAGAGGGATAGGTGCTTTGGGAATTAGTACTCATTTGGTATGCTAAGAGGAGGATTGAACCTGCCAATTTACCCTCACAAAATCATCATCAAACCTCACCTCTTGCCTGATGGTCTAGTGGTTAGAATGCACCAGTCAGAGTGATGGCCTTGCATAGGTTTGATCCCCAGGAGGTGACACAAGTTTTTTTTTTTTTTTTTTTTTTTTTTTTTTTTTTTTTTTTTTAATAATAATAATAAATAAGTGCCACCAAGGAGGGTAGGCTGACCATCTACCCTTAAAATTACTGATTTGTGGTAGCCTAGCCTCAGATCCCTGTGCCTTGGTGAGGCAAAATAGTGTCATCTGTTATCATTTTTACTAACATCATGACCTCAATTTCATATCTGTAATCATATTGTTGGAAGTGATAACCATGTGGCCAACTTAATGGAGCTAATATTGACAGTTCATCAGTTCATTTAATTCACTGCATAGCCCCCCCTTCCCCTCTCCTTTACTCACTAACTTATGTCAGTTTGAGCCTGCTGTGCCTCCTTCTGCAGTCATCATCACTTACACATTATATTCTCCTTAGTAACTGATATTTCTTTTTATGTTACTGTATCATTAACTCAGCTCAGTGATGACATCTTTTGAATTTTAATTGAGTTACCCTCAGACAGTTTTTTCTGTGTAGAAAGGACCTTCAGTAATGAAGGGGCTAATAAAGGCTATATCAGGAGTGAGCATTTGGCCACTCTGCCTTGTCTGGAGAAAGTAGCCTAACTTAGGGTTCGTATCCTCTTGTCAGTGCAGTAAAGGATTGAATGATAAATATATCACATCATTCCCATTTGAATATTGTCCCCAAAGCTGAAATAGTCTGACAGCACTAATGATAAAGTAATTGAGACGATTGGATGGGAATGGTTAACCCGACTGTTGTGATGGTGTCTATTTTATTCAGTTTTGAGATAGATTTTTTTTCCCAGTGAAGGTGTTAGATATAATCTTAGTTAATCTCCTCACTATTACAAGGAAGAAAATCATATTGGAATGTTGTCTAGTGGTGACTTGGTTATTTTCTTGTGGCTCCAGGTTTATGTGGATGTAAACCCAGTGACCTGCTGGCTGAAGTTGACCTATTCTTGCAGCCCAGCAACCTCCTTTCAAGGATGTTAGAGGACATACCTCTAATCTGTGTTGAGTTGTCTTTCTTCTGCCACACCTTTCATATTCAGCATATCAATATTTCTTATCCTAACTACAAAATTGCATACAGCCAATTATTTATCATCATCATCATTGTCATCTCTGCCTTTAATTTCCTCTTAAGAAATACATTTTTGTCAATACATTTGATCTGTTTCCTCTGCTGTCATTCAGACATAATTAAATATACCAGTTACCACCTCCATGGTCTGCCAGTGCCTTGTTTTATTTATCAGTGCTGTATTCATTGTTGTCACCTATGTCTCCTGTGTATGTGACTGATTACTGTATTAGATTTGAATTGGACTTTGTTCACTAACATTAAACCCCTTCAGCCTTGTGGTGATGCCATTTTTGGTTTACTGGCATTCTACATGCCCCTGGACATTTTGAATTTCTCTCTCTATCTATCGCCAGATGCCTCAGTCCTGTAAGTGGTGGCCACAAACAAATGGCTTCCATGTCGCCCTGTCCCCTGCCATTTCACTGCCCTGCTCCCAGCTCACACTCTCCTCCCTCATATACTTCACCCCATCCCTCCATCTGACATCCTCTCATCTTCGGCTGCTTTTGAAATTGACTGAACGGATTAAAAGTAACTTTTATTGCTGGTAGTCCTTTTCCTATGATTTTTTTTATTTTTTATCTCTGCCAACGAAGTTGGAGGAGGTTATGTATTCACCTATGTCTGTCTGTTTGTGCATACAATATCTTCAAATGTTCTCAATGAATTTCAATTAAATTTTGTGTATGGGTGGGTCATGGGCCAAGGAAGAAGTGATCAAATTTTGGGGCGGATCCGGATCTGGAGTATCCTGCATAATATCACCAAAAGTTCTCAGTGAATTTCATTGAAAATTTGTGGGAAGGTGGGCCATAGGCCAAGAAGGAATTTATTAAATTCTGGGGTGGATCCAGATCCAGTTCCTTTTTAATGACAGTGGCATTGGTGGAGGTTTGCGCTTTGAGTGCTTTCTAGTTTTATTTTGATACTAGCACCATACAACTTTATTAAGCTCATGAATGATCTCTGGTGGAGGGCCTAATGATAATAATAAGCTGTTCAGTTTATCACTGTTCATATGCATTGTTCAGTCTTCTAGTATAAGATGATATCTGTTGTACTATTCCACTTTATGTTTCTTTTGACTTTCATAATTCTTTCCAGGTGTATAGTTGAATGTCTTAGTACAGAAATGCAAGTACTGTACTAGTTAAAAGTTGCCAATCGTGTATTATCCTGTCTGATATTGAGTCCCTAGTTAGGCTGCCATGTTCTTGAAGTTTAAAATGCCTAATAGTTAATTATTTAAGATTTGCCTCATTGGTTACAGTGTTATGTTTAGTCACAAATTTCATCCAGTCCCATATCGAAAATTCCCCTGATGATGAGATGTTCAGTACTGTATAAGGAAGGGTAAAACTATTCACTCAGTTTAATGCTGCTCTCAGGTGTCTGCCCCCTCCTCTCCTCCTTCCTTCTTTCCTTCCATCCTCTTCTGCCTTTCTTTACATCATTCTTTCCTTGTCCCTCTGCCTACGGGTGACTTTACACTCTCTTCTGTCTTTCCTTCAGTCTTTCCTCTTCTTTCTGCCTATGGGTGACTCTACATTGAGTAATAAGCCAAGTGGTTTCCTGTACACCAGGAAACCATTTGTACACTGGGTGGTAACCATAAATTATTTGTGTCACCTTTGAATGCAAAAAATGTTTTTATGAAGGTACATGTTTAGTGGCCTAATTATTCACTGTTGGAATAAGTTACTGTTGACCATATCTCAAAAATTTACTAATTTAGAACTGGTAAATGAATAGGATACTTATGAACCTAAGTACTAACTCTTTCACATCAGCCATAGTCAACTGAGTTAATGTCCTCCCAGAATGTCAGATTTTCATGACAGAATAAATAGTTCCTGTGGTTTTCCCCTTCCCTTTGAGCATGGAAGAGTATTTAACCAAATTTTGTTAAAGGAACCCCTTCCATCAGGTACAAGTGTGTACGAATTACTAGGAATCAGTTAGGAAGTATCACATTTTTTTAAGACTCTTTGTCTGTGCATGGGAATTGTGCCGATGGTTTTATGGTGACCGTTTTCCACTCACTCGATGAAGTGCTGCCTACTTTTCTTCCTTCACCTTTATCATTCCCTTTCTGTGTCTGCCCTCCTGTCTTCGTATTTTTCCCATCTTTGCTGTCGCTTTTTATCGCTCTTCTTTCCTTTTCAGGTGGATTTACATGGAGTGACAAGCCTAGTTGTTTCCTGTAAGTCAGGAAACCATTTACAGTGATGGGTGTTAACCAAATAACCAACCCACACGTGTTCCCTATGTGTCAACAAGTGGGTTGACGGAGGGTTCCCTGTAAAACAACTAACTCATAGACAAATGGCCACCCCTTACAGGATTATGATGACTGTCTATAGATAGATATATAGTTTTATGATAATATTTTTATGACATAACAAACTATATCAGCTCAAATCTTTAAGTCATTTCACCGATGCTTTTTTTCACTTCCAAGTAACGTGTTACCTGAAGCCATGGCAGTGTCTCAGAAAGTTTAGTAGTTATTGGGGCAGTACATTCCAGTGGGGTTGGTTTGTAAATTAATCTTTATGTGATGAGTAAGGATGGAGGTTTGGAGGGTGAAGTGCTTGAAAGGGTACAGCAGGGAAGAACGGTTGCTGGTTCTTTGAAAGCAGTGATAAGAAACAGGGAAGTGAGCATGGAAGTGAAAAAGTTACTACATGACAGTATTGTGATACCAACTCTAATGTACGGAAGTGAAGCTTGGACATTGTTGGAAGGACACAAGTCAAGAGTGAGAGCAGTGGAAATGAGTTATTTAAGTGGAGCCTGTGGAGTCACGTGGAGAGACAGGCTGACGAATGAGGATATAAAGGAGCGTTGTGGTGTGGATGTGGATGTGATAGGCAGCGTTATGAGGAACACACTGAGGTGGTTTGGCCATGTGGAGAGGATGGAGGGTGAAAGACTGACGAAGAGAGTGTATGTGAGTGAGGTGGAGGGGGGAAGAGGGAGGGGGAGGCCGAGGATGAGATGGAGGGATGGGGTGGAGAGGTATATGAGAGAGGGGTGTGTGAGTTGGAAGCAGGGCAGTGAAATGGCGGGGGACAGGGTGACTTGGAGGCGATTTGTTTGTGGCCACCCCAAACGGGATTGAGGCATCTGGCAATAGATAGATAGTGATTCATAGGATGATGCTTTCCCCCCCCCCCCCCCAGACTGATTTATTGTTTTCTGGGAGCTGAGCTGTGCAAACAGGATAGGATGAAACTGATGTACTGTACATTTTGATATCCTTCACTTTTCAGCATATCAGGGGTATGTGTAGACATTACTGGTGCAATGTCTTATCACTCATTTTGAAACTCATCTCCTCATCAGGCGGAGCTGAAGGCAGCGCTGCGACACCGGCGAGGGGATGACTCTGGGTCTGGGGATGATGACCCTGGTCTCCCTCGTTCTCCTCCAACCTCACCCACCACCCTTGATGTCCTCAACCATGGTCTTAAGGTAATGATGATTCCTGTTGTACTTAATGAAAATACAGTACTTTAATTTTTTTTTCGATACCAGCGCTTTTTCATGTCCATTTGACACTGCTTTTGTTTTCCTCTTCCTTTTTGTCATTCACTATCAACCTTTGACGTTATTTTTTCATAGTCACGTTACCATAACACTCTCTCAGTGTTATGGCATTGTTGTTCGAGTCTGGAGCTGCTGTTGCACAGGACCTCATGATAATGCAATACATTGTACAGCACTTATAAAAGTAGTATAGCAGCAGCAGGTGTACTCATTCTGCATTGTAAAATTGACTTACAGTGATTACTCTGCAATTCATATTGAAGACAGGATTATTCACTGAAGAATTCATTTATAACTTCAGATGCAATCCACTGCATTTACCA
Source organism: Coenobita brevimanus (assembly GCF_032717465.1). Taxonomy (NCBI): domain Eukaryota; kingdom Metazoa; phylum Arthropoda; class Malacostraca; order Decapoda; family Coenobitidae; genus Coenobita; species Coenobita brevimanus. The sequence goes on along the minus strand of NC_137000.1, from coordinate 8,933,895 downwards.
GGGCTGTGGAGTCGGAGTTGGAGTCAGAGTTGGAGTCAGAAACAATTATGGTGATGCTGGAGTCGGAGTGGGAGCCAGTAAAAAAGTCCTTACTCCGACTCCGACTACCAGTAAAGAAATTTTTAAGCATGATGTAGATGTAATGTGGAGCTATTGCTTTTCGAATGACAGCTCCTTCGATTTTATTTCTTGCTGCTGCAGTTCATTTTTCTTTTATTTTCCACATTTTATTTAGTTGTTTGTTGTTCTCCTGTTCTTTGTTTATGTTGAACATAAACACAGGTGCTGCCATCTGTTGACAGAATGACAAGAACAGAATGTAAACAGACACCATGATCATCAGATCTAAGTAACTATCATTTTGTAATACTTTAGCTACAACCATTAAAGTCAGACCTAGAAGGACATGGGTTTTAAAAGTAGCCTGATGATTCACGTGGTTGTGATGGAATTACATCTTGCGTAAGTCAACATGGCAAATTTATTATAGAGAAACTCTAAGGGGTCAGAGTTGGAGTCAGAGTCAGACACACAAGAAATCAAGGAGCCGGAGTTGAGTGTTTTGGGTACCTACGCCACAGCCCTGGTATTTACGGTGACTTGCACGGTAAAAAGTTACTGCAGTTTTCTGAGGGGGTAGTGAATAATGACATGGAAGAGGGTGAAGATGCAAAACAGATATATGTATGTGGTCCAAGTGAAATAAACATAAAAAGGTGTAATGTATGGGAGGAAATGGATGTGATGGGAGTATGAACAAGTGTGAAGATACAAGAGAAGATAGGGGGTGTGTCTTTTGTTTGCAAATAAGCAGATGTTAAAAGTGAAAGCTGGTAGATGGTTAAGTGCAAGAAATGTCTGAATAAGATTGAAAAAAGGTGTATAACATGGGGTTTTGTAAGTGGACATAATATGTGGCCCAGACAGATAAATATAGGGAGATCAGAGGAAAATCAGAATGCCATTAAAGGAATGGTTTGAAAAGTTTAATAGTTATCACCATTGTGTAGGGGGTTAAAGGGAGTGTATTGAGGTGGTTCAGGCATTGAATCCACTGAAACTAAAAAGGTAATACTGTAGTTAATAAAGAGAAAGCTGATGTGAAGATAAACAAAGAAAAAGCTTAGGGGGCCCAAAATTGCAAGTGCTCTCTCTTTAGTTCTGAGTTATAACAACAGATTAAAAACTAAAATGCTATATGATGCTAGTTATGAGAAAGTGCTGTGGAATGAATAAATAGCCTTAACATTGTTTAATTCTTCCATTGAGCTGTGTGAAATAATCTATTAAAAGAAAAAAATCTCTGGGCTAAGCTAAAGAGATGAAAAACACAGAGACTGGGAAGTGTTTTTGCCATGCCCTTGTGGGATGACCTTTGATACTGAACATCAAGCAGTCGTGAAACATTGTAAAGGAGTTTTGACACTGAATGGATACTCTGTACTAAATCTGATTAACTGTTGTTGTTGCTATTTTGTTATATTGTATAAATTGGCACTACCTGCTTGTCTTCTGTATGACTAGTATTGTAAGTACAGCAGAGGTTGTTTTAATCCCTTCAGTACAAATAATCTTTCCAGAGTTTTATAGATTTGTCTCAGAGTACCAGTGAATGAAGTGTGAAAGGATAGCACAACACTGAAGGGGTTAATGAATATTGTTTCAACCCTTTTAGTATGAGAGGTGTCCTAAACTGTTGTCTGAAGGTAGCAAGAACAAAAAGCGCATCATTATGTTGAAGAAGTTAATTTGTTCATTGTCTTCAAATTATTTAAATTTTTGGCTTTTATGAAAAAAAGCATGGTACTGAGGAGGTTGATAAATAGTTTCCTGCTTTACCTACGTTTTTGGTCTTCTTCCACAGGCATCCTCTCGAGCCACTCAGAGCACGTGTAGTGATGGTTCCCTCCTCTCCATGGGTAGCTCAGAGAATGATGAGGTAAGTTCAGTTAAGCATGTTGATTTCAGTTGCTTTTTTGTTGCACTGGAGAAGATATGGTGAGTTAGATGGGTGAATTATACTCAGATAGCAAAACATTTATATTGTGAGGACATGACAGTTTCTACCTGACTTTGACCCTCTTCAGGTGTGAGTGATAGTATGGGGGTACTGTATACTGTAGCACATTTATTCGTACTGTTTACGGCATTGTGTTTGCAAGACAAGATATGGTGTGTTATTAATAGGTATTCAGATATTCCATCAGTTTTAGCCTTTATCTTGTCCAAAACTTAATTGCTTAAGTTAGTCAGGTGGGAGCAATGTGGTAAGGTGACAGGCATAAATGTATTGCAGTTTCCTTGGCTGACTACATTTTGATGAGGTTTTGCATTTGTGTGTGTCAGTACTGTTTCTGTTTAATGAAGATAAAAGGCTGAGCTTTATCCTGTACTTGATATGTATTTTGTTTGGATAATTGTACACAAGGTAAAAAAAGTATCGCACAGGAGGGGCACAGTGATATCCGAAATAATCAATGTAGCTTGTGTAGTGCTTGGAAAATTAATTTATTCTCCTTTGAATATGCATCCAGTAACAGTATCAGCCGTAAATTGTCATAGGAAACCTATCTATGACATACTTATGTAAGCATGTCTGACAACAAGGGGGGAAAATCATCAGACATTTCCAGAGTCCATCGTCTGTGGCATCAAATTGTTTTGGGCCAAATGTGCATCAATACTGTTTTTTAATCTTGTGTACTGTACGTGCTAGTTTTTAACAGAGTGAAAACCTAATGTAGTCATAGTTTGCCTGCAAGTGGGTGAAATTGAAGGCAGGCAAAATGGATGAATTACTCCTGCCTACAAACGGCAGTTAATCCACTTTATTTTCTTAGATTACTTTACGTCATTCCTTAATCTGTAGTGTAATTAAAGGGTATTAGAACTGTATGAACATAACCATCTATGCAACAATTTCATGTATAAACAAACATGAAAAGTAAGATGCAAGATATCTTTGTCTATGAAATAGTGGCTGATTATGGATGATTCAGAATGTATAAATGATTGTTAAGCTCCAGTTATGAATTTATGCCATATGTAGACCTTCTTCACGTGAAATGGCATATTTGGTTATCATGTAAGTTGTTGGTAAGTGGTAGGAAAAGATCGTACTGAGCCTCGACTCAGTGATATTTCTGTGCAAGAGAAGGGAAACACGTAAGTACAACATTACACGTATGATGAAGCACTGCACAGCACATGCCACAGTAGCATGAAAACTGTGGGAAAACCCCATGGGGGCAGTTGCTTATATGTGGTTGTCAGGTCTTCTTGGTCAGGCAGATTGAGGTTGAATGGCAACAATGACTTTATATTTTACTTTAATCACTTTAACCTAAAGAAAGACCTCTCATATATATGGAGGGTTATTGAAGGCAGTACATAATCTCTTCTGGTGGAAAAATTGCTACCAGGTTGAATATTTAAGGGTGGCATCTCTTCTTTACTGTAGCATGAGAGATTATGGAGCAAATACTTGTGTGACAACTCATTCAAGGCCTTAACACTTGGGTCACTTCACTTGAGTTGTACGTTATCAAAGTGATGGTGGTCGCTGATCCATCTGACACTGTTATGTCAATATTCTTATCACAAGTGTGTTAATGGGAGTGGGGTGGTGGGGGAAGGAGTATAAGTGGGAGATTGAGTGAGAGTACAGTATATTGATTTGAGATCGAGTGGAGTGCATGAGTTTAGAATTGAATTGGAGTGCATGAGATAGGATGAAATGCTAAGATACATGAGATAGGATTGAGTATAGGGAGTATGAGCCTAGAGCAACGAAGGAATATGTGAATTTAGGGTCAGTGAGGGAGTGCATAATTTTCAGTCCGAAGGAGTGCATTAATTTAAGTTAATTATTATGATTATGTACAGTATTTTTTTCTTGATTGAACTGGAGTTTGGTATATCCTCCATTAACTCTTTCATTATGAGAGAGCTCTCCTTAGTTGGATTAAACCATTTAGAGGTACCCAGTATAAGCCACAAAGTAACTCCATGACATTAATAGGTTTAGTAATGAGACTGGAATTCAGGATTGCTAATGGAGTGTAGAGGGTGGAGTAAGTATGGACACCCACCTTCCACTCGCTTGTGCTACTTTCAGGTGACTGTGTACAGAGTGACTAGTTAGATGGTTTCTTGTAGACCAGTAAACAGTTTATTATGCTGGGTAATAACTATAAAACCAGATGGACAGCTGGTGGTCTAGTGGGTTAAGGAGCTCCAGTTGGATGTGGCCCATAGGGTGTACATCCAAGAATCAGTTGTGGTTTATTGTTCACATAATACCTGTCAGGGGCAAGTGGCTGATCACTCTTGCTGTAAATGTCTGGACTAAGTAATCCAGCTGTGGCCTCCCCTGCTCCTGATGGGAAAATATGATTGATGGACAGAAAGCTTGGGATTGAGTGCAGTGTGCTTGAGACTGGGATTGAGTGTAGAGAGTAGGAACAAGGAGTAAGGAAGGAGTGCGTGGATTTAGGTCCGATCAAGGAGTGCCAAATTTAAAGATTGAGTGTGGAGGTTGCAAGTTTAGAAATGAGTGAGGAGGCCATGGCTGAAGGACTGATGAAGAAGTGCATGATTATAGGACTGTCTGAGGAAAGCATGAGTTTAGGGAGAGGTGAAAGATAGGGGTGGACTGAAATGTGAACAGATAGGCTAGTGAAAGAGGGTTAGGTATTGATATATAGAGGTTTTATTAGTAAATGAGAGGAATAGAAGTATGGGGTGAGAATAGTCAGGTCCAGTCAGGGACAAAAATTCACCAAGTATTTCACCCTTACTGCTTCTCACTTCCCTCTGCTGTTGTACTGTACTTAAGCTGAGAGAGACTCTGTATGTATCTTGGCTCGTAGGTGCTACTGTTTGATAGGGTGTCAGGGAAGAAATCAATGGCCATGCCAGGTGTAACTTAGATGCAGTGGGATAGTAAAAGAAATATTGTTCCTAATTCTGCATAGAATCAGGAACAATATAGAAGGAATAGAAAATGGAATGAGGAAATGGCTAGGAAAGGATAAGAGGAGAAGGGGGTTAGAAGTGGATAGGGAAGAGAGGTAGTGGAAGATGAAAGTAGTGAAGAAATGAATCCCTAATGAGAAGGAGGAGATGTAAACTGAACTGGGAATGGAAAGGTAGGAAGGAAACAGAGAGAAAGAGAGATCCTGACACAGCACAACTCTCACTTGTTACCCTCACTTGGAGTTCACACGGAGGAAGTGAAGCAGAGGAGAGTTCTGGGTGTCGTCAGTCTCTCTCTCTCTCCACACACACACACACACACACACACACACACACACACACACACACACACACACACACACACACACACACACACACACACACACACACACACACACACACACACACACACTGCAAAAAACTGCATAAGAAGAAAGGTGATAAAGACGTAAGGAAATTCAGTTTCCCAAACAGAGCAATTGATCAATGGAATGCACTACCGAATGAAATAGTGTGTGCCAAAACAATTCACAAATTTAAGGATATGTACGATAAATATGGTTTAAGACACGGAACAGTACGAGCTTGACTCATTCCTGTAAAGATACAATTAGGTAAGAACAATTAGGTAAGAACACACACACACACACACACACACACACACACACACACTTTCCCACGTTATCCCGGTTCCTCCACTGTCTCTCACTTCCACTCAGTTTCCACCCAACTCCACTTTCCCTCATTCACACCTTGAAATCTTCCACAATTTTTATAATTTACGTTCCATCTGTCATATTCTCCTCTGCATTTTATTATTCATATTAATTTATCATTTTCATTTTTTATTCTATCTATCTATTGCTAGACGCCTCAATCCCGTTTGGGGTGGCCACAAACAAATCGCCTCCAAGTCGCCCTGTCCCCCGCCATTTCACTGCCCTGCTCCCAACTCACACACCCCTCTCTCATATACCTCTCCACCCCATCCCTCCATCTCATCCTCGGCCTCCCCCTCCCTCTTCCCCCCTCCACCTCACTCACATACACTCTCTTCGTCAGTCTTTCACCCTCCATCCTCTCACTGCCTTTAATTTCCCGTTGTTATTTTTTCATCATTTTTTCCTTTACTATATTCCTTCTCAAGCATTTTTGTGGTATTATGTTTTGCTGTAGTTTTCCCATATTTATTATACTGTTACCTTTAATTCTGTAGTTTCCCATAAATTCTATCATTCCCGCGTTTCTGCAATTTAACTTCAACGTTTTCCCTCATTTTCTGTAGTTCCTCTATAATTTCAGAATTTTTCCCGCCATTTCTGTCTGCTCCCCCTATAGTTTTCCCTGGCCTTATTAAAAACTTTCTTATAGTTCTTACTTTGCCCCCTTATTCCTGATTTTCCATTGAGAGAAGGGTGTGTGAGCTGGGGGAAGGGCAGTGAAACGATGGTGGACAGGGCGACATGGAGGTGATTTGTTTGTGGCCACCTCTTCCGGGATTAAGGGGTCTGGCAATAGATAGGTAGCTAGATGGATATATTATCTCATTGTTTCACTTACATTGATTTTTTTTATTAGTTATATTGTTTTAATTTTGTTTACAGTTCGTGTGTGTTAAGATTTCTCACGATAGAATTCAAAGGAGTGTTGAGAGTACACTAGGAACACGTGATTAGTACTTGCCGTAATGTTATGGTCCGCCTCCCATACTAAGACCGTTACGAGAGAGAGAGAGAGAGAGAATGTGTGTGTGTGTGTGTGTGTGTGTGTGTGTTCGTTCCGTTTTTTTCTTTTTGCAGTTCTGTCTACTCATTCCTCCTCTTTCCCATGTCACTTCCTCCGCCATTAGTTTTGCTGATTGACTGACTTGCTTGCTCGCTCACTCACATTTTCCTTCCATCCTCCCACACACCTCACTTCCTTCACCTCACTCACTTGTATATTCCCTCGCTTACACCATCACTTAATCTGCTTTCCTCCCTCCATCTTTCACGTATCCTCTTCCTCTCTTTCACCCCTCCCTTCCCTCCTTTTCCCCACTCCCTTTACTCCCTTTCTCCCATTTAATTTCGCTTCTCCCTCGCTACCCCACTTTCCTTCCTCTCTCTTCCTTTCCTTCTTTCCCTCCCTCCCTCTTCTCGTCTCTAGTTTCTTTCCTCTCATTTTCTTTCCCTCCCTCCCACCCTCGCATCCCCCCAGACCTCCCTCCCCTTCCTCACACCTCATCTCTCTCTCTCTCTCTCACACACACACACACACACACACACACACACACACACACACACACACACACACACACACACACACACACACACACACACAAGCAGTCGAGTGTGAGAGAGCTGTGTGAGTGGCTGAGTGTGTGTGCGCGCGTGGTGTGAATAAGCCGTAAATGGTCTTGGCTCCGGTCGGTGCGAATAGCCGCTCTGGAAACAATCAGTCATTATCTTTGTTATTAAATCGTAGATCTCAAATAAATTTCTTTTATAATTTACCAGTATTATTCACTTTCAGGTAAATGGCGTCATTATTGCTTTTATTTTTGTTTTATGTTTTACTTCAGGGGAGACATTGTTGAGTAGTGCACGTTTACCATATTCTTTCTTTACTTTTATTTATTTATTTATTTATTTGTTGTTTTTGTCACGGCTAGAAAGATTTTATTCAGCTTCAGCGATGGTCTGCCCCACAAGAAGTCAGTGCGCCCTGGAGGAAAACAGTCCTTTAACATCTTGCTTGTATTATTATTATTATTATTATTATTTCAGTATTTTTTCGTTTTACTGCCACGCGAGTAAAATTCAGGGATGGGCTTTCGTGCTGAAGTAGTTTTGATTTTTAGGCAAATTTCACTCGTTCCTCGTACATTTCATTCGTCACTTTTTTTTTTTTTTTTTTTTCCGTATTGCAAGTATCAGACAGATTTATTCTGATTAGGGCAGACTTCACGTAGCGAAGAGGTTATATATGTGGTCTTTATTTCACTCGTTACTCGTATATTTCCATTTCTCTAATATCTCGGGGTTAAATTTGTCATCGGTATATTTATTTATTTATTTTTACCGCCAGACAATTTATTCAGCTTAGGCAAATCTCCCGTAGTGATGAGGTTAGATATACAGATAAATATTCACTCGTTTCTCTTCCATTTCCATTCGTCTCATCTCGTGTTTACATTCATCAGCTGTTTTTTGTTTACCTGCCACCACCTGTTGCCAGCCGCGGTTTGTCGACATATGGTGCGTGCGTACGTGTGTGTGTGTGTGTGTACGTGTGTGTGTGTGTGTGTGTGTCGGTCAGTCTGTTAGCGGTGTTTTTATTAGCCTGTACGGTGTGTGTTGCTCCGTTACACCATGCTAATGAGGGTGATGATGGCTGGTTACGTGAGGCATTAGTTGGTGATGATGATGAGGAGAAGGATGATTTATTGCAATTATTGGTAGTTTTTTATTGATAATGTTAGTTACTGTGTTGTAAGTTTGTTGATATGGAATTTATTATTGATTATTATTATTATTAGTAGTAGTAGTAGTAGAAGTAGTAGCAGCAGCAGCAGTAGTATCCTAGTAGTAATAATTGTGATAGTAGTCGTAGTAGGAACGGGATGATGTGGAGCCTCTTACGGTACCCCTGATAACTGGGTGGACAGACGCAAGTGCAGCGTCCATCCGGGAACCAAACCACCAAAATATTCTCCTCCCTGCCGCAAGGAAACATCAGTTCACCACGGGCCAGCCCAGTAGGGGTGGTTGCTTGGCTGCTGTTGATGGGTGTGCTCGGCCAGACAATTCCACATTATTTCTGCAGTGTGCGTCAGTGTCAGTGGCTTTCACTGGTTGACGCCTGCCATTAGAGTTAAACAATTAGATCAGTTAAGGGCGTGGAGGGTCCGCAACGCTTTCCTTCCTACATCCACCCCTCCCTTCCTATCTCTCTTCTCTCTTCCTGACCCCCTTTCCCTCTTTCCTCCATCCCTCATACCGTTTTCCCTCTCCCGTTTCTCCCATTCACTCCTTCCTCCATCCATCCATACCTTTTTCACTCTCCCTTTTCTTACTCTTTTCTCCCTTTCCCAAACCCTTCCGTACCTTGTTCTCTCTCTTTTCTCCCTTCCTGAGTCCCTTCTTCCTTCATTTCCTCTATTTCCTCCCTTCCTCTCGCCATTTTTTCCTTCCCTCCCTCTCTTCTCCTCACTTACATTCTTTTCTTCTCCCTTTTCTCCCTTCATTATTTTCTCTCATTTCCCTCTCCCGATGCCTTACGTCTCTATCTTCCTCTCGCATTTCATTTTCTTTTTTTTTTTTTTTTTTTCTTTTCTCATTCTTTGACTCCCCCTCCCCCTCCTTCTCTCTCTCTCTCTCTCTCTCTCTCTCTCTCTGCTGCGACTAAAAAGACTATGTTCATGGGCTCTTGCTTGATGATGTGTTTTTTTTCGTGTAAACTATTGTGATGGTGTGATTGTGTGTTAGGTAAATAGGTGTATGCGGTGTTAGCTGTAATTATTAGCATCAGTGTTCCCATTCTTTTTTGTGCTTTAACTTGCTATATACTCCTGTTACTATCATTATTATCCCTGCTATCATCACCACCACCACCACCACTGCCGCCGCCGCCACCACCACCACCACCACCACCACCACCACCACAGCACCTGCCTAACCCCCCACCCAGCACATGTACTTCCATCACCTCCCTCACACCTCCCACCTCACCCACCACATCTGCCACCATACCTGATACCCCCTACCACCATCCCTATCACCACCCTTACACCAACCACCCCAGCCTACCGTACCACACCTGCCATCACAACCAACCACAACTGTCACTACTACCACTTCATCGTCTACTATCACTCTCATATTCACACCCACGTTCCTAACCACCAATTCTTGCTACACAGTCTTCGTACACACCTTCCACCCCTCGCACGACCCTCATCGCCACCTCAGTCACATCCCTACCACTCCCATCACCTCACACACTACCACCCCTACCAACACACATTCCCACCATCCCCACCCTTTCATCCAGTATCTCTGCCATAATCCCTTCCCACCCCTACCACAATCCCATCCAATCCTATCCCCTACCACAACTCATTCCCATCCTTACCACATCCCATCCCATCCCCTACCACTTCGTCACCACCACCCCTATACTCACATCAAGCGTCGTCAACCTCTCAGCCACATTCACGACCTGCCGTCCATGCTGCCACACCTACCACCTATACCACCCCCACCCTCCCTACTACCACCCACTCCACTCCCACCCTCCCTACTACCACCCATACCACGCCCACCCTCCCTACTACCACCCATTCCACCCCCACCCTTCCTACTACCACCCACACCACCCCCACCCTCCCCACTACCACCCACATCACAACCCCAGAGAACCCCAGCCTACCATACCAGCTCACTGTGACAACTACCATCATCATCTTAACTACCAACCACATCCTTACCACACCTACCACCCTGCCCTCTTATATACACACCCACCAGTCCTACCACCACAATTACCACACCCACCACAATCACCATTCCACCTATCAACCCCTTCATCACACCTATCATCTCTTCTGCCCCCATCCACTCCTCTGCCACCACCACTACCACCACAGATCCATCCCATTACCACCCTCTCTGACCACTGCACCATCCTTGCCTATAGTCTTCCTCCTTTCACCCTTACTACCACCACTACCCACACACTTGAACCCCTACCCTCCCTACCACCACACCTACCATCACGCCTACCATTTCAGTCACTGCACCTACCACTCCTACCCTTTCCGATACCATGCATACCTTCATCCCAGCCTTCACCACCACAACCTCACCTACCACTTCTTCTCTCATCTACCACCCTCGCCACAAACCCATCCTACTCCTATCCCATTCACCACAGTTACAACCACCACCCCTACCCCTACACCTACCACAACCACCTTCACCCCTGCCACCCCATTCACCACACCTACCACCGTCACCACCACCCCCTCTTCTACCACCGTCACCACCACCCCTTCCACCACACCTACCATCTCGACCACCACAGCCCCTGCCATCCCCGCAAACCACGTCCCCACCACAGGCCTCATCCATCCCACGTCTTCCTCCTTTCACCAGCATTGCCACTTAGCATTATCTTGGAACCAGTGGCCAACCCCATGTCTGCCACCTGCTACTCTACCGTCACGCCCATCGAGAAGGGGGAGAGAGGGGAGATGGAAATAGAGGGAAGAAGGAGGGGAGGAGATGGTTATATAGGGGAAGAGATGGATATAGAGGGGAGGAGGTGGATATAGAGGGGAGAAGGAGGGTAGATGGAAATAGAGGGAAGAAGGAGGGGAGGGATGGAAACAGAGGGGAGAAGAAGGGGAGGAAATGGAAATAGAGGGGAGGAGATGGATATGGAGGGGAGGAGGAGGAGAGGGAAATGAAGAGGGGAGAATATGGAACAGAGAGAGAGGAGGAGGTAGAATAGGGATAACAATAATAATAATAATAATAGAATACTAGTAGTTGTAGCAGTAGTGGTAGTAATAATAATAATAATCATCATCATCATCATCATCATCATAATAATAATGATAATAATAATAATAGTTCGACCTAAATATCCTTGTTTGAACGAGCCCCCTTCCTGGTGACGTATTCTCAGTTCATTTTAACTAGGCGTAAAAGCGCTAAAATTGCCACCTGTTCATCTTGAGTGCTGAGATGTAGCGGGAGATTAGCAGTAGAATGACGCGCTAGTCACGAAGAAGTGCTGTGGAAAGGATGGGTGGCTGTTGTATTGGTCTGTATTCTCGTTCGGTTAAAGAAGCCTCCTAGCACCTCTTCCTTAGCGATTTACTATTGGATACGGCTGGTTAATATCAATTTGAAGGTCCGTTATGCCGTGTATGTTGGTATACGAATGACTTTAATGACACAGAAAAGGACAGTTAGGGGTAATAAGCAAAATAAGTCGCTAAGAAAGAGGTGTTACGCATGGTGAACGAAGCGGGGTGTTGTTTAGTGATTATCAAACACAAATAGATGCCAAAAATAAAACTGATGAACCATCGATCTGAAGTGTTTAGTAGATAAAAAAAAAGTAAAAAAATCAGTTATAAATCAGCCACCCAGGTCTGTAATCACGTATCTATCTATCAATAGCCAGACGCCGTCATTCCGTAAGGGGTGGCCACAAACAAATCGCCTCCATGTCGCCCTGTCCCCTCCCATTCCGCTGCCTTCCCCTGCACTCACACCCTCTCTCACATATACCTCTCTATCACTCCATCTCATCCAGAGCCCCTACACCCCACTCACACACTCTCCTAGTTAGTCTCTCACTATCCTCTCCTCTTGGCCTAAGCTGTTAAATGTCAGTGATTCAGGTCACGGCCAAAAACATGATACGGAACAGTGACCGTCGTTTTTTTTTTTTTTTTTTTTTTTTTGAGGGGGGTGAAGCGTAAACCAGCCTGTCAGGAAATTGTTAGATATACAGTAGGTTAGAAATTTGTTGTTATTGTATTTGACTCCGAGACGTGCCCTGGAAAAGTCACATTAGAGGTGGGAGGAGGAGAGAAGGGGGGGGAGGAGACATAGGGGAAGGGGAGGGAAAGATGAGTAGAAGGGGGAGACATAGGTGGAATAGGAGATAAAGATGGGTAGAAAGGGGAGAGACGTAGGAGGGGAGAAAAATATGGGTGCAAAAGAATTAGACGTAGGAGGAAAGGAGGGAAGAATGAGTGGAGACAAAGGAGGAAAGTTAAGACTGTAAATAAAAATAAGAATAGGAAGAAGAGGGTGACGGAAGAGGAGACGTAGGGGGAAGGGAAGATGGAAGGTTGCGTTGAGGGACAGACGATGTAAATAAAAGCAGAGGAAGATGGAGAGGTGCAGAGAGTGAACACATTGGAGGAAAAGAAGGAAAGATTGGAAGAGGCGGTGGAGAGAGTGTAAAGAATAAGGAGAGTGATGGAGGCAGAGGAAGAAGACGTAGGAGAAGGGGAGAGAAATATAGGAGGAGGCGTTGGAGGGAAGACTAAATAAAACAAAAGATGAGGAAGGTTGTGGTGATGGATGACTTGGCTGGAGGAGACGTCACATAAGATGGTCCCGCTAGAGTCGATTTCCTCACCCTTTACCGCCTCCCTTTATCGCTGCTCACCCTACTTCCTCCTCCCGTCTCTTCCTCCTCCTCCTCCTCCCTTCTATTCTTCTTCCACCTTCTCCTGCTTCTCCCTTCTAGTTCCTTTTTATTCTTCCCTCCGCGTCTTCCCTTCGTGTTTCTTATTTACATTCCTCTTTCTTTAGCTATGTTTCCTTCCCTGCATTCTCCCCCTTTCTCTGTATTGCCCTCCTATAATATCTTTATCTTCATTTTAGTATTTCCTTTTTGAGTTATTATCTTCCCAGTTGTGCAGCGCCTATCGTTATCAGAAGTTAGATCGCGAGACAAGCGAAATCAGATGCAAGTAACACCCAAACTACGATCCCAGACTTTAACATGATGGACGAAAGTAGTGAGAATTGCGATTAAACTTTTACAGGGAAAATCATCTTCCGTTCTCTTTAGTAATTACCTCAGTTCTAAATTCCAAAACTATCATCTCTCTTCATAGCTAACTACAATGCCAAACTTTAAAATAATAGAGGGAGGTAGTGGGAATTGGAATTAAGCTTTTAGAAGGAAAATTAACTCCTTTTATTTTCTCATGTAAATTCCAGACTGCCATCTCTCGCCGTAAGTAAATTAACTACAATCCACAATCCCAGCATAATGGACAAAAGTAGTGAGAGTTGCAATTAAACTTTTAAAGGGAAAATTACTCCAGCTCTCCAGTTATTTCCTCAGTTCTGCAATTTTTGAACCGGCATCCCTCACCATCCCGGTTGCCAGACGCAGCCAGGTAGCGGGACTGTGGGAGCGACAGATGTTTTGGTCAGTGACGTTCGAGTGTGCGCGGAGGCGGCGTGGGTGTAACTCTTACCTCGATATTATAAAATGTACAGTTACGATTCCTTAAAAGGAAAAAAGATATAAATTTCTAAGAACTTGGAAAATAGTGGAAAATGTGTAACCTTTGGATTTTTAAAAAGTGCGTGTGTGTGGATTTCTCTTTCCTGGTTTAAATTTGATGACGGGAGTATATTGACGTATCATGAATGCGAATATTTTGGCGCCAGATCTCACGAGTGAATTTGCAAAGTGAAGGGAAAGTAGTGATGGGGGTAGTTTTGTTAAGAAATGGCGGTTGTGGAGTGGAGTGTAGTCTGCTGCGTGAGTTAGGGTCAGTGCAACGGTATGTGCAGGGGGGGTAGGGAAGAGCAGTGGGGGGCAGAGGAGGAGGTGGAGAGGTTAAGAGGGAATAGGGAGAGGCTGAGCAAAATGGAGAGATGAGGAATAAGTGAAAGATGAGATGAAGGAGGTAAAGAGTGAGGTGGGGAAGGAATAGGAAGAGATGGAGGAGAAGGAATTGAGAGAAACGGAAAAAAGGATGAGATGTAGTTGAATAAATAAGAATAAAGAGAAAAAAGGAGTGAGATGGTGAAGGAAGAGAAGGAGGAAAAAGAGGAGAGTTTGGGAAGGAATAGAGAGGCGGAGGAAAGAAAAAGAAAGATGAAAGAAACGGAGAGGAGATAGTGAAGGTGATCAAAGAAGAAATATAAAGAATGAACTGGGAAGGGTTGGAGGAGAGAGAGAGAGGGGGGGGTGCAGAGAAAGGAATTGAGAGAAACTGAGGAGATACACTTGAGAGATAATAGAATCGTGAAAATGATGATGGGAGGGAAGAAAGAATGGAGAGATGGAGAAAGGATTAAAGAAAAAAAAAAAAACGAAGAAACGATGGAATCAAGATGGAAGTAGATAGATAGAGAGGGGGGGGGGGTTAGGGATTGAGTAAAGACAGAAAAACGCAAATGAGAAAAAATAACATGCAAAACTATAAATAAATATAAAACTAACGTGGAGGCTGTAAACTAAGAAAAAAAAAGGGGGGGGTGTTAGAGAAAAGAATACGAGAAAAAAAAAATGAAACTCGAAATGCAGATACACCCAAGTCATTGCTTGCAGAACGGGAAAGAAACTACGACTGTCAGCAAAAATAAATGGGAAAAAAATCGTAACAGAGAGAGATCACAAGGAAACACAAAAAATGGGGGAAAGTGGGAAGAAATGTGAGAGAGAAAATTACCTTGTATCTTGCCTGACACTGCATCTTGTGAGGGGTGATGTCGAAAAAGTTATCTCTTGGCATATCAAATCCTTACTCAATAACAATAGCTTTTCTCACGACGTAATTTTTGTCATTTATTTCTTCCCTATTTGCCTTCAATATTTCTCCTCCTAACTTTCTTCTGACGTATTTCTTTCTCCGTACCGTCTTCCTCCACTTCCTCCTCCTAATCAGTCTTGATCATCTTCTCCTCCGTTCTCTACTGCAACCCTCTTCCTCTTCCTTTTCTTCCCTACTCAGTAACAACCCCTTTCCCCACCACACAGCATCCTTCATCATACACGCTTACCTCACCTCTTGTTTGTACTCTTCCTCTCATCTCTCCGTCTCACGTATACACTCTCTCATAGTTGTTTTCTCATCTCCATTTACTCCATATGGCCAGACTCTCTCTAAACATTTATCTTATTTTTAGCTAGTCAGTTAATTTTGGTATTTATATAAAGAAAGGTATATAAGTTTTTTTTTTTCCCTTTCACAATGTTTTTCCATATTACTGTCTCTGGATCCTGGCTTCCTTATTTGTAGCAGTGGGATTAAGATGATAATATGATGATCTTGAGTGATTGAGTGTAGTAACGGTTTGTGTGTGTAATTCACCGGGTCGGTCAGGATCACTTGATGGTCGTGATCGTCAGCTTTTTACCCTCCCGGAAGGGAGCTGAGAGCTCATATAGTCCGATCTAAGGGCAAGGCTGTGACCTTCACACACGCACACACCCGTCCCCTTGCTCGAGGGGGACAGTAACCACCCACTTCGTCAGTGAAACTTTTCGCAACCTGAGCGAGGCGCGAACTCCCGTCCACCAGTTGGCAAGCAAGAGCGTTACCACTGCACCAGCGAGAGTGTGTGTGTGTGTGTGTGTGTGTGTGTGTGTGTGTGTGTGCTTGCGTGCTTTCCTGCCTGCTTGCGTGCGTGTGCGTGTTAAAAATTAGGAAACAGACAGCTGGTAGATAATAAAATTGTTGTGTGGCCAAGTGTAGTAACAAATCGCGTGTCTGTGTGAAGAAAGAAATAGTGAAGTGTTGTCATTACACGCGAGTGCAGTATAACCAGCCTGGCGTGAAATTAATTGAACAGGTTTTGTGTTTTAAGCTTAGTCAACGCTGGTACCGACATTCCCTTCCTCTCACCTTTCCCTCTGCTCATTCGTACCTCATTAATGTTTCTTTTACCTTTCCCTCATTCTTGTTTTGTTTACTGATTTCTTTCCCTCTTTTCCTTCTTCTTGACTGATTATTATTTCTTTTATCTTTTTTTTTATCTTTTATTTTTTTTTCAATATTTCCTTAGTTCATTCTTACTTTTTTTTCTTTTCGCTGACGGATTTCTTTTCTTCATCCTGATTGATTTCTTTTCCTCTTTTTCATCTTTCCGGCTGATTTTTTCCTTTTTCATATTATTTTATCTTGTTTTCTGTATTTTTCTAACCGATATTTCCTCACCTCATTCTTACTTCATTCTTGTTTCTTTTTATTCGTGACTGATTTCTTTTCCTATTTTTCTTCTTGCATTTTCTCTTATTTTTCCGTTGTTTTTTTCACCTTTTCACTGATATCTCCTCTTCTTACCTACCTTTTCTTCTTGTACTATTGCTTTCACTTCCGTGTTAACTCCTTTCCTTCTTTTTCACTTCCCTTTTTCCTTCCTTCCCACCTTTTCCTTTTCTGTATTCTATATTTCTGTCATTCGTTTTTCTTTTCTGTTTCGGATATTTTTCTTTTTTCACTCTTTCTCCCATCTTTCTTCTTTCCTGCTTTTTTTTCGTCTTCTCCCTTTTCTCTTTTCCCCATATTTCTTTCTTGCCTCTTTTCATTTACTTATTGCCTTTCTCTAGTTCTCTCTCTCTCTCTCTCTCTCTCTCTCTCTCTCTCTCTCTCTCCCTGCATTCTTTACTCGTATCATTTCCTTCTCTCCCCCCTCCCTTCCCCCTCCCCCTTCCTTTGCCTTCCTCTTCTATTATACTAATGTGATTTCAATGACAGGGTAGAGAGTGATCTGAGATGCTGTGTGTGTGTGTGTGTGTGTGTGTGTGTGTGTGTGTGTGTGTGTGTGTGTGTGTGTGTGTGTGTGTGTGTGTGAGAGAGAGAGAGAGAGAGAGAGAGAGAGAGAGAGTTGAAAGAGTGATGATTGATGAATTTTGACGTGGCGACACACACACACACACACACACACACACACACACACACACACACACAGATAGTGACAATGTAACATACTGAACCACGTCCTGCCACAATCACCCCCACAACAATGAACATCACGAGAACCACCACCACCATCACCAACCACAACTACCAACATCCAGTGACCTGAACGATCTCAACTACCACCACTACCACCATCACAAATACCAGCATCCACAATGGCCTGAACTATCTCCATCACCAACCACAACTACCAACATCCAATGACCTGAACTATCTCAACTACCACCACTACCATCAACCACAACTACAAACATCCAGTGACCTGACCTATTTCAACTGCCACCACCACCAGCCACAACTACCAGCATCCAATGACCTGATCCATCTCATCATCCACTATCATCAAACGGAACAGCTGCAACCACAGCTATAACCATTCTGCCATTAATTATCTCTAACAACCACAACTACCAACATCCAGTGACTTGAACTATCTCAGCTACCCGGGCAACCAAAGTTATAACCACAACTACCACCAACCATCTAGTACTACACCACAAAAACTACCACCTGAGCCATCACATCACAACTACAATTACCAGCATTCCTTTCAGAGCAACCACAACTACCACCATCACAGTCTAACCACCATCTCTAGCAGTAACCACAACCACAGTTACCAACATCCCTACCAGGTCAACCACAACTACAATCCTAAACCAAGTGCCATCATCCCAGTCTAATTACCACCATCTCCAACGATGACCACTACCACCATACAACCACACTCCCAGCACAACCACTGTCATTAAATCTACCACAGTGGCATTTATTCTTACCACACCCACAACCACACTACCACAGCCACCATAATTAAACGTATGGTATGGAAGGCACGTAATAATTTTCAAAGCTCCAGTTTTACCAGGAGGGAAGCTCTCTCTCTCTCTCTCTCTCTCTCTCTCTCTCTCTCTCTCTGTTTACTCACATGCATCACTCCCTTTTTTGTGATTACTGACCTTTTTCTTAATCCTTCTCCACTTCCTCCCACTCACCACTCTTTCACCTTCTCTTACCTCTCACCTATATACACTCCGTCTTCTGTAGTCATCACTCATACCTCAGTTACCCCTTCTCACCACTTCCCTGCTGCTCACCTCTCATCCTTCACCACTCATATATTCACACTACTCACTCCCACTCACACACTCACTTATATTCACACTACACACTCACTCAGTCTCCTATATTCACACTACTCACTCACTCACTCACTCTTCTATATTCACACCACTCACTCACTTTCCTATATTCACACTACTCACTCACTCACTTTCCTATATTCACACTACTCACTCACTCACTTTCCTTTATTCACACTACTCACTCACTCACTCTCGTATATTCACACTACTCACTCACTCACTCGTATATTCACACTACTCACTCACTCACTCTCCTATATTCACACTACTCACTCACTCACTCTCCTATATTCACACTACTCACTCACTCACTCTCCTATATTCACACTACTCACTCACTCTCCTATATTCACACTACTCACTCACTCTCCTATATTCATACTACTCATTCATTCACTCTCCTATATTCACACTACTCACTGTCACCCACTCACTCTCCTATATTCACAATGCTCGCTCTCTCACTCACTCACTCATATTCACGCTACTTACTTACTCACTCCCCTATATTCTGGCTACTCACTCACTCACTCTTTCCCCGTTGGAGTGGTGAGAGGCAGGTGGTTGGTGTCAGTGGTACAAAGGTTCTGACTGGCTGACCATACTGGGGATGTTGCCACCACCATCACCACCACCACATGCATCTTGTCATCACCAACACCACCATCACACGAATCTTTTCACCATCACCAGCACACGCAGCTTGTCACCACCACCACAACACACTCCTCATCACCACCACCTACACCACTCTTCGCCAAAACCATAACCACCAGCACCACATCCACACTTGACATCTCCACCTTGTGTGTGTGTGTGTGTGAGAGAGAGAGAGAGAGAGAGAGAGAGAGCGTTGGTTGAAGCAGTCATGGTCGTAAATTAATAATAAAAGGATCATAATATAGTCTTTATTGTATGTGTTTTTTCAGCTCTGTTGTTTTCACCAACAATACATTTACTAATTTATATATCTTTGATGATCATTCATCGAGACGGTGAAGGAGAGTGAGACCGAGAAAGAGGAGGAGGAGAGATACAGTGTGGGGTGGTGTGGGAGGATATAAGCAACGGGGAGGGTGGTGTGTCGTGGGAAGAGGGGTCGTTAATGAGTAGGGACAGAAGCGCTGTAAAGGATGGTGGAAACAGGTATAGTCGAAGAAATAACAATCATCCCAGTTCCGTGTGAAGATAATATACAACGGACGAAATACAATGAAAACCTTATCTCCATTAGTGTGTATTTCAGATGTTTCGTTTTTTCCGCTATGTCTTCGTCACACTTCAGGCATATACTTGCATCTCTCTCTGTACCTACTATACATACTATTTAAAGGTGTGGGTGCAGTGTGGGTGAGTGTACGGTACAGTGAAAGCAGGTGTTACGGTACGGTACGATGCGGCGGCGCTGAAAGAGTCCGTTTTCGTGTAGCGGTCGTGTCTGTGGTTAGAAATGCTACCCGTTAAACGCTGCACTGAGAGGCGGCCTTCATGTGCGTAAAAAAAATAAATAAATAAAAAATGATAATGATAAAAGTACGAGAGAGGAGAGAGAGAGAGAGAGAGAAAGAGAATATCCTTACACTGCGAGGGGGGATGATATGGGGTTAGTTTTGCCTTCTTTACTTTCCCTTCAGCTTAGCATCATCCCTTCAGAAAAACTAAATCGGTAATTGATATGAAGGTCATCCAATAATAAGGTACAGCCAAAGAAATAACTGTCTTCGCTGTTACGTCTGAAGATAATTTACATGTGGTGAAGTACAGTGAAAACCCCATCTTGTGTGTGTTGCAGATGGTTAGGTTTTTCTGCTATGAATTCGTCAGACACTGGGACAAAATACTTGCATCTCTCTCTGCACTTCGTTTATTATGCCTCGTGAACTTATATAGCAGATAACGCGTATTTTGCTCTACCCTTGTCAGACGATTTTTACCCAACTCAAAGTCCGTGTTCTTGGGTAAGGAAGCTTCCAAACACCTCTTTCTTTACGATTTAGTTTGGGATTTTGGTGGGTAATATTCTTTTGAACGTTGTCAGTGCAGAGAATGGCGATATTGAAAGGAACATGGAGAGGGACAGGAAGGTGTAATAATCGGCATAAAAAGGATGTAAGAAGCAAAAATGAGAGTACTGATGGATAGTTTGGAAAATAATTCGGTAAAGAAGAATTGCTAGGGAGTCTCCTTGCCCGACGAGATTTAAAAAAAAAAAAAAAAAGTATGAGACGCAAAAATGACGATTTTAATGGGTAGTTTGCGGGCTTGTGGCCTTTGGTTCCTTCTTTTTAAAAATAAATCGTTCAGGAAGTGTTGCTCGGGAGTCTTCATACCCGACGAAAATACAGTCGTAGACGTGAACCTCCAGCGTGGGAAAAAAAAAAAATCATAAATCTAAGTAAATTTTTTTTTCCTCTCTCTCTCTCTCTCTCTCTCTCTCTCTCTCTCTCTCTCTCTCTCTCTCTCTCTCTCTCTCTCTCTCTCAATAATACTATACCAACAGAAAAACCAAAACAGTGATAAAAATGAAACCCTTCCTGTATTAAAATCTAACTGGTTCTCTCTCGCCCTGTGACCACTGAAGAACACTTGTGGCGAGATGAAGAAACCGAGGAAGAATGGAACACCAGAACAATCGAGCACAGTGCTCTCAAGGTGAACACTGCACAGGACGAGGAGGAAAGTGAACAAGGAAAGTGTTAGGAAGGAAGAGAAGAAAGTGATTAAGAAAAACTCTAGATTAGGAAGAAAGTGAGGAAAATGCTGTAATAATCGAGGAAAGTGAAGAAGAATTGAAGAAGAGGAGGAGGAGGAAGAAAATGACTAAGGAAACAATAGCGAAGAAAGAAAGTGACCAAAGATATTCTGGATAAGGAAGAAAATGACTTAGAGAATTGTGAAGGAGGAGGAAGAAAGTGACCAAGAAAATAGTTAAGATGAAAGTGACAGAGTGATATTATAGATAAGGAAGAAAGTGACGAAGAGAACCGTAGGCGGGGAAGAAAGTAACTCAAGAAAAAAAAATAGGCGAAGAAGAAAGTTACAAGACAAGAAGGAATGAAAGCAATACAGTAAGCATTGACGAAAGTGAAGAAGAAAGGCGATCAAGGTGACAACTAGAGTGAACAAAATGATCAGTTAAGTTTCATCCGATCGCTTCTTGGTCGACGAGGAACATCTATCGGCACCAGAGCAGCCTCAAGTCCTCCAAATTCTCCTTGTTCCTTGTTGCTGTACTTCTTCTAGTTTCCTTGTTACTTAGATATTCCTTAGGTCACCTCTACTTTCTTGTTATTGTCCCCTAGTTTCATGTTACTGTCTCCTAGTTTCTTCGTTACTTATACCATCCTCTTTTAATTCTCCTAGTGTTTCATTATTTACTATACTTCTAGTTCCTTTTTACTTTTATGTTTCTCACTTAATTATCCTAGTTTCTCGTTACTCCTCGTTTCATTGCTACTCATTCCTTCTCCCAGATTCTTGTTACTTATCCTAGTTCCCTCGCTACTTGCAGTTTCTTTTCTCCTAGTTTATTGTTACTTAATCTCATTTCTTATATGTTCCTTTGAGTTTTCCCAGTTTTTTGTTTACTTAATCTCATGGTTCTTCTCTTTACCCTCTTTAATTCTACCAGTTTATTGTTTAGTGTGCTTCTTACCTTTATCAATATGTTGTTTTTCCCACCTTCA